>NW_027270967.1:255000-675000 GCF_040938485.1 Diadema antillarum | reverse complement strand
ATATCTGTATTTCAAGCTCTGCCATCTATCCAGTACTCAGTAATATATCAGGAGCCACCTGAAAAAAAAGCAAAACAAAAACAAAAACAAAAACCCCACAACAAAAACAAAACGGGAAAGCAGGCCTATTTGTTGGTACTAGCAATTATCAATACACTTTTGCGGACCTTGCGTAAGGCAGATCTGCAGATATGTTAAGTTATTATTTACCATTTGCAGATGAGATGAAACAAAAACCCAGTTTCGGTACTTCAAAATACATGTAGTTCTGATATATGCGAGTTAGGGATAGAAACAACCAGTGCGAAGATGTTAATCAGTGTAATCAATGTTAAGTATACAAAATATGAACAATAGTTATGATAAAACTGTTTTTAGAATAAATCGTCTACAGTTATGGTTTATTGAGAAAATAAAGATATCTCCTAATATTTTAGTTTTATTTCAAAATTTCCATATGGTAGGATGTTTTGTGATACAACTGACCTACACACATGCATCAAATGAAATAACTTGAAAATTTTTTAAATCATTACTTACAATGGTAAACAATACCTTTGAAAAAGTTTGTAGTAAACAAAATTTTTGTCCCTCTCATTTCCTTAGGATGAGATGACCAACGCCCTGGCAACGATGCGAGTAGACTATGACATGATCCGTATCAAGGACGTCAACCTCTCCTCCAACCCGCTCCTCGCCAAAAGACGCAAAAAGGAGCTCGCGGCGCAACAGGAATAGCGATTCGTAGAGATAGTCGACAAAGATGCATCCTGGCAGGAAACCGGATTCCATGTCAAATGAAGACGCCCAGTGACAATGAACTGTGCCACTGACACATTGTCATTATATTTTCCCCATACTCGTTCGCGGAGTGTGAACAGTGGTAGTCTGAGAGGGCAGTATTACACAAGACGTCTTTCTCGGTCGATGCGAATTGTTTTGATTTAGCAGAAAGCAGGAGTAGTTTTGAGACGGAACAGATTCGTGCAGGTGTCTCAGTGAGAATGAAGCAGCTAGAATGTTCTGAGATGAGGGTAGATGACATATATCCAAAAATATGAAATAATAGTGATGATACTCCTCAAAGTGATCTTTTAGGTGGGAATGAAAGAATAAATACGGCACTGATCTACCGTACATTGTTTAAATATCTCTGAAAATGAGTTATCCTGGCACAAGGACAGGCTGGTAGTCTTATCCATTCATTCGTAAGAGTTTATACATTGTGCTGTGTACCAAATCCAGCTGCATTCTGAGAGATTTGTTTCTAGTGCAGCCGTGGCTGGCAATGTGGTCATTGGACATGCAGTATCTTAGCAGGAGCTACTTTACTCTGCAAAATGTCTGCTTAGCTTTAGTGTGCAATTTCTCCCTGTTGCTACAGATTGTCATCCTGAGTTCATATTAGATGTAGAACAGTATACTGTTTATGCCATATATTTAGTGAGTCAAGTTTTTTGTGAATTGGTACTCCCTGACAATTTTGCAATTTGTTAAATTTGTGATCATGAAGTACAGTAATGAACAGAGAAATGTACACGGGCATATCGAGTTCATGCCAAGATCGGAGTTAATCATTTTGTGTGTTGTTAAATTCGCAGGTAGCACCCAACTCACAAAATTCATGTAAATGAAAGCCTCATAAAATATATGGCATATACAGTTTTCCGAAGAGCAGCAGGTCAAGTTTTAGGAGACTTTGTAATGCCAAATAATTGTGATGACATATTTTCTGCAGTGGTTAAACGCCTGTTTTGTGTACATGGATTGTTTGGGCGAATGCTTCACAACCATTATTTGACTGTGTGGGAGCCACTGGGAGGTACATTTTCTTTTGGCTTTGGGGGAAGGAGGGGTGGGGTCTTGTTGCAAGTTATTTTTTGCTCACTGTCAATGCCTCATGGTTCACCAGCGTTGATGTTAGCTGTTTATTTGCCAAAGTCGTGCCGAAGTAATCTTCTTCCTTTTTCTGGGGTCAAGCTTGTGAGGAAACACAGCGCCTTCTCCTGTGCTTGTACGGCATGTGAGACTTTGGAGTAGACTAGTCATCTTGCGGCCCCTGGCATTGGAGTGATCTCGATGTAGTCTGTAATCATCACGACTACACTAATTATGGAGCTTGCCATGTGCGGCATCCACCCAGATGAATTTAGTGTATGGTGGACATTAAATGAAGAAGAGGAAACAAGAAAGACAAAAAGGAGAATAAAATCAAAGCACAAGGTGGTAATCTTTTCCAAATAATCCATTCATGGGATTTCAGTTGTTTTTGACCTATACCTATTTGTTGATATGCACAAAGGAGGAACACAAATTGTGATGACTTCCTTACAATCTTGTGAGTGTTGTTGGCCATGCGATGTGGTACATTAAATGTGAAAAAGCTATGGACATCATGAAAGAACTTCTCGGGCTCAAAAAAAAGTTGCCCCATATGCTCTCTGTCCATTTCTCCGTGCCAAAATGCTGCTTTTCTCTTTTTTCCACGACTGACATATTTGTCAATGTTGGTGCACAACCAGAACAGCTAATGACGACTTTGTGCAAAAAAACTATAACAAAAGTGTCAAGGTTCCATATATTGTGATTATCGTTGTATCATATTTGAGGAAGACTCGATGTAATCTGTCCAGTATTTTTTCTCATGACATATGTATATGCAAGGTTAAGAATAAGAGAGGAGCAAGGTATATTATTAACTGTATGTTCTTGGAAATATTGTAAAGGCCACAAGAGCTCTTTGTATAATTGTTTTTTTGAGAATCCTACCTGTAAACACAAAAATATAAAAAATGGTGTACATGAAGTAGAAAATTATTCATAATGAAGTCGTCTGGAGTATATTGAGGAATCGCTATACTTCACGGGGGTCATTATTTTGTAAGACATATGCTTTTCTTTTATCATACCGGAAACAAAGGATTAAGTTCCTGCTAGCCTAGTGCCTTTGTTATATGATTTGAAATGGCAAGCCTCATGTACATATTCTAAGCTCCTGTCTGTATTATTCAGTGTAGGCTACCGCTGCCAAAATCCTCCGAACAATTGCATTTGATACGTGAGCAAAGAAAAGGACCCTGACTGAATCTATTTTTATGTGAACTTGCAATAGAGTTCAATGAATGAATGGCCATCATCCCTATCAGGCTGCACTTTCTTTCCCATCAGCTTTATTGTTATTGCTATTTTTTGAGAGTTAATCAAAAGTCCACCTGTTTGGATGACAAAATTCCTTGAAAATTGTACTTGTGATGGGGGGAGCAGAGAGATAAAACAAGCATAAACTCCTATTTATTCTTCTTGCCAGAGATAGATCCTACACTGTTAATGATTTTTCATTTTTCTCAATTGCTAATTTTCTACTTTTCCCCACAATGATGTTTTTTATTAAGGCAATACCATTTGTTCAGGGAATAAAGCAATGTAAATATATTTTTCTTAGAGCACATCAATTTTCTGCACTCGTTTTATAAGTCCTCAATGCCAAATTTTGTCAAGAGTATTGTTGTCTTAATGAACCCTTTTCTTTCTAATTAAGTCTTCTTTATATTGCAGAGAAGTTGTTTTATCAAGTGTGATGGGTTGAAATTATGTGCTATGTGAAGAAAGATTATGTATTACAGTGTACAGATCATCCTTGAAGTTTGGACTCTGCATGTGTTAGTATTGCTTGGAGAATTCAACCAGAGGTGTGTGCAGTATTCTAGTTGAATAAAGTTTGAACATCAAGATGGCACGTCAAAGCTTTGAAAGTGATGGAAAGGGAAAAAGAGATGGATATTGCGGAGCTGTTGATGTGACTGATAGTGTCGATGTCATCATGTGTGAAGAGACAAACTCATCTTAAGCGTCTCTGTGGACTTTGAAGGTGCTCGTCACGAGTACCAGACTTTTACTCATCAAATCACAGGATGGAGCTGTTTGTCCGTCTACAGACTAATGACCTCTTTACTTGGGTTGGACATTTTAGTATGGAGATCGTTTCGTAGGTGGTTTTGCTCTTTTATGTCTGTGTCTGCAAATGAAATTGCATTTTGATTGAATATTTTAATTATTACTGTCTTTAAAAACACAGGAGATGACTTAAAAGGCATTTTTGAAGCAAGATAGTGCTGCAGCTGTATATTTCTTGTACATTTACCTTCCAAATCCATTGAGAAAACTTACCGGTAAGCGTAAGTGATAATCTGAGCCGGGTATTTTGTAGTGTCTGTCGAGCTTTTACTCTGTGTGTACATAGCAATCGATATGATGTGATTTATAGTTGCGTTTGGTTTTCCTGGTGCCATGCCAATTGTTTACAAAGAAATATTTTCATTCTCTCTGTGTGTAAAAAGATCATGACCGTTGTGATATTTGGCTGTGTTCTGTAAACGATGTTGCTGAAATGGCAAGGCAGCTCTTTGAAAACAGATCGAAATGACAGAGTACAAACAGTGGAAATTGGTGTCACCATTGACATCATGAAGTGTTTAGGATAATATGAAATGAAGTGTTTGTAACTAAATATGATGTGACTCGATCATCTGATTGATGATGCCCACACTTTGTACACTTTTCCCTTGTTTTTCACATTTTACAAATTGTTTAAAGTGCATAAAAGATTGGCAGTGCTTTTGATGTGAATTCAGTCCACTGGTGCTTGAATTCTATTCCGTCAAAGACTGCTGTCGGTCTGACGTTACATCCAAACTTTACTGTTCATATTCAGCAATGTGGAGAACTCACCTGGCATGTTGTGTGTGCTACCTCAGCAAAACCAGATCAGACTGACATTAGAAGGAGAAATACATGTACTTGCTGTGATTGGCACTACAGTGCTTTTTACTGGTCATTTTTACAGAGCAGTGCCGTTTGATATGTTTTTATTCCTTCAGTTTTATTTGAGTGTTATCTCTTTTATGATTATAATTTTTTGGTCGGGAAGGGGAATGGATTAGAAGTGATTGCTCTGTTTGCATTTTTGGCGTACATATATATATATAGGGCCTTTTTTTTTCGCCCACTTCAAAATGGTAAGGAGATTCCTAATGTAGGAGTGAGTAAAAGGAATAAACAATTACATGTCAATTATAAATTGGAGGAAGAAAATTGCAGTACTTGAAGCACTTTCTATAATTGGCTAGAACAAGACTGTAGGCTGTGCTTAGTCACTATGCCATGGATTTATTGTGCCCACTGCTCATTTGCCATTTGCTGCCTTGATTTTAACACAGGCCAAGAGGAATATACAATGTACCTAAGCTGCATGTGATTTTTGTTTTTTAGTGCCACATGTGATACTTGTGAAAGACCATTCTTCTGAAATGTCTACTTTTGTCATTTTTCAGGCCTATTTGAAGATTTAGTGATTTTTTTTTCTTTTTTTTTCAGAAGAATGAGACCCAGCAGTGAGGTAGAATGTTCTCTCTGGTTATTGAGCATTCCCATAGATGAGTACAATTTCAAAGTCAGTGTTAGTTTTGCCACTGTTTTGCATTATGTTTGTTTGTTTGTTTTTTGGGTTTTTTTACCCTTGTCAGTCTCTTTTCATAAGCAAATTTTGCATGAAAATAAGAGTTTGTAAAATGTAATATGGTTGAAAGCATAGCGGCTACAAGCACAAGGTTGGAACCCAAATCTCAAGCATTAACTAAGGTGATTTTAGTGAATCGCCCAAGCTCGCAAGAGAACATATAATCGAATGAGAGAAAGGAACTGTTAGCATTGTAGAGGATGACTGCAGAAATATTTCTCACCCAAAATATACAGAAGACAGGTATCATTCTTAAATTTGTGTTCTCTTGAGCTCAGAAAAGAATTTAAGATTTATTATTATTATTATTATTATTATTTTTTTTTTGGGGGGGGTGGGGGAGAGAAATGAGTTGTGAAAAGGGAGGTCTTTTTACCTCACTGTCAAATTGCTGATAAGGAAAATAAACCTGTTGCTGCCTCTTTTATCACGTGAGCCTGCTGTATCGTAGGAATGACTACTTGATCAATGATGTACACAGTGTACAAAGATATGATGAGCAGAGGAGTTTGAAATGAAGTTTTATATTGTTGGTGTGTATGTATTGGAAAAAAAAAGAGCAAGATTTGGTAGTAAATGTTTGAAACCATATTGGTTTTGACAGCATTGTATTATATAGTAGATAAATAAACAACTGATACAATTGAATTGACACTCAAAGAAAAAAAAATGTGAAGATTCTTGTTTCTGAGTAAATTGTGCCTATTTGTAGGTGATTGCATGTACCAGTGTGTGTTTGTGTGTGTGCACGCATGTGAGTTGAACTGCTTAACAACATTTTCATTACAAAAAATGCATACTGTAAAAGTAGAAACTTTTGTGGTGTTGAAATTTTTGCGCATTTCGCGCAACCAGAAGCTAACACGAAAATAAAAGCATGCAAATATTTTTACATGCCCGTGTTCCAGTAGCTGATGTCTTGATTCCGCGGAATTAAAAAAAAAAGCAAAACTCTTCTTACCTGGCCAAGCGCGAAAAATTAGTCGCAGAAAAATATCCACTTTTACAGTGTGCACATCTTATGAGGTGTATCAATTTTCAAATTGTGGAATGCAGTTTGACATAAACCCACAGAAACACACACACACTGATAAATCAACAAAGCATGCTGGAATTTCTGCTATTTTTATTGCAAGTCAGACCAGAGACATAGAAAACAGTATACCAAAGTCAGCCTGTAAATTCACACTATGCAAACACATGGGTCTAAGAAACAATCAACCTCAACGGACTAGTGGCAGACGTAACTGGTCCCCATTTTTCGACTGCTTCCATTCAATATAACAATCTCTGCTTCGTAAATCTCAAATTATGTAACTAAATATCTACAGGGAAATGCAACAAAAATTTTCTTTCTTTTTTTTTCCACAAACATCACAAATGAAAGTTCAAATTTGACACATTTGACATGGACCACTAGGAAACTTTGGAATACATGTATCATAAAACTCCTTTTGCAGCACAGATAAGAAGGTAAATAATAATCAGTAAAATACATAATATTATATGTATCTGTATCTCCAATGATTTGATTGTAATGGCATTACAGGTATATATATACATATCCTGATACATTAAAGAAACTATGTTTACATTCATACACTGTGCAATGATTTGCACATTTTTGAATTACAGTGGATTTACTGAAATGACGCTGCTAGTGTGTTGTAGTTTAACCCATTGAGGATGGGCTGATTTTGCTACAACACGCATTTTCCATAGACCCTTGACCGAGTATACTCAGGACTTGTTCTCAACGGGTTAAGATACAGTACATGGCACTTTGTGTAGCTGAAGCAATCTAGTATACAGGAATTGCATGATCATATCAACACATGGTAAACTCATTCATTCTGTATATGATATTGATCTTGCTGTGTTGGTACCCTGTTCATCCAAATGACTCCAAAGTCCATGATTATTTTCTTTAATTCTACTGCAGGATCACCTGTAGTAGTTTAACATTGAGTAATGAATTTCATCGTACATAACATTATACTTCTTTTCTTGTGTAAACATTGTTCTTTTGCCGGTAGTCTATGATTGTCTTGTGGTATAACAAAACTACACTATAAAACAAATGATGAGGATTTCTATACAATGAATTTGAAGCCATGCAACAAACATTACCCAAAACTCTAGACTCTCTCTTAATCATCACATCCAGCTAACCAAACTAGGGTGTTGGCAACTGGCGTTAAAATCGCAGGTCAGCTGACAAGATACCTGAAGTTGAAATAGTAAAAAATAGTCAAAATAATCAACTCAAATTGAAAAAAAAAAATATGAAGAAAATGTTAAAAACAACACCATTGGTTTTCTCAGCAATCACTTCTTTGGAATTCTTTATAGTGAGATTTGGGAAGATTCTACATATGTTCTTATTACACAAAATGCTATAGATGTCCACGTAACTGACTACAGTTTACTGAACAAATCTACTCATTTGTCACATTATATCCAATCTGACACAGCATGTCTGCTGTATGAAAAAAAAAAGTACACATGTATTATTCAGGTAATAGCAGAAGTTTACATATCTGAAAATGAGACTTTACATCAATAGGGCCTAAAGAGTAAATGACTAATTTTCTTGTATGTTACTGCCCTTTATACCAGCTTCATATTATCATCACAACACATTTTTCTTTGATGGAGACATACAGACATTAAAAGATTATGGTTAACACTGACTGACAACTGAAGGCATCCGGGTGCATTTCATTTAACCTCTAAATGTCCCCTGGGGTGCCTTCTAAGGCTACACCCCCCAAAAAAAACCCTGGTATCTTCATACATACTGTAAGAGTAGGTGTACTGCACTGACTGGGACCCATATTTTGCCACAGATTTGATTCAAGCCATTGCTTTGCAATGCAGCTTCAATGCTAAATCTGACAAACTCGCACCATATCAGTGAGACATTTTGCGTACATGTATTTTGCTATCTTAAAAATTGCACTTACTTATATTAATTTTGAAGCAGAGTCTTCCATATGGCAAGGAATATTTCCTAGATCATTTGAGTATACACAGAGCAAAGTTTGAAATTGACCTATTTACTGGGCTCTGCAAAAAATTTCACCACTGGATTCATTCACATGTCACACCATATCAATGTATCACTTGTATGCCAACATCCAGTACACTGCAATGTTTTTCATTGAAAAGTGCACAATTTGAACGACATCTTTTGATTCTTGAAATGCCCACTGCTGACCCTGAACAAACAGTGTTGTTGAACCCAATTCTTCAAAAGTAATTCCAATATCATACTGTAACTGGGGATCAAATGTAAACATACTACATCACCTATTTCTTAGGCCCAAGTAAGTAAGGTTTGGAATATGACCATAACTCTTTCCTAAATATGGAAAAATCTGTCATTTGTTCTTTATTTTTGTCTTCTTCACATCACCCCTCACTACATTCACTGAAAATCTGATCAGCAAATGATCACCAATTATACAGAGACTCCAACCCCAAGCACCTTCTGATCTGGAGATTCTCCCGCCTGAAACCCCTAGCAAACGGGAGATTCCAAGTTGATGTGCAATGCTCGAAATTCCTTGCGGCCGGGGTCCAGTCTAGGGTTCTAGATGCTCTCTCGTGCTATCTAAGGCTTATTTTTCAACATATGATATTATAGCAATAAGTAAGAAATCCTTTCCAACGGGAGACACAGAGCAAGGGCGGGAGAAATCAAATCTCAAGCGGGAGAACGCGAGATTGTGCAAAAAATGGGCTTTCGGCGGGAGATCTCCCGTCGAAAGCGGGAGAGTTGGAGTCTCTGATTGTAGCTTTACATAAGAGACAGACAAATTAACTGAAAACAGCAGTGGGATGGACAGAAGAATGGACGGACACTACTCCAAAGGGTAATGCTTCTAGAACTCTTGGTACAGAGGTTTTGAGGCAGACTGCCCTGCTTGGTCACGTGCAAGATATGGCGACTACCATGTAGTTGATGCATGACACCCTTGCTTCAAAGCGCAAAGGATTAAGTACGTACGTGTATTTACATTCATGACGGCCACAGGGTTTCCAGTGCTCATGTGAAATCAACTATGTCTCTTTTTAATTTGAAAAATATAATGTAACTGAAGTGGTGTAACTCATATGAAAAGACATATATTAGCCTGATGCTGATAATACAAAGACATTCTGATCATACTTATCCTTGGTCTATATAAAAATATGATATGACCCTACAAGTATTCACTTGCTAAAGCAATAGTTTGACATTATGAAGCTAGTCATGAATTTGTTAAACTGACATGATACACATATACACCTTTGTATATACAAAACAGAATACAGCTTCATATTTTGACATATAAGGCAATGGCCCTCTTTTAAAATCAAGTCAGCATGTAGCCTTTAAAAATTCTTCTGACAGTGTAACCATCCACTGGTTCCCCCCCCCCCTCTCTCAATGCAAGGGTATGATTCTGAATTCTTGAAATTATTCATATTCGAGACACCACTGAAAAAAGAAGAGACAAGTCTATGTGGCAGTTGCCATTTTCTCTGCCATCACCAAACACTGCGAGCCCGACACTCAAACCCATTGGTAATGAAAGGCAGCACCCGACTACTGACTGAGATTTACACTTCATTGACACACAAGCACTTTTGGGAGAAACAAACCATCAAATATCTTTCCTGCGTCTAAAAATGTGGGGTATGTAATCAAGCCCGGAAATTTGCCAAATGCATTGGAGGACGCCTGGGATTAGAGAATCTGAACACAACAACCATGAAAATACAAGTATATATCCTCATTTCCCCAACTATGAAGCTGCACAGGTGACATGAAAGGAAGAAATAGAAATGTAATAATTTTCTTTTAGTCAGATCTAATTGTCTTAATTGATGGAGAAATCATGAGATGACTACTGTAGCTCTAAAGGGTGTGAACACAGGAAGATCTAAGGAGGGGTTGATTGTGGATACTGGTAATGATCTTATTTTTTTTACATCAAAATATAAGTAACTCTGTAATACCACATGTAAAGGAGCATACAAACTAATGCAATACAAGACTGAATTTCAAGATTTCACATGATACGTTGAATCACTGTATCTGCCCTGCATTCTAGAGAGTATCAAGAATTAAAGGGATCGTATAGTTTTGGTTGAGACCTAATTTCAGGTTTTTAACATTTTTTGGTGAGATTAAGGGAAACCTCTTATAAAATATGAAAGAGCATGTAATTCTATGAGGAATTCAACATTTGATAAAAATTGGTTTTGAAATGGCTGAGATATAAAAAAAAAAAGCGAGTCTGATAAAGTGTGGGACCCACACTTTATTACGATCGCTTTGTTTTACTTTGTTTTTGGATGTTTCAGTCATTCCAAACCCGATTTTCATCAAATAAGCTTTGAATTCCTCTTAAAATGGTATGCTCTGTACTATAGGTGTTTTCTTGGTATCTCGCAAAAAGTTAAAAGCCCAATTCTCATCTCCACCAATACTGTACCATCCCTTTAAAGGACATATTTCATGAATGGTGGCTACTTGTAACAGACAATTGCCTTCAGCAAACATAGCTTTCATGAAATATTTCGGCCAAAAACACTTAGAGATGACATTTAAATTTGTATTTTATCTGCGACCAAGATCACAGATTTGACACGCAAACGCCATGAAGTAATCACAAAACACTGTACAAGCCATTCAACATGCATCATGAACTGGATTCAGACTGCAACTAACTAGATGGTCTTGTGTTTTCCCTAACAACTGGTGAATTCTGTTATCATATAACTCATATACATACAAGTACAAGTCTGACCACAGTAATAAAATGTTTTCCTTCACTATTGGCAACGAAATCTCTCTCGCAGCTCATGGAAATGTCACTGCGATAGTTACAACATAAATTTTGATGGCCCATCTGTGCTGGGATGCTCGTTAGCTCTTCTTGCCAAATTATTTTTTCTTCACAAGAAGAAAGATTGTGAGCATCAGTTGATTGATACACTTTTCAGACTGCCTTCTGATCCACCACTATGCGTCCTTTCTGGAAAGTTTGATGCTCCATCCATATGTGTCTTCTGTAACACCATCTTTCCACTGTCAAACGAAAGCATCACTTTCTGGGGAGACAGAGAGCGAGGATGACGGCCCATCATCTCACGAAAGTCCACCAATATCCGCCGGCATTTCTCTCCTGCGGGCATCATTTCAGGAACATGATGTAGACTGCCATGAAGACGCAACTCAGAGCTGTGAATATATGGAGCCTGGTCCCAATGATTGAAGCTGCAGCACCAGAGACACGAAGAGAAAAGAGATCAGCACAGTTTAACCTAGTTATGCTCTTTCTTTTGTAAGATTTATTAATTGATTCATGGATACGGGTGAGAGTGGGGGAGTGACTAAATATGTGAGTAGGAGCACAATATAAAGAGTACCAATTTGATTTGTCAAACTGCATAAAAAAAAGAAGATATGAACAGAATTATGATTATTGCAACTGATTGACAAATTGCCCTACATCGACATAAATAAGCACTTTACGTTGATGTAGGACAATTTGTCAATCAGTTGCGACTAGAAATGTCGCTACAGCGACTGGTTATACCCCCGCCAAACAACATTTCATAAGCTTTGGTCAAAAAACTGAGGAAGTAGTTAAATCCGCAAGATCTTTCCTTGATCTTCTGCCATTAATATGCCGTTACCATGGCAACGTACTTTCGGGTACTGTCGAAAAATGCGTCTTGCACATCTACAACCAAAGGCACACATCTGTACCAAATTTCATGGAAATTGGGCAAAAACTGAGGAAGTAGTTTGCAACACAAAATTTTCCATCATTTTGGCTCATAATATGTGAGCTGTTACCATGGCAACATACTTTTTGTCACTGTCAAGAAATGTGTCATGCTGACCTATATCCTAAGACAAACATTCAATATGAATTCCATGAGAATTGGAAGAACACTGATGAAGCAGTTTTGCCATGAAGCATTTTGCCCTATATTTTACCAATAACATGCCGTTATCATGGCAACGCACTTTTTGCCACTGCAGAAATATGTGTCTTGCACATTAACATATTCAGATGAACATCTGTACCTAATTTCATAAAAATTGATCAAAAACTGTGGGAGGAGTTCGCGACGCAAGATTTGTACCCATTTTTGCCCATAATATGCCGTTACCATGGCAACGTACTTTTGGGTACTGTCAGAAAATATGTCTTGCACATCTACAACCCAAGGCACACATCTGTGCCAAGTTTTATGGGAATCGGTTGAAAACTGAGGAAGTAGTTCGCGACGCAAGATTTGCAACGGACCGACCGCCCGACCGCCCGACCGACCGCCCGACCGACCGTCCGCTGATTCCTATATACCCCCTTCAAACTTTGTTTGGCGGGGGTATAATAAAAAACATCTCGATGGAAGAATTTCATGAATTTGAAAAATTATGATCACTTGAGTAGTTTTACATGCCTGGAAAGCAAGCACTGAATGCCGATTCAGAAATCAACAATGGGCAAAAGGGCTTTCAGTTCCAATAGAAGGACTAGGTAATCAGGATAAAGTGCCTTGCCTGGGGCACAACAGCCGCAGTCAAAAAGAGACCTGAACCAGTGACTTCCTGATTGATAGCCTGTGGTCTTGTCCTCTGAGCCAGAACACTTACTCATGTCCAACAAAAGCTGCCCTGGGGCCTGTTGCATAAAAGTTACTATTATGGTAACTTTGCCATCCAATGGTAACTTTCATGGAATTCTTGATTCTGATTGGCTGTTGAGTATTGTTACCATGGTAGTTACTATTGGATGGCAAAGGTACCACAATAGTAACTTTTATGCAACAGGACCCTGGTCATAACGCTGTTTTCACTTGTGTACATCTCCACAGCTCCAACGTCTTACTGTTACTCCTCAATAACACTGCACGTTCTAAGAGACTGTATTTGTCATTCACAATATTGAAACTCTCACACAGCTAAATACTACAACATCAAAATTATATTTGCATTGTTGAATATACAACATTGGCATTGTTATCAAATGATTGAAATTATTACAACTGTCGTATTAATGTATGTTATGATATATGATTATCTTTTAAAATGTTTTAGCTATTCCCTGATGTGCTTTAAGTACAGTCAACCTTGCTTAAGTCGAAATTGTATATGTTGAATAATTGCCAATGTCCAAGCTTTTTTTCAAGTCCTGTTCTTTACATATTCTACTGATTTTAATCCTTTAAAGTAAGTCCAATTTTTTCTAAGTCGAAGATATTTCTTCAGTCCAAATAGATTCAACCTAGGTAAGGTTGACTGTAGGTTGGAAAGGCCCGAGGGGCATAGTAATTTTTGATTGCTTTTTTTTTTCCTGCCTGCAAACTTATGGCAGTACATCAGGGGAAGCCAAATTTCTTGTATTTATGTATTATGCTTATTTTGTTTGTGTGTTTGGTTTTTATTATTCACTTGTTTTGTCTCTTGCAAATGATGAACAACAAAAATGAAAAAAAAAAAATAACAATGTTCAAATACATTGCATGAAGCACACATGGAAGTGAGATCCCACCTTTGTAAAATACTCCGAAGAATCCTTTCTTCTCTGACAGGAACCATTTCTTGAGGCGAGGCACTCTCCTCATGTAGGCGCAGGTACAAATCACCAGCAGTCCAAAGATGATGAGCCCATCAAATGAGTATGCTAAAATCAATGAAAGTCAGGCACTTTGATTGTTAGATTGGGTATTAAATTTACATTTAGAACAGAGCTTTGATCACTGCTATTTTTACTCGTGCTGGCAATGCCACTGGTCAATGCTAGGCACCGCCAATGGCCCTAGCTGCCACTGCCGCGTATATGCACCGAATTTCAATGTGCGCTGTGCGTCATTGTATCCCCATAGGCATACGTGTTGCATGCGGGATGATCGTTGTGCTATCGCTGCAAATTTTTAGTGCATGTGTCAATGGAAAAGTGGAAGGATATTAGTTTTCATTTTGTGTGAACAGGCATTTTACGGTACGTATCGAAAATACAGGATTTTCACTTACCAGCGAAGGTGACAGTTGCCTTCGGAAAGCGGGAATTTCAGCGCAAATTGCGATGATTCGTGACGTATCGTACCAAATTTGCAGCGAAAGTTCGTTATAAAGTTTTGTCTTTGTTTGTCTATTTACCTATATTAAATGCAAACTTCATTATTTGTTTGACATTTTTGGAAAGCTTAGGTGATGAACGATTTCTTCAATGCACAACCTAAGCTGCGCCAGCCAGCGCTACGGGTGTGTGGCAGCTGGAAGTAGGGCACTGCAAGACAATATTTTCAATCGATCTCAAGTCAAAGTTTGCGTGTGGTTGCATTTTCTCCGCGCGCGTGAGGAACAAACCCGTGCGTGCGTCTATAGGAGTTGTATACGTTGAACCTTGAAGTTTGCATACAAATGTACAAATGCCATGCAACAAACTTGCCTCCTTTTCATCTTCATTAATTTAAATTTGTTGAATTCCACAAAAAAAACCCCCTAACTTAGTCTAACGTTAGTTATTCAGAAATTCCTTCCACCTCCGTGGGTAGCCGTTGACACATGCACGCATATTGGTAATGAGCGATTTGACTTTGACATACGCATCGCATGACGCCGAACGCTGCGCCGCTAGGCCACCCTGCAAATAAACAAGTAGCATACATTGTAGTCTGCCAGCCGGTACTTCAGGCGATGCCTTGTGCGAAACGGGACTCCCTCATGCCGTGGACGCGCACCCATCACTAGCAGGCGCTGAGCGGTGACGTAGCAGACGACGTAGATTTCAGAGCGCACATTTAAAAATACGGACACGCACAAGGTTCGATCACAGCTATCGCGCGATATCGGCAGTGATTTGTGGTTTGTGGTTAATTTCTTAATTTCAACACGTTAATTTCTTACATACTCATACTGCAATCAAATTTCGGGGTTAGTTTTTACTGATTAAAGATAAAATCACATTTTTGAAGTTCCAAGGCACAAGGTACGATTTTGTGGTTTTTTACTTTGCAATGAGAGTTCTTTTGAAGAACGTAGAACATTTTTTGATTTCTATTGAATGAACCTATCAATGCCATCTAACGTTAGGGAATGCCAATGGCATAACCCCGTCGCGGGGCGCTGTAACACAGTAACAACCCCCTTTACGGTACGTATTTGTCCGTATGGGGTCGCTGCTGCGGTAACCAATGGCAATGCCACTGCCAATGGCTGGCAATGCCAATGGCAATGGCAATGGTCTCGGATGAATGAGGTTCAAATTCAATCAAGGTTATGCTACACGAGCATGGAATTCTATCCAGTCTACTAGGTCTACACAAGCCGACAATTCTAGACGTGATCTAGACTCCTAATGTGAGACTATTCAAATTGAAACCCTGTATGCTGTAAGCTGTCCTGGATCAGACTGTGGCCGAATCAACGTAATCGACCCATCATTTATATCAACGAATGGGACTACTATCATCAGCTGTCGGAATTTCGAATGGATATGAACAGTCACAGTACCACAACTTAAGTTTCAAATGATACCAAGTTCTTACCGTTCGTCATCTTTGACTGATCGCTGTTTGCATGTTGCTAAAACTAATGCCAACAGATACAATGTCTGCGACAAATGAATTTTGTTAGTTCTCTTTGCTCCTTACACAGCACAGCAACGATTTCTCACACGTAGCATTTACATACGTGGCTGGCTAGCTAGGCGCTAGCGAAAAAGTACGATGCTTCGCCAACGCTAGCGCTACTGTCTGTATTGTAATGTACACTGTACAGCTCGCTCAGAAGAAAACAACGATGCGCATTTGCAGAAACTCAGCCTGCCTCCCTCTGCGGCGGTTGTAATACAGGCTAAAATAAAAGTAAAGGGACGGGACAGTATCGGGTAAGATTTTTGTAATTAAAAATTTGGGCGATCTGAGGAACGTGTATTTGCTTTACCCTTGCTCCTTGAACTTACATCATGAAGAAATAATTCAAATTGCGTGTGTGTCTTTCACATGCGTACATTACATGTGTGATCGATATCCATTATTCCAAAATTTTTTTCATCTGAAAAATGAAATAAGGTTTGTTATTCCAAAACATGCAGTAAATTCCATATAAAACTGGATACCATGGAGGTTCATTAGAACAAAAATGTAAAAGGGTTCATTATTTTCGAACATTCGGGATGGTATTTTTAAAATTCGTCACTTCGATGGTTCTTTTAATACCGAAGGTCTGTTAGTCTGAAAAAGAATTAAGATTAATTCATCTGAAAATGAAATAAAGTTCATTAATCTGAAAATGAAATGGTTCAAAAGGTTAATCCGAATATCAAGACAGTGTGTAGGCCTACCAATGAACCTTCAGAATGAAAAGCACCTGATTTTATTTTTGTATCAACGGATCTTCAGAATATAAACAAACCTTCTTTCATTTTCAGATCAATAAATATTGGGAATAACAAACCTTATTTCACTTTTGGAGGATTAACAAACCTTTGGAATAATGAACTGGAACATAATTACAGGTACTGTATACAAGTGGGTGAGGGCCCAAGGTGAATAATACCCACCCCTCCCCCCTCAAAAAACAAAAACAAAACCAAAACCAAAACCAAAAACAAAAACAAACCCAAATAAAACAAACTACCGGTACTGTAAAAGTGAAAATTTTCGCGGTGTTAACATTTTCACACATTTCGCGCAACAAGAAACTAGCGCAAAAATAAAAGCATGCAAATATTTTTGCTTGTCATATGTTCCAGTAGTTGACGTTTTGATTCCGTGGAATTAAAACACACAAAACTCTTCTAACCCCGCCGAGCGTGAAAAATTAGTTGCGCAAAATATCCACTTTCACAGTATATAGTACCCCTTGTCGATCACTTTCTCTCATTAATACACCTTTACATAATAGCTCTCACATGTGGCTTAACATCTATTCTGTTGGAATTCAACACAAATTGAATGATATCAAGCCATATTTTCTGTTAATGTAATGCTGAAAACAAAAACCTGAACAAAATTGGAAACCATTGTTTATATTTCACTCATATCATATGAAGAGTTTCACAGCAGAATGGGCTAAGTACAAGAATGTGTGCAATGTTTGAATGACTATTTAACATACAACCATTTTCAACTGCATTGTTTTTTGTTATTTTCAACTGGGTGTTTTGCTCCTTCAAACGTTGTTTGTTTGTTTGTTTGTGTTTTTTGTACTTATGAAATGTGATTTTATACATGTATTCATAAACTTGAATCTTATAGGACCTTGATGTGAAACAGCATTCACTTGCTCATCTTGTTATCCTGTCAATGTTTAAATGAAATTCACAAAAATAGATAAAACACACACCATGAACTTTTTTTCTTCGTAATTTTGTTTTATTTAATTTAATTCACATGATACATAATTTAACACATATTATATCACAAAGGTAGGAAAACTTTTTTTTTTCAAATTCGAATTTGAACAATCACAATAGTAATCACACATACATCCACATAGAGATGAATCAAGGCACATTATGCAGGAAAACATTTTGACAAGCTCAACATCAGATTGATAATACATTCAACAAAATTCAAAAGTATGATATATTTTGAAGAATCCTCATAAAATATATTCTAGCAATGAGTATAAGAGTGATAACAGATTATAAGTCTTTGTATGCCACACACATGACAGACACTAAGTCATGGTAGGATACTGGCAAGCATAGATTTTATGCTATATTTCTGAGTCTGGATTAATCCAATCAATACATACAACAATCGCACTGGACCTTTGACACTACGACCATGTCCCATTTCTCCCCGAGGTGTCCTATTTCCCCCCAAATTAAGGGTTTAACAAATCATTAATTGCACAAAAATGTCTAATATATATAGGGCTATCACTAAATACTCTACTATAAACTTCAGAATCTATAGTACATAATCATGATCATGACTTAGCTTGACAAAATATTTTAAAAGTTACAAGGAATCTTTCATGATGATGCAAAATGCCCCATTTCTCCCTGGTCTCCCCTACACTTTCCTGCATTTTTTTTTTCTCGCGGATACCCTCTGCCAGTTTTTAATGGAAAGGACCAAACCTTCCAGCCACACCCCCAACATCTCTTAACTACGTATTGCAAATGGAGCATGTACAAAAATTGTCTAGAATGAAAACTGCATTCCTTCACGACCAGGACATACACGTACAAAATATTTCCCTCGTTTTCCTCACTTATACGTAGAATGCGTATTGCCTCACCTGGCCTCTTTCTGGTATATATGAAACATATCCATCGGATTATGAGATAAGAGCGCATAAACCGTGACCTAAATGATGTAGGTTATTATTGGCATTAAAACGAAAAAAGTACATGCGTGAGAAAACACACGGAATTACCGGAAAGGTTTTATTGCAAGTGTAGTGTAAAGGGTGGCAAAATTGCAGAAGTCACCCCTGTTCTCAAAAAGGTGATCCTCATGAAATTAGCAACTATCAACCTATTCCTATCTTGCCTAGCATTTCAAAATACTACAAATTACGTATAATAAACCTGATCACTTTTTGCAAACCCCTAATATACTTTTCACTAAAGTGGTTCCAGAAAAAAAATGTAAAAAATCATTCTCCTGATCTGGCATTAGTTCAACTATTAGACAGAAAAGATTCAAATTACATGTACACATGCTAGAATTTTTTATGGATTTATGGAAGGCATTTGATACGCGGAAGCACAAAGTAAATCATAAATTATATATTAAATGCATAATATGCTATCCATCATACTTCTATATAGGTCCTGACATGTGGATCACCCTTCCTGAATCATTAAAATCATTAATGAATTTTATTATTAGATAGCTATCATAAAAAGTGCTTTCCAAATACAACTAGCTGTATGGTCACACATTTAAGCGAAAACCGGTCGCTGACTATAATCTCCGACGACTGTAATGACTGGAAATATGATCTACGAAAGCATGAATTAAGCAAAGCAGGATACTCTAGCAACCGGTTGTTGAACACTATCAACATATTGGCCGTCAACTTCAAGAAACCCTTTGCAATCCCTGAAAACTATCTGCAGATGAGATTATCATTAGTCGGGGACCAGTTGCTGACTCATCCCCTTACCATAACAATGACATACCGTGCATCATTCTCATCATCATCATCATCATCCCCATGCATGATAAGTGCCATCTCACCATTCCCGTCTTTTTTTATTTTTATCTTCATTATGATAAAATTGGGTAATTTCTTTGTCATCGTTGACGAAAAAATGAACTTTACAAGTATATTACATTATGTACCTTGCACTCTATTCTGTGTTTATAAGTGATGCATACATTATATATATATATATATATATATATATATATATATATATATACAACAAGATATATGTGTGTGTGTATTTTTTTTCTTTTTTGGCTCTGACGTTATCAAGCTCTGCTTATGATCATGAGGGGGGGGGGTGGAGGTTGGAGTAGGGAGGGCGCTTCTTCTCATAAATCCAACAACAATTAACAAGAGTGATGTTCTTGTTCTAAAAATGATGCTAAGCATCACAAAAAACCTCTAATTTGCAGCAACAAAACAGCAATGAAACAGGACAATTTTGGAATTAAATGCACATGCACAAGCACACGCACACACACCAAAACATCGCCAATGCACTTCTTTTGCATGTTGGAACATTCACTTTTTTAGCCTTAGATAAAAGGCATATGGTTGTAACCAACCTTTCATCACCTGTAAAGTTTGCTAAATGCAGAATGTTTGTTATTATAGAAACAGCATCTTAACAGCAATTAAAGTACATTCTCGGGACACAACTGAACGAGGCGTAAATTCAGGGGTGGGGGGGGGGGGATTCGGCAGGACAATTGCCTTTAAAGAAAATGTTGGGGGCTGAAATGTCTTTTGAAATATTCACCACTGACCTCAAAAATAATGATAATAGTGACAATTTTTTGAGGTAAAGTCTCCTTAAAGGAATATGCAATAAGAAGAGATAAAAACGACTTTAATTCATTAATGTTTACATCAATTCATAATAAGACATTTCCATTTTTCTACACTCTGCAAGTGCAAATGTATCGTTCTAACCATAGGTATGTTGGCCCTGAAATTACTTTCATTCAAGTATTTAAAGGTCCAATAATCTCCAGTCATCATTCACATCATGTCAAGAAGCTTTTGTATTGTATTCACTTACCATGAAAATTGTCCTCATGATTCACATAGAAGCAAAAAGCATATTTTCGAACCAATGAAGAAATTCATCACAAGCTCCAAATATTTCATGTTCATATTTTCCTATCAAAATATAGAAGTTTTGTCAAACCGTTTGGTATGATTATGAAAGAACAATTGTAACATAGATTGATCATTGTTTATAAGATGCATGCTTTTGCTGTTTAAAACGCAACCTATTTGACTATTAATCGATCACTGCATTGTAATCAGAGAAATTGGGATAATCTGCAAAATCTATTTTAAAGCTCGCTCACTCAGCACATTCACATGACTTAATTTTTCTTGACGTTGGTGATTTGCCAGAAGTTCTAGAAGGGAAATTACACCAAATGTTAAGACATATCAAAGTTACCTGTAAGAATATAATTTAGGAGAAATCACATGTAGTTTTAGGGGGGAAGTATTTGTCTTAAAAATCTATTCTGGTGTGTATTTTTCATTTACACTCAAGCCTGTGGTTTTTCCGCAATGAATTTTCTTAAACACCTGCAAAGAGTCTACGCGCCCCACTCTGCGCACGCGATTTGAGTTCCGATCCGGATGCATTTGCTCAACGATCCTATGTAGGCTGCCAGTGTGGGATTTTTAGCAATATCACCATGCACAGCACAGTTTTCTCCCATGCAGACTTTCCATTTGCATTAGGATGGTAGATGTCAACGAAGGCACGATTGTTGAGGTGATTGAGGTCGAGGATTCACTTCATGACCATAAAGTTGAAGTTGAAATGGATATCATCCCCACGTAATTGAAGGTAGGTAACAAAAAAGTCAGGCCTTTTCAGTCGAAGTATTGAATTCACCATTACTACCCTACCAGCTGGTGTGGTATCTACAGTCTCACACTGCATTATGATTAATGTTAGCCCTACCAGACGCCGTGCGAAAGACAATACAGCGACTGGGCTGTATATCATATTAGTGTAGTAGTTAAAACTGCATGCACCTACTCATACTCGGACAATCGATGCAAAATTTATGAATCTTTAAAGTTATTGATGGTGTTGGAATGTAGATGAGGTCCATGAGGAGAATAACGTTAGACCTAGGTCCACTGTTAGAGAAGTTTCTACTGAGTACTACAGACTATGTTAGAGTTTATACGATGTCATGAGTGGACAGCAACATACATAATTGATAAAGAAAATATATAGGGAATTCCACAAAAATTCATTTTTCATGAAAATTACACATTTACACTTTGTTGCGACTTGCAAATTGTTGCAGATCAACAAATCACGAACCACTCCATACAGACCGTCGGCAAACAGCCAGGTTGAGCAATTTAACCGTACCCTCGTGGAGGCGGTCTGTTGTTTCATTGGGAAGACCCAGGTAAACCGGGACGAATATCTCCCTCAACTGGCAGGCGCTCTTTGAGCGACGGTTAATCGCGGCATGGGCTTCACACCTAACAGACTAATGTTAGGTAGAGAGGTCAATTGCCCAGCAGATCTCCTTTTTCCATCACCCAGTCATCTCCCGATATACATGCTGAGGAGCATGTGGTACAATTGAGGGATGAACTCCTCACTGCTCATGCGACTGCCCGGAACACACTGCGGGATACGCAAAAGAGGCTGAAGCGCAATCACGATGTCAAGATGCATCTAAACCAATTCCAGCCAGGAGATTTAGTTTATGTTCTTGACACAGCTCAGCGAAAGGGGCAATGCAGGAAGTTATCTCCCCCTTGGCGGGGGCCGGCTGTGGTAGAGGAGCAGATAACCCCATTCCTCTATAAACTCCGACGGCGCAATGCCACCTTCACTGCCAACCACGATTGGCTGAAGACTTGTCGGTCCTTATGGACGCCACAATGGTGTGAGCAGAATCCAGCCATTATAAAGGCTAGGGGTCAAGGAGGGCAGGCCTTGCATTGCAGTTGTCGGAGACCGGAAGATGGCAAATTGATGATCCAGTGTGATGGATATCTCATTTGGTTCCATGCTAGGTGTGTCGACCTTACTCAAGCTGACGCAAACAGCATGGATAAGTTTTTCTGCCCCTCGTGTGAGCTAGGGGGCACAGTGAATGATCCGAGTTTGGGCATCAAGGACATCAAGTTTCAATTTCTGTTTCTTTCCATTTTTTCTCATTTATACAGATCTTTGAGTTACAAGTTACAGGTTACAAGTTACATGCTACAAGTAGTACAGTTATGCTCCGATGGAGCCGGAAGGGACGAACCCACGACCCGACACGGACCGTGAGGAGTTTGCCAACCCAGTGGCGGCATGCCACCTCTTTATGGAGGTGGGCAATGTTGCGGGTTTCTGCAGGTTTCTCCTGAGCCAACTTCAACTGGCTCTGGAGAAGGGTAGGACCCATCGCATCTGGCCTTTGCGGCAAGTGAGCATGCTGGTGTTCGGGGCCACGTGGAATGCCAACCATCTCCCAATAACACCGCGGGAGTTGGCCGTGTTGAGCCCAACCAGCACGCTTCTTCCCAGTCGACCACCTGGCTGGGAATTGCCATTAACCCATCCGACAAGTTATGGAAACCCTCTCGGGTATCCTGGCACGGTGGGTCCTCCCGTCCCCCAGGGGCCTGGGGTTTGGTTCCTCGGCTAATCAAGCCGCAGGGGCCCCGACCAACAGTGCCCCCAGGTTTTCTGGGATCAGTGAGACCTCGCCCTCCTACTGCTGGAGGGCCTCCAGGTCCCTGGACCTCCACTGGTGCAGGGCCTTCCAATGTGGGTGCTCCACCACCAGAACCGGGTACGGCAGCCCCAGGCCAACTTCCCAGGCCGGAGCTAGCTCGTACTGCACGGGCACCTGTCCAGCAGCCCCCACAAGGGCGGGACACGGAGTGGAGGGAAGTCCGCCCCCTCCGCAAGGGCAGGACACGGAGTGGAGGGAAGTCCGCCCCCTCCGCAAGGGCAGGAGAGGCACAGGTGCGAAGAAAGGTAAGGGCCCCAAAGCTGCTTCGGCAACTAGTGGGGCACGGGGTGTCCAGAAGGTCCCAACCCTCCAATTGGACAGGCAGGGACCAAGCAGGCTGCACCTGCACCCGCCCCAGCGTCTGCCCCCAAACGCACTTTCCGAAGAGCCCGTTCCCGGGCCCAGACATGCCCTGTTGACGGTTGTAGCTTCCCCACAAGCCGTTTGAAAAGGCATATGTACATATACATGCATTTTCCCAGCTGTTATCGACCCAGCCCTGGCCAAGATCAAAACTTGGTCAACAGGCGGGTTGCAGTACTTGGCCCAGGTTCTGGGAAGGCAGTGGGGTGGCACCATCAATGGGCTGGTCCGTTTTGTCAACAGAATGTGGCGATCAGAATGCGGATCGGTCTCGGAGGAGCTGGCGGCGGAGTTTCGAGCTGTGTGTGCGCAGATGGGCTGGCCGGAAAAGCCCCGGTTCACGGTCAAGCCACTCAATTCCCCTGCGTGCCTCCTTCACCCCAGGGTCCTGGCATTCCTGTTTAACAGGTTGTCAGCTGCCCAAAGGACAGCCTTTGCAGCCCGCACACAGGATGTCCCAGCGGCTCAGGGTGCCCCTCCCTTAGAGGGCGGAGCGGAGGCGGATGCTCCTCCAGCGGCATCTGCACGGGCTGACAATCCTGGTGCCGCTAACGGGGTGAGAGATACAGCCACCTCAGGAGTTTACCCATTAAACCAGCCGGGGACTCCGGGCCGGACCACAAGGAAGAGCCTGCAGAAGAGCCAATGGAGATCTCTGTACCATCGAGTCCTACGGTTACTGCAGGGCCTCTGACCCCTCCCAGCAATCCAGAGCAGGTTGGTCCGGAGCACGTCCCAGAGCTGGCGAGTACTCCTCTTCTACCCTCAACCCCACAGGAAGGTGAGGGGGTTAAGCCTGAGGGTCCTCCCACACCCTCACGGTTGACCCCCAGGACTGAACCAGCGGACAGCGACCAAGCTTCTTCCAGCATGGTCCCACCTCCCGCTCCCATGGCCAGGGAGCGTTCCCGCCAGATCCCGCAAAAGGTGGTCAAACAGCTGGGCAGCTCACCATCTCAAGGAGCCCGGCCGACCAGCAGGGTTCTCCCTCCTAGGCGATTGAAGGGCAAATTCAATCCTCAGCGCCCAAGGAGGGGTTCGACGAAGGGAAACACTGCCCCTCTGCGAGTGGTGGATTCCCATGCCCATCTTGACCACCTTGAGCATAGTCTGGGCCAGAGGGGGTTACAATGCCTTATGACCATCACAGGGCAGAAACCCCGGGTGAGCGTGGAGGTGGCCGGGGGGTCATTAATTACTGTGACCCCTCACGGTTCGAGTCCATCGCCTTTCCTGATCATCCAAATTGGCGGGTGGCAGTGGGCGTCCATCCCAAGCATGCCTCAGAGGTGTCCCAGGCCACTGTCAGTCAACTCGGGGAACTGCTTAAAGATCCAGCAGTTGTCAGAGTGAGCGAGGTCAGACTAGACCATTTAGTCCTTGTGATCCGATACAAGGATCAGACCGAGCTCCTCCAGAACATCCTCTCCCTGCCCCACATCTCTCAGAAGGTGTTGGTGGTACATCTGCGGGGGAGTCGAAATGACCCCATGGGGTTGACTGTCCACAGTATGTGCCGGGACTATTTCCAGCAACATTGTGGGAAGGCGCAGCGGATCCATCTCCACTGCACCACCACCAGTCCAAATGTGGTGAAGGACTGGTTGCGCCACTTTCCCCAGACCTACTTTGGCTTTCCAGCCATGGTAGAAGTCTTCAGGGAGCTGTAGAAGCAAGGACTGCAGGTAGTTCCTTGAACCGCCTTCTGCTGGAAACGGATGCCCCATACATGCCACCCCCATCGGCAAAGGGAAAGCAGAACACGTCCGCCTATTTAGGTGAGACGGCCGATCCGGTCGCGAGGATCCGCGGCCAGACGGTTAGGGAGGTGTGTACAGCCACAGCTCAGAATGCTGCTCGGCTGTACTCCCTTCGCATCGTGGAGGGGGAGTGAGGTTGGAGAAAATAGAGTGCATTTATTATGCATTTATTAATTTTTGCAATTTATTTTGGGTTACTTTTATATCCTCATCGAGGATGCAATTATTTTATTAGGGCAATTGATCATAGGGGGTCAATTATCTCATTTATATTTTGAAGATTTATATTTTTTGATGGTTTAGTTTGATAGGCATAGGCTCTCCAACTGAGGGATATAGATGATATCCCTCGTGACTTTTTATCCCCCTATTTCTTCCCAATTTGGTCACATTTACCGGGGTGGAGCCTACCTTGGGGACTCACGTCCCCACCAGGAAGCTTCAATGCGATGGGGAAGAGTGTAGTGGGGAGCGACTTCTGACTGACTCGGACTGACTTGGACCGACTCGACGACCGACAGACTGCCCTCGGTTTCCGAGGGCGCGCACATGCTCTACATCGAGGAGAAAGAACTATGCGCCCAAAGGAACCAGATCCATACGTTCTTTGGGCCCTGGGCGATCGATAATTCTACCTGAGCCAAGGAGTGTCATCATTCCCAGACAGGTAAGCATCATTGCCATATTCTTTCTTCACCTTATGAGTGAGTTGGCCACCACTACAGTAGTTTTATCTGCAACTGAGAGGGCCATTTTACATAGCCTGACATACAAAGGGGTCTATAGGATCATATACCGTGTGTCTCAAAAAAAAAACTATACACTTTTGGAATGGCTGCCGAATAAGAAATATATGATTCTGGAGAAAAAGGTTTACATGTATGGATAGCTTATGGACTCAACTTTCATATGACACCAAAAAGTCTCAAAATAATTAATGCTTGAATGAGCACTGCTCGCAGGAATTAACCTTTTAAATTTGTAACAGGCAAGTCTGTTAGAGCTAACAAAACTGAAGTTAATATGATAAATTTATGATCAATTGCAATCAGTTTGGGTTTGCTGAGTGAATTTTATGGTTCATTAAACCAAACTTTTATGCATGAGTAAACCACAGTTGCATTTATTTTATTGTAGCATTGCAAAATTCCCTGGTAGACTCAGTGGTGTGTTCATGTGAGTCAGGATGAGGTGATGGTACATGTTGCAATTTCCATGTTGCATACCCTTATTATTTACATCTGTGACTTGAATGAAAACCTTCGCCCCACGTTGCAGTTATTTTCAGATTATTACTGGTAGAATAGCTCATTGATTTACTTAATAACCAGATGGGGATTATGTACATTCATTATTCAAACACATTTTGTTAAAAAAGGAATGTCACAACTACTGGCTACTTATTATTCAGGTTACCCATTGACCTGAAGAATAAATAGCTGACATCTTTGACATTATTATTTTTTTTTTGGATGATCCATAATTGAATATTCAATGTTACATAATCCCTACCTGGGTATTAAGTAAATCAATGAGATGTTCAATGTGGGGTGGAGGTTTTTATTCAAAGTCAATGATGTTAAAAAACTAACAGTGTGTAACAGTGTGTCACTTGGTCATGATACATTAAGAATAAATTAAGAGCTGTAAGTTGTTACTCAGTCCTCATTCATCTTGGAGTCTTGGACTGACAACCAAAGATGGAGAGGCCTCAGTTCACACCGCAGCAGCATTCTTTTATGGTAACAGAATACCATCGCAGTAACAGTACCACTGCTGTCCCTCGGAGGTTCTGACAAGTCTTTCCGCATGTAAGATGCCCAACACGCGCAACAGTCTACAGTAACATGAGGAAATATCACGAAACAGGGTCCAGTCATAACCACAATCAAGGAAGATCTGGGCGCAGAACTGGAAGATTGGTGGAAAACATCGCAGCTGTACGCCAAGCTCTTGAAGATCACCAGAATGGAACCATTAACAGTCATCGTAATGGAATAGGGATTCTGGACAAATGCAACCTTCAACAGGATCATTCGACTGGACTTGACATTTCATCCCTATCAGATGATCAAGCGACATGAACTGCTTCATGGTGATCACCAGCGCCTCTTAAGGTTTTGTCAGTGGCTGCTTCAAAGACCTGTCCGCTTCTTAGATGACTTCTTCATTGGAGATGAGTCTGGCTTTGCCTTGAATGCCCAAGTGAATACCCACAGCCTGAGGGCATATCAAGAACAGGGACACCCTCCTGACGAGTTTCAGTACAAACGCAGTGATAGCAAATCTAAGGTGACTGTTTGGGCCGGCCTCACAGGGAATGGAGACATCATCGGACCTGTTTTCTTTGACAACGTTACCGGAGCTGCCTATGTTCAGATGATAGATGAGGAAGTTGTCCCTGCCCTTGACAGGATTCCAAGATACCGCTGTTGTTGAAATGGTCGCTTTCAGTGCGTATGGTGGGCACAAGATGGAGCTCCTTGTCATCGTTTGAGAGCAGTGACAGAGCGTCTCAACCAGCTTTTCGGTGATCAGGTTGTCTCTTTGCATCGAGATGTTGAATGGCCCTTGCGTTCCCCCGACCTTACGCCTCTGGATTTTTTCCTGTGGGGATATCTGAAGGCAAAGGTGTACACTACCCCTCCAGCCAACTTGGATGAAATCAGAAGAAGAATCACCTGCGAGATGGATGAGCTTAGGCGAGACAGAGCAATGGTCAGGAGAGCTGTGCGGGACATGATGAAGAGAGCACAATTGTGCATTGAAAGAGGAGGTGGACATGTGGACCACTGAACTCAGTAAACTGGCAGACTCGATTGTGCATCGAAAGAGGAGGTGGACATGTGGACCACTGAACTCGGTGAACTGGCAGACTTTGATTTTTGGATTCCTTTTTTTTTCTTTTACAAGATGGATGAAACAGCTGTAAAATTAAAATAAATATCAACTGAAAAGAAAGATGGACATGTTCATGTTACACATTTGTGTTACACTGTACCGTATTAAATGTGCGAACTCAGCTGCTTAACTGACTGTTAAGTTGCTTGATTGAGTGATTGACTGAGTTTGATTATGCATGATTTATTGATTGAAATAGCTGAATGGTGACTGAATGCTTGATTGAGAACTGATTAACCGATTGAGTCACGCATTGTTGATTAAATGATTGAAAGCTGAATGTTTATTGTCTAATTCATGGTTTTGACAAAGTGACTGATTGACTGAATTGATTTCAGGTATCAATGGGTAATAGCAACCAGTCCAATCTGGAAAATGTAGGAAGAACTCGGGATAAGAGAAGGTGGTCTGCGGATATTTTGGAGTGGAGGGCAAAGAATATGTATTGCTAAGATTATGCACGGGCACACTCATGAAGACAGTGTGAAATAAGGGGGGGGGGGGTGCATACTTGTCCTCCTGACCACTATCTGCCCATCTTGTCGACAACCATGGACACAACACTGAGTCTACAAGGGAAAGTTGCAATGCTTCAATAATAAAGGCTATAAATGTTCACTCATGCATCAACTGTTAATCCCATAAACCAAAAATTTCACTCGGCAAACCCAAACTCATTACAGTTGATCATACATAAATTTTTCATACACATCCACAATTCCATAATCTCAGAAAGGACTTTCCTCCCTCAAATTGGAAGGCCCACTCCTGTGCAACCTAATTTCCATACCGTTACAAAAGTGAACAGTGCTCACCCATGCATGAAATATTTTCTGACACTTTGGTGTCATATGAAAGATAAAACCATATTGTAACTATCCTTACAAATAAATCTTTTCCCACAGATTGAAATTGATCATGAATTTATCACATCAACTTCAGTTTTGTAAGCTCCAATGGACTCACCTCCCGCAAAATTGGAAGGCTAATTCCTGTGTAGCCTAATTTTCAAACCCTTTCAAAAGTAAGCAGTGCTCATCTAAGCATGAAATATTTTCAGACTTTTCAGTGTCATATGAAAGTTGAGTCCATAAGCTATCCATACATATAAGCCTCTCCGCCAGAATTGTATATTTTTTTTCATTTGGTGGGTATTTCAAAAGTGTATAACCTTTTTTTGAGACACACGGTATAATGTCTGTCATGATTATATTAAAGTGGATGACTATGCGTCAATTGATATTCCATCCATCAGTAAACAAAGTCCTTCCTGTCATTGTTGTGGTATCGTGTTAATCTACTACGATACAGTGTAGACTGACATCAATCTGGTTTTCATAATGTAGTCAAAATTATTTTTACATTTTGCCCCTAAGTTTGACTCAATGAATGAACTCAGTGTTAGCATGATAATAAAAATAATGTTTGCAATTAACCCACAAGAAACAAAATTTAGATCTTTTGGCTCATTTTTTTTTTTTTGCAGCTATGTACTTATGACTGATATTCTCCTTCCATTTAGGCATTATGTTGTTAATGTAGCTGTCCAATTACAATTTCTTTTATAGAAGACTAGGCCTACAGATGTCATCATGGACAGCAAAGAAAACTCAAAGAAGGAACATCTCGACACAGCAAAGACATGGGGTGCTGCTCCAGTCTTCATATTACTGTGCAGAGATCAATGATATCTCAGGGGAGGATGAGCAGATAGCATTTTTCCAATTAATGAAATTTCATTGATACATAAGTGAATGGTATTAAGCAGCTTGTCTGGTTTAGTAGTGTAATATTCTGTGAAAGTGCAGAAAAAAATTATTGTGTATTCAAGATGCAACATGTGTAATTAAACTCTGTTAAATTTCCATTATTAGTGTGTTTACCTTCCTTTCCTCACACTGCTTTATGAATAGCATTTACTCGAGGATTGTGTGTTATTATATTGTTTAGTTAGGTAGCAGCTTTTACCCTCGATGACCTTTAGACCCCTATTAGTGAAGATATTATGGAATAAAATAAACACATGTATTTGTATTCATCCCATTTATTTTCTACTACTATAGAAGCTCTGATCCCCATTTGAGGACTCATCTCACTAGGGTGAGATTGGTCTGGCATCACAATCATGCCATTTCCATCCCAGCAGCGCTAAAGTTCAGAGATGTGAAGTCAACAACAGCTGAAAAACTTGAAGAACTGTTCAGGAATGGGCACTCCCCATCAAGCGCCCTTAATATGCTGGAACTGGAACTTCAATATGCCATTTCCATCCCAGCAGCACTAAAGATCAGAGATGTGAAGTCAACAACAGCTGAAAAACTTGAAGAACTGTTCAGAAATGGGCACTCCCCATCAAGTGCCCTTAATATGCTGGAACTGGAACTTCAGTATGATGATCCAGAGGGGGCAGGATTGGCTTCACCTTCAGTCACCCCCCCCCCCAATATCAGTAAACGCAAACGTGTAGGCCTACAAAGACACGAAAATGCCCCTCTAAATGTAATCGGAGATCATTACTGCATGCAATCAATACACCGTCAGGTGATTTCAAACTGATACAGAGGAAGGAAAACTAGAAATGTCGCTACAGCGACTGGTTATACCCCCGGCAAACAACATTTCATAAGCTTTGGTCAAAACAACATTTCATAAGCTTTGGTCAAAAAACTGAGGAAGTAGTTAAATCCGCAAGATCTTTCCTTGATCTTCTGCCATTAATATGCCGTTACCATGGCAACGTACTTTCGGGTACTGTCGAAAAATGCGTCTTGCACATCTACAACCAAAGGCACACATCTGTACCAAGTTTCATGGAAATTGGGCAAAAACTGAGGAAGTAGTTTGCAACACAAAGTTTTCCATCATTTTGGCTCATAATATGTGAGCTGTTACCATGGCAACATACTTTTTGTCACTGTCAAGAAATGTGTCATGCTGACCTATATCCTAAGACAAACATTCAATATGAATTCCATGAGAATTGGAAGAACACTGATGAAGCAGTTTTGCCATGAAGCATTTTGCCCTATATTTTACCAATAACATGCCGTTACCATGGCAACGCACTTTTTGCCACTGCGGAAATATGTGTCTTGCACATTAACATATTCAGATGAACATCTGTACCTAATTTCATAAAAATTGATCAAAAACTGTGGGAGGAGTTCGCGACGCAAGATTTGTACCCATTTTTGCCCATAATATGCCGTTACCATGGCAACGTACTTTTGGGTACTGTCAAAAAATACGTCTTGCACATCTACAACCCAAGGCACACATCTGTGCCAAGTTTTATGGGAATCGGTTGAAAACTGAGGAAGTAGTTCGCGACGCAAGATTTGTACCCATTTTTGCCCATAATTATTATTATTATTATTATTATTACTATTATTTATAGTGCGCTTTTCCCACAAGGCCCAAAGCGCTTACAATCAATTCAAAACATGTACGACAGTATGTATAATTGGATAAATGTTATATATACAGCTACGAACTAGTTGCTACTGAAAAGATGTGTTTTCAAGGCTTTTTTGAACACACTGACTGATGGAGACTGTCTAACGGTAAGTGGTAAATTGTTCCAGTGCTTTGAAGCAGACACAGTAAATGTCCTATCACCGGCTAAGGTGCGAGTAACAGAGTATGTGAGACGAAGCGGATCACTAGATGACCTCAAATTTCTAGTAGGTGTATATAAAGTCAAACAGGCGTCTAAATATTTCGGAGCTTGATCGTTAAGGATTTTATAAACAAACAAAACTAATTTGAAAATTATCCGTTGCTTCAAAGGAAGCCAGTGCAACGACTTCAGAAGTGGCTGAGATGGGTAGTCCCTAGAAACCTGAAACACTAATCGGGCTGCCCAATTTTGAAGTCGCTGCACACGATCCAGTTGAGTTGAAGGAATGGAAGAGAGAAGCCCGTTACAATAATCTATACGGGATAGAACTAAAGAACGCACTGCGTTATGACATGCAGATTGATCAATAAATCTCCTAATCCTAGCAATATTTCTTAAATAAAACGTAACAGTACTACAAATTTGAGAAATATGTTGAGACATTGACATTCGACAATCAAAAATAACACCAAGATTTCTTATTGTTTCTGAGGGGCTAATCAATGTGCAACCAACATTGAGCTGAATGTTTGAAAGACCGCGCAGATTGTGGGCTGAAGCTGCTACAAAAAACTCAGTCTTCGAATCATTCAGTTTCAACTTATTTGCTACCATCCATTTCTTAATATCTAAAATACACATTTCAAGTTTAGTGATGGCATTAAAAAAAGCTCCTGGAGTCTTCGGGTCATAAGAAATATATAACTGTATATCATCAGCATAAAGATGATAATTAACATCATAATGTTGGGCTATCTCGCCAACTGGAAGAGTATAAATTGAGTATCCTATGGGTCCTACTATTGATCCCTGGGGAAGTCCAAACTCTAACACAGTGGGGTTTGACAAATTACCGGCAATGTCAACTTGAGAAGACCATCCCAAAAGGTATGACTGAAACCAGGACAAAACTGTTGACCTAACACCTGTTCGTTTATATAAACGGGAAAGAAAAATTTGATGATCAATCGTGTCAAATGCGGCTGACAGATCTAAAAGAACAGCAAAAACAACCTTGTTTGAATCAATGGCAAACATAATATCATTTTTCACTTTTACTAAAGCTGACTCAGTACTGTGCAGAGACCTGTAAGCAGATTGAAAAGAATCAAAAAGATTGTTAGACTCAATGTGATGAACTAACTGTTTACAAACTGCTTTCTCAATAAGTTTACCTAGAAATGTTAAATTTGACACTGGTCTATAATTCTTAAATTCGTTTTGGTCCAGGCTGAGTTTCTTCAAAAGTGGTTTTACTATTGCCGAGTGTGCTCCTTTGGGAAAAACACCTGTGGAAAGAGATTGATTGACTATGTTTGTAAGCAATGGTAATACATGATTGAGGTTCTCTTTCAGGAGCCATGTTGGAATGGGATCAAGTTGACAAGATTTAGTAGCAGATGACATAATGATTCTGGATAAATCTGATTGTGTAAGCAACTGAAAATTCTCAAAAAGAGGAATATTTACGTTTACAGTATCACAAAATTGGTTTACAGTGATTCTGTTGCACGCATCTACTTCATCTCTAATTTTTCTTATCTTTCCGACAAAAAACAAAGAAAATTGATTCGCTAATATGGATGCAGAATCATACAAGGGGAGATAACTTGCTTTCTTATTCAAAAGTGAGTGGATAATGCGATATACCTCCTTGACAGTGCATGAACTCAACTTGTCTTTCAAAAATTTCTCTTTAGAGACATTAATAACCCGACATACATCTTTATTTGCTGCAATGAACAGTTTACGATCTGAATCAAGTCTTGTTTTCCGCCATTTTCGTTCTGCTTTACGACGAAGTTGGCGAGCTACAAGTGTGGACTCATTAAACCAAGGCATACGTGATTTCAAAGGGCGAGATTTTGTCTCAGATGGAGCATAGGTATCGAGTACCTTAGTAACTCCAGAAACATACCAATCAAACAAGGACTCGCTATCTAATCCTGCGGGTTGAGACGACACTAATTCCTGCAAAGCATTAGCAAATTGAACTTTATCAATTTTGCGATAATTGCGTAATGAAGAAGTAATAAAAATTAACTCTGATTTCTGTTTAGCCAGTGAGAAACGGATCATATGATGATCAGAGATACATGTTTCAAATGTATTACAATCTGATATTACTAAATCATCTCGGGTAAAAACTAAATCTAAGGTGTGACCCAGATTATGAGTTGGACCTTGGACGTGTTGGATAAGCCCAGCAGATGCTGTACTATTATTCATATGGAGCACATCGCTTTTAGACATGTCTTCCCAATGGATATTGAAGTCTCCTAATAACACCAATTTCCCCGGATACAAGGATATCTCACTTACAAATTCATCAAATTCGTTCAGAAACTTAGAAGATGTGAGTCTATTTACTGAAGAGGGTGGTGGTCTATACACAATGAAAAAATTGACCGAACATGACAAATCAGTAATGTGTGCCCACTCAAAAGTGGAAAAAGACAGAACAGAATTTTTCATCATCAACTTAAGAGTAGACTTGTACAATACACCAATTCCACCCCCACGTGTACTTGTATTTCGTGGTGAATTTATAAAAGAATACCCTCTAGGAGTCAACTCCCCAATTATCACATCATCCTGGGGGTTAAGCCACGTTTCTGTGATAAACATGATATCGAAGTCATGTTCGTGAACATATTCAGCAATGCATATTGTTTTGTTTCTGACAGAATGTACATTCCATAAACAGACATTACAATTGGACTCTACAAAAGAATTACTTAAATTTGGCACGACTTTAAGATTGTCGACGTTCATCCCTCTCAGTTTCTTGTAGGTCAGTTTCCTACATGATGAGGTGATCACTGGTATATGTGACAATGAAGGGGCACTTAGTATTGTGTTCACTCGTGTCCGTGTCTTAACATTCTTCCGACGTCCCCATCTCTTCCCTCGAAGATGTGTCTGAACACCTAGCTCTTTGATTCTTCTCCATACATTCTCATTGAGCATGCCCCTGTTCTTGCCTGTTCTATGAAGAAAATTGGGCAAATCATTAGTCACTGTCTCCAGACTCAAATGTCTCCATGCAGGGTTGCACAGCAGTAGAATCTCCCTGTTGTATACAATGCGTTCCCCAGTACCAAGTCTATTGTAGGATGTAGAATGTATCGGAGTGCGACAGCTCAAGTGAGAATACTCAGCTGTTGGTCCTGGGTTAGGTCGCTTGAAAATCATTCCTGATGGACACATGTACACAAAACAATTTGAATACTTGAACCTTGTAATAAAATATTTTGCAAGAGCTTACTTTTGTCTGCCAGTACATCTACTGTAGTTTGATTGTTTGCGTTTTGTATTTTTTTACTTGTACATTTATGTCGTGATCAGGGCTCACGAGATAAATGCAAAACCTGAATTTGAGAAAATAACCTGCATACTGGCACAGGCTTACTTTTGTCTGCCAGTACATCTACTGTAGTTTGTTTGTTTGTTCAGGAATGGGTACTTTCCATAAAGTACCCTAATATGCAAGAAACGGAACTTTAGTATGATATTTCCATCCCAGCAGCGCTAAAGATCAGAGACGTAAAGTCAACAACAGCTGAAAAACTTGAAGAACTGTTCAGGAATGGGCACTCCCCATCAAGTGCCCTTAATATGCTGGAACTGGAACTTCAATATGATAATTCCATCCCAGCAGCACTAAAGATCAGAAATGTGAAGTCAACAACAGCTGACAAACTTGAAGAACTGTTCAGGAATGGGCACTCCCCATCAAGTGCCCTTAATATACTGGAACTGGAACTTCAATATGATATTTCCATCCCAGCAGAACTAAAGATCAGAGATGTGAAGTCAACAACAGCTGAAAAACTTGAAGAAGTGTTCAGGAATGGGCACTCCCCATCAAGTGCCCTTAATATGCTGGAACTGGAACTTCAGTATGATATTTCCATCCCAGCAGCACTAAAGATCAGAGATGTGAAGTCAACAACAGCTGAAAAACTTGAAGAACTGTTCAGGAATGGGCACTCCCCATCAAGTGCCCTTAATATGCTGGAACTGGAACTTCAGTATGATGATCCAGAGGGGGCAGGATTGGCTTCACCTTCAGTCACCCCCCCCCCCCAATATCAGTAAACGCAAACGTGTAGGCCTACAAAGACACGAAAATGCCCCTCTAAATGTAATCGGAGATCATTACTGCATGCAATCAATTCACCGTCAGGTGATTTCAAACTGATACAGAGGAAGGAAAATAACATGGAAGTCATTGCATCAAATAAAGGTCGCTTGAAAATCATTCATGATGGACACATGTACACAAAACAATTTGAATACTTGAACCTTGTAATAAAATATTTTGCAAGAGCTTACTTTTGTCTGCCAGTACATCTACTGTAGTTTGATTGTTTGCGTTTTGTATTTTTTTACTTGTACATTTATGTCGTGATCAGGGCTCACGAGATAAATGCAAAACCTGAATTTGAGAAAATAACCTGCATACTGGCACAGGCATTTGACTTTCTCCAAATAAAAAGGAAAGGTATGCAAATGGAACATCTGTTCAAATTCATAAAATTCTTCCGTTGAGTTGTTTTCATTGCAACTGATTGCCAAATTGCCCAACATCGAGATGGCCCAACATCGAGATGGCGCCAGTCCGGAGATCAGGATTTCGTAGGTTCGAATCCTGCTCCAGTATGCCCATGATTTTTTATCATTGGCTTCTACTAAGACACTGATCAATTCAGTGCTTATTTACGATGTAGGGCATTCTATCAATCAGTTGCAAGGAACTTGTGTGTTGCCTTACTCCAGACGAAAGGTTGGTGACGTCAAGGGTAGAATTTGATCTACCAAGTGGTGATTTGTCAGCAAATGTAACTCTTCCTGAACACAATGGGAATAAGGATCATGTCCTAGTTTTCATGTTGGGTGGCATCACAAGTTGCTGGAAGCTGACAGTTGCCTTCCATATGACAGGCAGCTTTACAAATGGCTCTGGTTTTTTTTATGACATCATGTTGGATATCATTCAGCAGGTTCCCACCATTGATTTACATGTACTGGAGCTTTGGCAGTAAATGTTGTAAAAGGGTAAATAGAATTCTCCCTAATGCCAATACATAAAAAGTACCCGGATGTTGATTTAATACCCCTTTCATAAACTCAATTATGCGGATAATATCTGCATAATTTTGGAGCGGGGCAAGAGTTATCTGCTTTTTTTCGACGCTTCTATTATCCGCATAATAGCAGCATCGGGACCAGATTTGGAGTTTGTGAACGCAAATCCAAAGTTATGCGGATAATTGCCGGGGTGCAGTCAAAAGGTCACCTGTCTTTCCCGCATGCACGCAGGCTCACGAAAATGTAAACAATGAAGTTTTCATCGAACGACAAATTGTCAAAGTGCTCAGCTCAGCTGATCTGCTGTTAGGGCTTCACATGCGTGCATGCAACGTTTGCTGAACAATAGATGGCCAAATTGCCTAATATGATATTGAATAAAACTTTTAAAAAAATTTGTATCATGCGATTAAAAATGTGAGTAAAACTGGTAGTATGTATAAAAATAATTATTCTTGTGCAAATGTAATTGGATTGAGTACATAAGGAATTTTACTATTAAAAATCTGTTCACCTTTTTGATCGAGGGCAAGCACACAACACTTCCGCTGCGAGCTGCATAATTTTACTACATACAACGAGCGCATAAAACACACGTACACAGGCACAAGTGCACATTTATACAGCAGCAAATCGACCTCGATATCTACGTACCGGTAACAGTTTGTACTTTTTTGTACAGTTTGTACCTGACATTTATATTTATCCATCCATCCATTCTACATTCGTAATTATTATAGCTGAACAGCAGAGAATATATTTGAGAGTATGCCGAGAACACAAGGTAACTGTCAAAATTGGAGCAACGATGAGATACGCTTACTTTTGGTAATTCGCAGTGACAAAGAGATTGACAGACAGATTAACGGTAAGTGCAGTGATGCACCGGCACTAGAAAAAATATCAGTTCTTTTGAATGAGCAAGGCCACGAAAGAACGGCCACACAGGTGAAAGCCAAACTCAAAAATCTGAAAAAAAAAGTTCATGTCAGTCAAATTTGCAAACAAGACAAGTGGCCAAAATCGACAAGAAATGGACTTCTATGACCTGTGCTTTGCTATCTGGGGACAAACAGCCGCCGCAGAACCTAAAAACATTGTAAGTTCTAGCTCTGGCTTTGGCTATGCATCGCCATCGGGCTCAGCCTCAGCCACCAGTGCCAGTGGCAGTGCTACATCCCAAACAGGCCAAGAAACAATTGCAGCTGCACAAGCACCCGACAATAATCACACGAGCCTCTCATCTGTCAGTGTCAGTGATGGAGATCGAAGTTAATAACCAACAGCGACGGCGATTCCTCCTGGTTTCCAAATCGAATAAAAACCGCTTTCTCCTTAATTTTTGCCTGAATTGCAAACGTAGCTTGTTCAGCAACCGTATGCTGGTCATGCGAGTATGTACGATGACAACAACAATTATTATTTGCCAGAGAAACAAGTCATAATTCGGGATCGTCGCCATGGCGCAAGCAAGACTAGAAACTATACTGATATACAGTAATTGTATACTGCAATGCATGCATGCAGAGGATAGAAAACAGTCGCGCGTGCAAGATGTACACGGAAGTGCTGAATCCCGCGCCTTGACTAAACCATACATCACGGCTCGGTCATTGGCCTGCATTGCTGGTCAATGCATTTCTATTGCCTGGTGTGTAGATCCTGCGAAACTGTTATTACGTGGAGTGTATCGCTTACTCTCGACGAGATCTACTTGGGAGACGATTTTATTTTTCGATAGTGAGACACGAGAGGACTTGACCTGGTGGCAGAATGTGGTTCAATTTTGAAACAGCAAGTCGATATGTCATCGACCAGTATCCGCCCAGATTATCACGGATGCCTCACACCTCGCGTGGGGGGCAGTTTTAGGACATCGACACGCGAGGGGCGACTGGAGTTATGCCATTTCCTGTCGGTCCTCGAATTACAGGGAACTTCTGGCTGTTTTGTTGCCTCTCAAGTCGTTTCTCCCACAGAAAAGAGAAGCGAATTACCACCCGATCTCAGACCATACTGGTCATTTCGTGATGAGTTAGCGATCGAAGATGGCATGATCATGAAAGGAAATCATGTCATGATACCGAATGCAATGCACACATACATGCTGTCTAAGCTGCATGAAGGCCATCAAGGAGCAACCAAAACAAAGCTAAAAGCGAAGGATAGCGAGTACTGGGCAAACATCAACAGCGATATTGATGATATAGTGCGAAATTGCGAGATATGCCAGGAAAATCAGCGATCGCAGCCAAGGGAGTCCTTGGTAAACCACGACATTCCAACTCGTCCGTGGCAGATTCTTGCTACGGATTTGTTTCGCTTTGTCGGAAATGACTATCTCATCATCGCAGATTATTACTCTCAGTTCCCGTTTGTGCGTAAACTATGTCTGAACGCCTCCAGTAGCAACGTCATAGGCGCGACGCAAGAGATCTTTGCAGGGCATGGTGTGCCTGAGAAAATGATCAGCGATAACGGTCCACATTTCGCGTCATCAGCGTTCAGCGCATTCGCAGACAGATGGGGCTTCACACACACACACCACGTCATCTCCCCAATTTCCCCAGTCTAACTGTTTCGTTGAGCGTTCAATACAAACCGTCAAGCAGACCATGAAGAAGGCGAAGGCGAGCGGTCAAAATGTAAACATGGCCCTTTTGTGTCTGAGAACAACCCCCATTGACAGTGAAATCCCATCTTCTGCTGAGCTACTGTGTGGACGAAAATTCCAGAGCAATCTCCCTGTCAGAGTAAAAAACAATGCCACACACAAAGAGCAAACCTTTCAGCGTTTTCGTTCGCCTACAGGATTCGTGTACAGGTTTGTGGACACCAGCTCAAATCACACACCAATATGATGAGCCACGTTCATTCATTGTGGTAACGTCAAATGGCCGCGAGCTCTGCCGCGACCGCGTACACATTTGCGACATAGAGCCTAACAGGGGACAGGATAGATTCAAGGCTGTGGCTTCTCACTCTGACCTCTCCCCCGTACAGACCACAGGTCAAAATGACAATGGACCCACAACCGCCCATTACGGCAGGAAAATCAAAGCCCCAAACAGGTTGGACTTGTAGGGTAAACAGTAGTGATTTCAACAGGATGTATACATATTGTGCTCATTGATTGGTATGTGGTAACATATTGCAAACACTGTAGTATAATCACAGAAGTGTTTACAATGTATGCCTATGCATGTCACTGTATGTACCGAGAACAGTTAAATTACATGTAAAGCATTGTGATGTCTCAGACAAAGAATTCAGTCTTACTCAGTTGGCGTTCAGATTAGGAGTGAGGATTTATTTCGGTAAAACAAAGAAAGTGCTGACAGGATGGTGACAGGGGTGTATTACATGATAGTACATAGCAGTAAACAACAGAGGGCATTGTACACTCTTGGTTTCTAATGCAGTTTGACCATTGTAAACTTAACATATATCACATCTCCCCTTTTAGTAGAGAGGATTGATTTAAAAAATTCACATACTTAAACGGTTAGCCTTAACTTAAATTCAAGCATATTACTTTGCAATCGTGTGTTTTCAATAACTCCATCTTGCAAGATGTTTCAATTCTCAAATTGTAGCTTCAAATTCAAAAGGGTATTGGCACTTTTGTTTTCAGAAGGGACATTTTCTTCTTCTTTTTTTTGTGTGTGTAATCATTATGATCTGTAAATTAAGATGTTACACCAACAATAGTCCTAAAAGTGATCATCATGATTTTGCTCTTAATATGTGATTGTTTTCATATATAACTTCCTTTAACTTGCTTACTTATTTTGTTGCATGTTGCTATGTTGCTCAGTACTTCATGTGGTTCTCTTTCCACTTTTTTTTTCAAATTAACATATTATATATCGGACGGTGTGCGATACGCAACCTTTTTACACGTGGCGGGACCTGCGGCGCAGCAAATTGCAACAACACTTACGTTCTCAAGCGATGATGTAGGGAAAGTTTCGTCGGTGAAGAGCAAATTTGAAGTGTACAGCCAGCCCAAAAGGAACATTGCTGTGCTTAGATACTTTTTCAACACGAGAAACCAAGAAGACGGAGAAACGTTCAATACGTACCTAACTGAACTCAAAGCACAAGTCAAAAACTGCGACTTTGGAGACCTGGAGAACGATCTCCTCCGGGACCGAATCGTTTGCGGAATCCGCGACCAAGGTCTCCGCGAGAAACTGCTGCAAACTGAGAAATTGACACTGCAAAAATGTATTGCAGTGTCTGAAAACAGTGCCATTCAGATGACGCAACTTTCGCAAAATGATAAAACCAAAGCTGTTGATCCCATCGACCACGTGCGTCGAAATCGTCAGACTCAGAGCACACCAAACAGAGGGCGTTGTACACTCTTGGTTTCTAATGCAGTTTGACCATTGTAAACTTAACATATATCACAGCATGAACGTTGATTGATAAACACAAGTGAGCAATTCAGATCTGGAGGACCATTGACACACACTATATGTTAAGTACAAGTATTATTAGTAGGCAATAGATATTAGTATTATAGTCCATCAAAGAAATGAGAAAATGACTCATTTGTGTTTAAATTTACCACATGTGTTACAATGATGTTATTGTGTGAAATCATGAAAAATTCACTCATTTGTGTTATGCGATACAGTATGTTGTCACACATAGGAAATGAGAAATTCACTCATTTGTGTTATGCGATACAGTATGTTGTCATACATAAGAAATGAGAAAGTCACTCATTTTAAGCGATACAATATGTTGTCACACGTAAGAAATGAGAAAGTCACTCATTTGTGTTATGCGATACAGTATGTTGTCACACATAGGAAATGAGAAATTCACTCATTTGTGTTATGCGATACAGTATGTTGTCATACATAAGAAATGAGAAAGCCACTCATTTGTGTCTTAGGATACGATATTATGAGAAAGTCACTCATTCCTGTATTAAGTGTAAAATATGTTGAAGCATTGATAGATTCATGCTTGATTCGCTAGGGTACGATAGTTTGAAAGGCAGTTCAACGTTGATGCCTAACAGATGATGTTGCTACATGCAAAGTTTTGATGCAAGATACAAAAAAACTAGAAATGTCGCTCTGGCGACTGGTATGCCTCCGCCATAATGCATGATTTTCCCAATAGGTCTAGATAGTACATGTGGACAATGTGTGATTACATTTTCACAAAATTGGCAAAATATTGAAATGACAAGTTTGTCACAAATGTGTTGAATGTTCACCTTCCTTGACCTAGGTTTAATTGGATGAATAGGAGAGCATGTATCTAGGGATTTAAGGACTTTAACTTGACTTTGCCCCATTCATACATTTAGGCATTGAGTAATTTTCAAGGTACAGGTGTGGAGAAAACGTGCAATTTCTGAATTGAATAGTAAATTGTTACCATTTTCATCTGGCCCTTGACCCTAAAATTCAAAAGATAATCACTTTCAGGTAGAACACGCATAATATGTACTAAGTTTCAAGATAACTTTAGCCACTTCCGAGATATGGAGGAAAAAGTTAATTCAGCACTTTCACTTGATCTTTGACCTTTTGACCTTTGAGGCAAAAAAAGAAGAAAAAAATTTTTTTCCAGAGAATGTCTATTAGGTTACACATGCATACACCAAGCGTTAAAAAAAAAAAAACCTGCTGGCATTGCATAAATATGAGGGAAATAGTAAAATTTTGAAGTGTTGCACTTGACCTTTGACCCCTGACCTTTGACCCCATGAACTCTACATTCTCTAGATAATCACTTCCAGTCAGTACATGTATATACTATGTTCCATGAAGATACCTTGAACAATTTTCCAAGGTACGGAGAAAAAAAAGAAGTTTTAATATTTTTACTTGACCTTTTGACCTTTGACCTTTGACTTCATGACCCAAACTTTCACCAGAGAATCTTAATTGGGTAATACATGTATACACTAAGTTTCAAGAAAATATCTTCAGACATTCAATAGATATGGTGGAAATAGTGAAATTTTATGTATTTGACCCTTACCTTTTGACCTTTGACCTTTGACCTCATGACCCAAACTTTCACCAGAGAATCTTAATTGGGTAATACATGTATACACTAAGTTTCAAGAAAATATCTTCAGGCATTCAGTAGATATGAAGGAAATAGTGAAATTTTATGTATTTGACCTTGACCTTTTGACCTTTGACCTTGAGCATGTGCACCCAAAAGTTGATAGGCACAACTTCACCCCCTAATACACATACATGCCAAGTTTCATTAGGATACCTCAACAGGTTTTGATAGTTACCTTGTCCACAAAATTCATTACGGACGGACGGAAGGACGGACGGACGGACGGACAACCCGAAAACATAATGCCTCCGGCACCACTTCGTGGCGGAGGCATAAAAAGGGTTTTGTGTGCAGCCCCCAGGATCTTATGTTGTAAGTACCGGTAAAGTATTTGATATGCAAGTATTAGGATGTTTGTTACTAGTGTTTCATTCTTCAGAGATATTCAGCCAATATCAAGTTGATGTTACGGTACTCTATATAACCGGATGTTTGCTTTGGTACAAGGCTAGACAATACTTTTAATACTGAGATGGGTTAGGCATATAGCGCTTGTCGAGACAGGTGTTTGATTTAGAAATGACATCAGAATTGATTGTACATCTCCCATTACAGATAATCCTATATCCTTGTAGATTACTGAAAAAGAATGTTTCCTTGCAAACAAAGGGGGATGTAATGTATGTGACTCCAGGTGGAGCCCTTCACATAATGAGTATTATTATCCATACAGAGGATTTTTAGAGCCCAAATACAAGTGTTATTTTGTTGACGCACCTCATAACCTCCGACCCACATAGAAGGTTTGTTGTACTCGACCAATAATTTTGGCCGAGGCGACCAATATTTAAAATATTGGAGGGCAAGAGGGGATTCCCCAAAGTTTTTTATAAACTGCACCGTGATTGGTTGAGATATATACGAGATGACCTGAAATATGAAGTAAAAACGTCTGTGATTGGTCAATCATGAATTAACTAGAATATCGTTTCTTCTAAAATTCTGTGTTTATACAAACAAATTTCATATATCAATTAGTTGAAATTGTTTTTTACACAATTTTTCAAAATATCACTTTCATAACAGGAAGTTAAATTTAGGTTTGATGAAAACAAGTTGCATTTTTTTTTTTTTTGTGCATGCAGGCGCAAGGCGACGATTGATCTGCAGCTCTGCATGCTCAGCGTTACTGCACTGCTAGATAGCCCGCGCGCGATATAATGTAGCCGGCCGGCCGCCGCCGCTGCGCTTGCATTTGCATGCCTGATATGCTTATTACAGTTACTGTACATTTACGTACGTGTACGTGTGTACAAGTACGTTATATACAGCACAGTAGGACTAGTTGTGGTAGTAGTAATTCGATCTTTCACGATCTACGGTAGATGTGACGTGAATTGTTTCTCAGATCTCGGATACAAATACATCTAATTCTGGTCTAAATTAGCTAGATATCGGTCTAACAGTAACATGACGGCTACCTTGGATAATAGATCACTGTTTTATCAGAGACTGAAGTGGATTAACTTGCACTGAAGAGTGTACCGGTACATGTACCATACCCCATGTCAGGATCACTACACAGTAGGAACAGCACTCGGAGTCGGAGACAGAAAGGGTAGGCCTAAGCGAAAACATTCTTTGCTAAAATCCTCTGTAGGATAATAATGATGATATTGAATGTCCTATTTTCGATTAATACAAGGAAATATTGGACTCGCTAAGCAAAATATTGGACTCGTCTTCGACTCGTCCAATATTTGTGCATAGCTCGTCCAATATTTCCTTGTATTAATCTCAAGGCCATCCAATATCATATAAATAATATGCAACTGCAAAGTATTGTATAGCAGGCTATGGTAATACACACATACACACTGTCATACACATGGACTGATATTGCCATAAGGAACATGGCTGAGCAAGAGAGCTGTTCTGAATAAAGTGCTGTCTGTTTGCAACCATGGAGTAACTGTCTGGTATTTTCAACATGCCTCCCAAGCTAGCTAAGTTCCCAACACTATGGAAACACAACTCATCTTGACACATTCTAGCGAAATTGCTGTAAATATGACTATGGGTTGTCACTGCAAAGCTGCCATTTGTTGGTCTCACGACAATAAACGAAAAAATATACAGAAATATGCCTGGATATGAGACATGGGTGAAGTTTCCGGGTGTTCCACAGCGCGTGCGACTTGGAAGAAGGTACTGCAAAGACAGGATGAGTTCCAGATCACGGTTCGTGCCCGATTGTGTTCCCAGCACTTCGACAGAGAACAAATAAAAAAAGATGGGCATGCAGTTGGCATTCCCAAGTATTTCTACCATCTGGAACGATCGTGGACTAGTAATGAAGTCCTGCATAGCAATGAAGATGAAGCAAGCTCAAGCCGAGGCACGAGTCGCCAATCACATTCCAAATGCACCCACCTCAGAAACTCAAGATCAAGCTGCATCTATTTGTAGACATCACTTTTGGTGATTTGTATTCTTTTTATCCCCTCTTTAGTCTTACCCTCTCAAGCTTTTTAAAATGGATCCCTCTAACTCTGTTTCGGGGCCCAGGAACTGCAACTCAGGTTTCCGACATGGAACTACTGGGCCAGTTCCTTTTGATAGCAGTCTGTCAGATTTTCAGTATCTTCCACAACCATCTGATCAAGTCTTGCAGATTCCTCAGTAATCGGGTGAGTTGTCCGTATCTGAGTGGCTGGAAGAGTTCAAGGAAGTGACAGGACAAAACAGACTTAGGGATAGCAACAAGGCTAGACTCCTCCTTGACCTCCTTGCTGGGCCAGCATGGGAAGAGGCCACATACTTACCAGAGGAAAGGAGGCAAAATTATTTTGAGATGGTAAAGTCACAGGAGTTGTGTTTTGGGTTCCAAGAAACCACCTGAAGTCTCAGTAGTCAGTTCCACAATAGGGTACAGTGGAAGGGGGACTCGCTATGTGACTTTAGTGGTACACACGTACAGGGGTTTTCTATGCACCTTCTCCATAATGGAGAAGGGTGCAGACCCAAGCCCAATCACAAGCTCTTGGACAACTTCACAGCAAGGCCCTGACAAACCAATTTTGTGAATGGGGCATGGGTGAGGAGGGAATTGTGTCAGATTCAACTAGATCAAGGTGAGGTGAAATTTGAAGTCATCCGCCAGGAAGCCCCTCAGTCTTTTTCTGGAGTTACTGTCTCACAACCAGTGACCTGCTGTCAGGAAAAGTCGATGTTGAAATGGGAAGCCCGCGACCATTATGCCCTCATGTGAGTCTACCCTACAAGAGGTTGTCCATAAACAGCAAACCATCGTTGAGTTGACAAAACTGAAAAGTGCTGGAGTGATCTGAAAGAAATAGAAGATTGCCCAGGACAAAAAACATGGACAAGATGGAATGCTTAATTGCCAGCAGAAAGCTCAACTCCAAAAGAACTGCCATCAGCCGAGCAATGCCAGCAGCTCACAGCAGTCAGAAAACAAACATCCTCTGCTGTTGAGGGCAGACGTTGCGAAAATGCTGGAGACAATATCGGCGCACATTGACTGTGAAACATAGATGGGCACCGCTGGACAGCACAGAAGACAACAAGAAATTCACATGCAAATGTATTAATGCAAAGGCAAAAATGCAATCAAGCTAGGTGTTGATCATTTCATTGCTTTACAGAGTACCTGTATGATCAACCATACTAATCTCGTCAGATATCTCAGCCATTGAAGTGATTATGTTAATACTTGGTATCAGTATGCATTGAGATGGACTAATGAAGTGATTAGATTTTAGGGTCAGTGCTGGATCACGAGTATTGCTGGTCACAGGATTGGCAAGATACGGCGGAGGCATGTCCATCGACTGTGTAGCAGTCGAATTGCTCTAGTTGCTTATTAAATACTACACAATGCTGTGTTGAACTACTCAAGGTGATTCTTCTATCAGCACAAAAATTAAAGATCAGCAGTCATTCCTCAATTTCCTGAGAATGCCTCATGACATGTTTGATGAACTTCTCAATAGAGGTGGTCCAATAAGAACCAAACAAGATACCATTAACAGGAAAGCACTGGAACCCAGCCTGAAATACGCCACTTTAGCATCTGGTGACAAGTATTCAGCCCTCCAGTATGACTTCAGAGCTGCCAGCTACTCCTGTTCCGTCTTCATACCAGAAATCTGTCAAGCCATTGTCTACGTATTGAAAGATGAAGTAATCTCCTGTCTGGTAACACCGGATGAATGGCGTCCACTTGCTGATGAATTCTTGAAGAGGTAGAATGTCCCACATTCCTGTGCCGCCATTGATGGAAAACATGTCGGTATTAGAAAGCCGCCCAGCTCAGGTTCCCTGTATTTCAGTTAGAAGGATTTCTTTTCCGTGGTGCTCATGGCTTTGGTGGATGCAGACTACAAGTTTGGGTCAATGTTTGGATTAATGTCGAATGCAAAGATTTACAACACGTCACAGTTGAAGGGGTGTTTGGAAGATGGAACCATTGACTTTCCAGATCCAGATCCCATGCCAAATGACAACCAAGACATGCCATACTTCCAGCTGGAAGATGATACTTTTGGCCTGAGAACCTACCTATGAAGCCATTCTCCAACACAGGTCTGACTGAAGAGGAGTTAATCACCAACTGTAGAATCATTTGGTGGATGCAGACTGCAAGTTTGTGTGGATTGATGTTGGTGGCCACAGATCGATGTCAGGTGCACAGATTTACAATGCATCAAAGTTGAAGGGGTGTTTGGAAGCTGGGAAAATTGGCTTCCCAGATCCAGATCCCATGCTGAATGACGACCAAGACATGCTTTTGGCCTGAGAACCTACCAAATGAAGCCATTCTCCAACAAAAGTCTGACTGAAGAGGAGCTAATCACCAACTATAGAATCATTTGGTTGATGCAGACTGAAAGTTTGTGTGGATTGACGTTGGTGGCCACGGATCGATGTCAGATGCACAGATTTACAATGCATCAGAGTTGAAGGGGTGTTTGGAAGCTGGGAAAATTGGCTTCCCAGATCCAGATCCCATGCCAAATGACGACCAAGACATGCCATACTTCCTGCTACGAGATGATGCCTTTGGCCTGAGAACTTACCTAATGAAGCCATTCTCCCACAGAAGTCTGACTGAAGAGGAGTTAATCACCAACTACAGAATATCCAGGGAGGCAAGGTGGAGAATAGTTTTTGGAATATTGGCCCAGCGGTGGCAGGTACTTCTCATCACAATGATGCAAGGTCCAGACACAGTCAGACTTATCATTAAAACCTGTATCTGCCTTCACAACCTCATGAGAAGAGATACCCTGACTGCAGAATGCACAACTTGACAATGAAGATGACTATCTATCCCAGGCACGTGGAGAGAATCTGTCAATATGCAGGACACTGAAGTCGTGTGAGGACCAATCAGAGACACCATAGTAGCAAAGAAGTAGAGTAGAGGGAGTACATGAAATTATACTTCAACAGTCCAGCAGGATTCGTGCCATAGCAAGACAGAATGATCAGACTTCCACAGTAGGGTGAATGAGTGAAAATGAGTACACTCAAAAGTCAATCTTCATGAACAGTTGCAACTGAAAAGTTGAAGACTATGAAGGAACATTGGAATGTAAAATAATATTTCAGACAGTTGAAATGCATCACTTTTCATGATTTCCGAAATACATATTCGAAACATTTTAGACCTAGGGAGCATTGATGCTTAACTCAGTATAAAGAGAGGTGTAAGGGCCTACACTTTATTCTGTAGCAATTTTATTGAATAAGTATTATGGAATATATACTGAAATATCTGATTTATACTCTGGCAGCCACAGCACTTATTTCTTACTTATTACAAGCGAAATAGAAATGAACATTGGTTCAGAAAATAAAATATTATTAGATTATGACATTTAGAATTGAGCAGCAAGGACTACAAATTAGAGAGTTTATTTTTGTCATATTTCAGTCCCCTATTTCTTTGTTACACTATATTTTTGTAGTAAATTAAAGCATTATATTTAGATATGATGAACTGAATTTGTGATTAAGATCTAGACAGCCCTGATGCATTTATTTCGATGTTTTTAATGCGTTTCTAGTTAGGCCTAATTCTCCCTATCCAATACTCTCAGTTTTCTTTATCCTAAGATACAAGATTTTAATCCACGAGTCCTTAAAAAAATAATGTATTCAAATAAAATCATTTATAGGTATATTACATATTTGAATAAACATATAGATATAAATAAAAACATACATTTAATTATACTTACATAGTATAGGTTATTATAACAACTGATTTTATTGGAGAAAATTGCCAAATTAGGCAGAACTCCATTTAACTAAAAATAACTTAAATTTTACTCTGGTGGTGATAGTGATTTTGATGCCTTTGATGTTGATGTTCCCTGATGCTATTTTGATCAGTGTTCTCTGATCCTGAGGCTATAGGTGAGAGAAATTTAAAATTGTTCAATTCCCTCAGTTGTTGTTAACACTTTTAGAAATAGCTGAGATATGAGACTACAAACAAATAAATTGGGAATATTTTTGATGATCTTTCCATTCAAGAAATTGGAAATAGTGAATTCTATTGAGAAGATGGGGTTTCTTTCCCTAATTGACTTAGGCTGAAAATAAATTCGCTGCTTCTAAATAAAGAAGGGACAAGTATGTTGTATATTTACCATGATATATGATAATCCCAACATTCAATATTGCTGCAATGTATAGAAATGTGGATTATCACTTGTGTACGAGTTATTCAATAAAATTCCTCTGTTAAAGGCTCACAATCCTTAAGGCAAAGTCACTCAGAAAGGTCATAATTTTCTTTATTGAAGAGAGAGATGCCGATGATGCATATTAAGGTCTGGAAACCTGGGATGGGGGTGGTGAATGTTGTCTCATAGGATTAGTCTAATTGTTGTTATCCAGATTGTTGCTACCCGGATTTGTAACTTGTGTTTGGAACTTGCAGAATTCTAGTTCTAGTGTTGTCCAGTTATACTCTCTTACGGGGCTTTCAAGACTTTGACATTTTCACAGAAGTGGTAACTTAAGAATATTTTACAGTGATAGGACTTTGACATTTTCAGAGCAGTGTGAACTTAAGAATATTTTACTGTGATAGGACTTTGACATTTACAAAGAAGTGTGAACTTAAGAATATTTTACTGTGATAGGACTTTGACATTTTCAGAGCAGTGTGAACTTAAGAATATTTTACTGTGATAGGACTTTGACATTTACAAAGAAGTGTGAACTTAAGAATATTTTACTGTGATAGGACTTTGACATTTTCAGAGAAGTGTGAACTTAAGAATATTTTACAGTGATAGGACTTTGACATTTTCAGAGCAGTGTGAACTTGGAATACTCTACGGTGATAGCCAGATTATAGGACTTTGACATTTTCAGAGAAGAGTGAACATAGAATATTTCACAATGATAATGGGATGTGGAGTAGATTCTAGTTTAACATCTTATGAAGATATAATGTTGTACCATAGTATTAGTAGTGCTTATTATTCAAACTACCGGATAATGTGGAGTAGTTCTAATTTAACATCTCATAGAGATAAAAAAAAATGTACCATAGTAGCACAAACTTGGAATATTCTACAGTGACAGCCAGATTATAGGACTTTGACATTTTCAAAAAGATGTGAACTTGTGATAATGGGATGTGAAGTAGATTCTCATTTAACATCTTATGGAGATAAAAAATTGTACTGTAGTATTAGTAGTGCTTGCTAGTAGTGCTTGTTATTCAAACTACCAGATTATAGGCGTGGTCTAGTGATGAGCATTGGACAGAATTTAATTGGCAAATTTTAATTTTTCAAGTTTCCGCGAAGTCAAGTTGTATCTTGTGCGTGGGTTAAATTCGTCAGGAACACACGCTCCGTTTTCCAGCTCACCAACAGCAGCCGTATTTGCAGTGCCCACTTTCTTGACGGATGTCGAGAACAAACTTCTCAATTGAAAGCTAGACTGGGGTTCAAGACCAACTTCAGGCTGAAAGCCGACCCAGTCCCCAGTATAAAGGCACCGTCAGGGAAAGGTGGATCACAAACACGTGTCGGTGTTACAAATACCGGTGCAGGTACTAGTACTACTGGAACCACTAACTCTACTGTTAGTAGCGCTAAAAATGCCATTAGCAGTGACAGCGTCAGAGAGAGTACCACTACCAGACCCAATGCTGCCAAGTCAACAACGGACACGGTTACAGACACAGATAATATTAACACACGCCAACGCAGTGGCAGTGCCTTCCTCAAGAGAGAGCGGAGTCAGGTAAACTTGCTATATAACTTAAACAAGAAGTATTAAACACTAACACTTTTGAAGAATTCCTACTCTAGATAATCTAGCTAGTACTTTTAGTAGTAGTAACACTAACACTCAGAGAGTTGGACACTACACCTAGTCTAGTAACTTAGTACTGGAAAGAGTTCCTCACAAGACTACCACCCCCAATTCTTTTTAACGGAATAAAACAGAAACACTGTTTTCAGTGTTGGGTCCGAGACAGATTCAGCATGACTGCTAAGATGGCTACTTTTGCAGTATCCGTAACCAGCTGTCATGGCAGCAAAACTGTGTGCAGTTGGGTTGCCAGCATCTTACTGAAAAGTACTCTTTTTTGGAGCTGTTTGCTAAATTCAACAAAGAAGACCTTTATAAGTGTTTGTCAGTTAGTGTTTCTGCCTCGCCCAACAGGCCCTGGAAAGATGTTAGTTTGAACGAATCGCTTGGAGTGTTGAGCGTATTAAAGTTACGCCATATTCTATTCAAACTTAAACTTGAAATTGAAGAATTGCCAGAAACAAATCATGCCGTAAATGCACTGGAGGTGCTAATGCAGTCCACCAAACAGTAGACACTACCCAAAAGAAAAAAATGCGGACCCGGTATTAAACGATAGAGATCTACTGTACAATCGGGTTATAAATTTGATGGAAAAGAAAGGTCTGGACTTTCCTCAACGCAACGCAGAAGCAGATGGGGCCTACATGGTGCAGGTATGTATATCAGCCTAAAACGCTGGGTTAAACGTTCAAAGCTATGAGATACATAAAATCTAATTTTCTTTATATAAAAATGGAAATACAAGGTTTTGTCACCCCAGCGATGACATGCATTTTCAGAATTCAAGTTTAAACTAGAAATGTCGCTTTGGCGACTGGTATGCCTCCGCCATAATGCATGATTTTCCCAATAGGTCTAGATAGTACATGTGGATAATGTGTGATTACATTTTCACAAAATTGGCAAAATATTGAAATGACAAGTTTGTCACAAATGTGTTGAATGTTCACCTTCCTTGACCTAGGTTCAATTGGATGAATAGGAGAGCATGTATCTAGGGATTTAAGGACTTTAACTTGACTTTGACCCATTCATACATTTTTCAAGGTACAGGTGTGGAGAAAAAGTGCAATTTCTGAATTGAATAGTAAATTGTTACCATTTTCATCTGGCCCTTGACCCTAAAATTCATAAGATAATCACTTTCAGGTAGAACATGCATAATATGTACTAAGTTTCAAGATAACTTGAGCCACTTCCGAGATATGGAGGAAAAAGTTAGTTCAGCACTTTCACTTGATCTTTGACCTTTTGACCTTTGAGGCAAAAAAAAGAAGAAAAAAAAAAAAACTTTCCAGAGAATTTCTATTAGGCTACACATGCATACACCAAGTGTTAAAAAAAATAACCCTGCTGGCATTGCATAAATATGAGGGAAATAGTAAAATTTTGAAGTGTTGCACTTGACCTTTGACCCCTGGCCTTTGACCCCATGAACCCTACATTCTCTAGATAATCACTTCCAGTCAGTACATGTATATAGTACCATGTTCCATGAAGATACCTTGAACAATTTTCCAAGGTACGGAGAAAAAAAGAAGTTTTAATATTTTTACTCAACCTTTTGACCTTTGACCTTTGACCTCACGACCCACACTTTCACCAGAGAATCTTAATTGGGTAATACATGTATACACTAAGTTTCAAGAAAATATCTTCAGGCATTCAATAGATATGGTGGAAATAGTGAAATTTTATGTATTTGACCCTGACCTTTTGACCTTTGACCTCATGACCCAAACTTTCACCAGAGAATCTTAATTGGGTAATACATGTATACACTAAGTTTCAAGAAAATATCTTCAGGCATTCAATAGATATGGTGGAAATAGTGAAATTTTATGTATTTGACCCTGACCTTTTGACCTTTGACCTCATGACCCAAACTATCACCAGAGAATCTTAATTGGGTAATACATGTATACACTAAGTTTCAAGAAAATATCTTCAGGCATTCAATAGATATGGTGGAAATAGTGAAATTTTATGTATTTGACCTTGACCTTTTGACCTTTGACCTTGAGCATGTGCACCCAAAAGTTGATAGGCACAATTTCACCCCCTAATACACATACATGCCAAGTTTCATTAGGATACCTCAACAGGTTTTGATAGTTACCTTGTCCACAAAATTAATTACGGACGGACGGACGGACGGACGGACAACCCGAAAACATAATGCCTCCGGCACCACTTCGTGGCGGAGGCATAAAAATACAGATCCCCCTTAACTTACTTTTTCATAACTATAGTTGTCTTTTTGATTTATTAAATACATTGGTGTATAGAAGAAAACGTCATCTGAGAATGTAAATTGAATTAAAGTATCATATTGACCAAAACTTGTCTTGTCTTCTAGTCCTTTTAGTCTTCTTTACGGTGCTAGTGCATAGCCTAATCAAAGGCCTGAGTGAATATGGTGCTGTTGGATGAGTTTATTAAGAGATGAGATGTCCTACTTTTAAGTTACAAAATTGCATGGGTAAAAAGGGTATCTAAAAAAACCAAAACAAAACACAACAACACCTGCCGACCCTCTTGGGTTTTGACAATCAAGGGCAAACAAACATTTTTGTTGTTGTTTTTGGCCTTACGTGGTGTCAGGAGTGTCATTTGCACTCATGCCTCCATATAAGACAGACCGAGTTGTAAGAAAAAATACATAAAAGAGCAAAGAGTGATTGGACAGATCCATTTTGGACAAACATTACAAACCAATTGATGGGCTAAATGTCAGCCCAGCACAACTGCTCCTGCATGGAAGGACAAGAACTACTCTTTCAACATCTAACAAGGTGCTCCTGCCAGTTGTGGGGGGAGGGGAAGTGTCAAAGAGAGGTTGGAAGTGAAACAACCAACACAGAGAGAAGTATTTTACAGTGGAACAAATGAGCTCCAACTGCTGCAAGCAGGGGAGGAAGTGAAAATGAGAATTTTAAAGAAACTGTGGAAAGATGCAACAATAGTAACAGAGAGTTTATTTCCTAGAAGTTATGTGGTTGACTGTGATGGAAAACAGTATCTCAGAAACAGCATGGACTGGAGTGTGCTCTCCACAGAATGTCCAAATAAGGAGTGCATATTGGTGCCCACTTATGAAGTCGAGTTCACTGCTGTGGCACAGTGCATAAAACTCAGGAGTTTACCACGGACTTTGAAAATTATGCCATACTCTCTGTGGACTAAAAAAATAAACCCTCAAGATAATTCTCCACTTCCTTAAAATCCTTGGGACAAATCATCTCTGCTAGCCAAGAAACTGAACGTATGTAATAGTCAAACACATTCTAGCAGTAGCTGTATGGAAACTGACATTTAGTGTGATAACATAGCGCCCTATCAACACACTTACCCTCAGGTAGTAACACTAACACTACACAAACACTGGATCTACAGTCAGATGGACCACCAAAATGGTTGGTTTCTCACTTTCAGTCAGTTCAAGTCATGCTTGCAGGGTCGCATTAAGGGCTTTGAGGCCCTATTAAACAGAAGACCTCAAGTGGGAAGTCTGTTACAAACAAACTCAAAGAGTTGTGGCAGGATTTGAAAATCTGATCCAAAGATCACGAGTCACACACAAACACATATGCACCAAAACACACACTTAATCTGTCAGGATTTTGGTGGCAAGTGCTTGACCAACAGGTGAAAGCTCTTTGGGTCATCACCGTGTCCAGTGTGCTTGGGGGCCTCCTGGATCTCTGGCATCACAAAAGAGCCATCATGCTATGAAGGACTTTCTGTGCCTGGTGTCAGTGGTGTGCAGTTGAGATGGTTATCACTGATGGCTGAAGTTGATTTCTCAAGGAGCATATTCCAACTGGCAAAATCTGGGCCTAAACAAGAGAGAAGAAAAATGATGATATAATCACTTCAATCATTACTTTGTTCAATTTAACACTCATTGATAATCATTTAATGAGTATGTGAAAAAAAACATCCAAAAGTGTCTCTGGTATGACTGCTGCCTTGATTTAATAGAAGACATCGCCTTAACATGGGTCTGTAGTTGTATGAGAGAATACAACACGGAAACAGGAAGCCATTCAGAGTGCTCAGGTGTTTGAATTTAAGGCTTACTCTGCGTTGCATCGCAGGATTACTTGTATATAATACCTTGTGATAAAGTATGGTAATTTTCTACAGCATTTCAAGAGGTTGGGTAAGAAAACGGGGCTTCTGCCAACAGTGGTAGAGCCTGCATGTTGCTGCATACTGATATAATGTATGTCAAGTTTTGCTTCATCATTTAACTCATTCATAGCTATTAGTGCTTGAATATTCCGACTCATTTCTACTGGTTTCATGCTCACCTGTCCGTGAAGTCCAAGAAGCTCTCTCGAAATACGACGCCAAAGTCCGGCCTCTTCTCCAGCAAAACCTTTATAATCTGATGATGCCTAGTATCCGTCTCCAACCAAATAAGTCCTCCAGGTCTCAGGAGATGCTTGGCTTGGTGGACGATGGTGGTGATGACCGACATCCCCTCTGGTCCAGCCTCCAAAGCGGTGAAATCTTCATATCTAAATAAGAGAGGATAAGTGATGGTGTCAAATGTGAAAACAAAACTGTTCGGCTCCCTAAACTGAGGCATGTCATCCTCTAACATACTGTGAGTTTGACTGGAAAGTATGCATGACTTTTATCTCACAAACAAAATTCTACTAACAGTTATATCATTAATCAAGTTAAGCTAACTTCTAATTTTCTGGTCATGTGGGTGCATGGGGGGGGGGGGGGGGGGGCACATGGAAGGGGGGTCAAAATCCACCACAAGTGTATCATTTTTTACACCTATACATGACATCAATTCTTGGCATTTAAACAAAATCTGAAACAAAGCTAAGATGTCCTCCTAAATGTTCATGCTGTAATATCACTACAGAGTGAATTTTGTCCATGATGACTTCACATTGCCTTTATGCAAAGTTTACCTTGTGCATGAGATAGACATGAGTTACTTAAAACAAAAACAAAACCACACACAAAACCTCCATTAAAGACTAAAGGGAAAGATGAGAATTATGCAGCAATAATTTGTTGGTTTTTTTTCTTAACAGAGGTATTACAGCATGTTATAAACTGTAAAAGATACACTTCCTTTGAAGTTCTTTTTCTCCCAATGATTTTTTATCACTGAAAGTGAGAAAATTTGAGTGTTGTGACTGCTTTTCATTTCTGATTGAATAATGTAATTCTTTCATACGTGACTCTTTTAGTGTCTACCTTAGAATTTCTTGTTCCAGGTCATCCATATCACCAGAAAAGACGTACGGAGGGTTACTGACAATGGCATCAAATCTGGGTCTTTCTCCGATGAGGCTGACAGGAACCACTTCCTCTGTCAGTGAGTAGTGATGAATATGTAGGCGCTCTGCCACACCCAACCTTGACGGACAGAATATAGGGATTGCAATGGAAATGACAAATCACTTGACTACAAGCCCAGAGCCTCAACAACTATCTGCTACAGAGGCAGTCACTGGCAAACCTAAAATTCTCAACAGTTTTACCTCACTAAAATCAAGTTGAGGCTCCAAACACTGCATGTTTGAAGCAGTTGGCTGTTCATAAACATATCATTTAAAAGACTTCCATATCAGAATTGTTCCTTGGCAGATTCTGTTGTAAGATTTCATTGGTATTTAACCCAGGGCTTTTTTAGAGGTGGGATAAAACCAAACAGACATGACCTCATCACGAACAATTTGGACGTCCCAAGTGTTCTCATCCCAAAATTAACACACAATTGTGTTTCTTAGATTTAAAAAAACTAACATCTGTGATCTATAATCTGCCATTTACTTAACTATGCTTGCATAACTTACCTGCACATGTCATGCTTTTGACCGATTCTTTCTTGTTCTAATTAATTTCATATCTTTATCATTGTTGTTCCATATACCACTCGTTCGAAAAAGAGGGGAAACAACACATAAACCATGAAAAGTAACCTCCATTACTTGTATTTTCCTGTCACTGCTATGATAAATTAAGAAAGGTAGTTTGGGCCAAAGATAAAAGTTGTTTTCAACTCACATTTCTGCATTCTCCCTTGTAAGCTGCACAGCATCCAGGGAAGCATCTATTGCAGTCACGTGTGCCTGTCATAAACAACATTAAGAGTGTTATAACTTTGTATGATTCACAGAGTACTACGCAAGACCTCAAAAACAAAAACAAACAACATAAGAATATATGAAAACTTTGACTGCAAAAACCAATATATATGCAATTTTCATTTTTCTTTTTTTGACGGTCATGTTCAATTTAAAAAAAAAAGGAAAATCACATGACACTGCACTCATTTCTTAACATGAGATACATTTGAAGATATAATCAAAATCCTATTTTAATTTCATTACTTTCTTTGCTTTTTCAGTAGATCTAATTCAAAATATCTCTAACTGATCAAATGGATCAGGATATATCAGTTTTTTCCATTCTATTTCTGGACATAACATGTTTGGTCTAAAGGATTTGAGAGTACCACTTTCAGAGACTGTCTTGGGGGAAAAAAGTGAAGACAAAAGAAACAAAAACAAAATCCAGGGTAAAAATGGATGACCAAGATTTGTAAAACCAATTTATTGATAATAAAAGAAAGGAGTAAATTAAAGATTCAGATGATTCATTACAATCATAGGACATAATGATTCAGGAATAGCTTGCAAGGGTACTTTTTTTTACCTTTTCAAATTCCTTTAGGATGGCTATGCTAATAGCACCAGACCCACAGCCAACTTCTAGGACTTTGAGCTTTCGGGTGTTGTCATAGTGACTTGCAACCAGATCAATCAGCATCTGAGGATGAGCAGAAGCGAAAGCAACAGGAAGATTTAAGTCAGAGGTAGAAAGTTAGTCTCAATGAGAAGCTGTGGGGGAAATGGTACAGCTCAAGATGAAGATTTGGGAGACGTAGAAAGGTCAGAGAATGTTTATAATATGTGACTGCCAGTGATTCATATCAAATTGTATTGAACATGGATAATATCAGAGCTGTCCAAGTCACTTGACTATGTATTGAAGGCAAAAGAAAAAACTCCTTGTATTGATTTCCAACATGCAATATCAGTAAGCATGAATCTTCTTTTTAAGGAAAAGTTTCCTCAGGATTCTGCTGAAGATATGCCAGGGAAGTTCTTACCCAGCAAAAACAAGAAAAAAAAGGGGGCAACATATATGCTTCATAAAAATCATAGCTAATCAATTTCAACTAAAGGTCCTTTTAGTGTATCCACACTAATAGAAATGGGCAATAGCAGTCACTGTTCTACAGCAGACAAAACAGTTCCCACAGGATGCTTTAAATATGTTGTAGGATTTCAATACTAGTACTATTCAAACAGTCATCGTTTGCTCTTATGTGTTGTTACATTAAAAGTTTTACTGGCCTGGTTTTTTTTTTTTGCAACTTTTTATACAACTCTCTATACAAAAGAACATGTCACCTCTGAGGTACTGAGGTCAACTTTCCTTGAGAATCACAGTAAAGGTATTGCATAGTCATAATCTTTTTAATCCAGTGGAATATTCATACAATGTTACTGAAACAAGTTCTGGCATTAATGTTCTGCAGATATAATTTCTCACTGGTGAAGATACACCTTAATTACCCGTACAATTCACCAACAAATCGGAGGTATTTTTTTCTTCTTCTTTTAAGAGATTGAACTAAAAATAACAATCTTAGGTTCCAAGCTCTGACTGACCTCAGTCTCTGGTCTAGGAATGAAGACTGGCTGTCTCATCATCAGGCTGATGTCCCGGAACTCCCACTCACCGAGGATGTATTGCAGTGGCATCCTAGTAGCATGAAACAATACTTGTGGTTTATGTAAAATGAAAACTTACACATCACCTTCTGTAAAACTCTTTCGAATTTACTGCTATCATTCACACAAAAATTAAGCATTTTACTTATTGTATCCTATGATTTGTTTTGTTTTATCATTATTTCTTTTTTGCCACACATTGGAATGCAGAGAGAATACTCTTTGCATGCCTCTATAATTCCATTTGATTTTGATCATGACCAGTCGGACCTTGACTCTAAGATGTTGGGAGGAGGAATCATGGCCAGTTAGAGGGGAATCAACATTGAATTTAAGTTACCTGTAAATAATGTTTTTACTTTATTAGACCAGCATTAATTTGATTGGTGTTTCTTTGCCTGGCAACAGAAGTTACCAGTGTTGTTTTATGATGTGATACTTGTACTGCTTTTGTGAAATAATTAGATTAATGCACTACTACATATAGGTATTCTTCTACACTGATCTAAAAATTGCCTATATTAGTAATAACAGAGAACACTCTTGTGATATGATAGACCCATTCAATCACTGATATTCACAAAGACTGTTGTAATAATTCCCTCCGCAAAATGACTCAACCTTCTAACACTTGATACAGGGAGACTGATGTAGCTCAAGAATTTTTAGACTTACCTGGCGAGTTTTTGTTCAGTCATTTCAGACAGTTTTTCAATCTCCACTGTAGAAAGGTGCCTTGTATGATCAACTCTCTCAAAGTCAGACAACTGTAAGGGAGAGATATTACAGACACATAACTGAAATCTTTTTCAATCTGCAGAAAGAATTTCAGAGGATCTTACAAACACGATGAAAATAGCAAATAGAATTTTACCCGACTAGCCGTATACTGAGCAGATTATCCCTATGTATGTCTATTTAAATCACACCATGATGTAGTAGACATTGTTTGTCCTTGACTTACCTCGTACTGTTCAATCATACTTTTCATGGAATATATTATTGAGTCAAAGACAGCAAAAATAATGACACTGGAGACTTTTTTTTTTTCCTTCTTCTTCTTCTTCCGATAAAGTGCTGCCCTCAAATGGTCGAGGATGAACGCACTGCGAGAACATGCGCATACGCCGCACCGGGGCAACAGAAATTTGAAATCAGGTGAAAAATATTTACAGGTGCGAGTAAAAATCTCTGGATGAAGAGTTACATCCTACAGAGTTCCCTCAGCGCAGTTTTGAAGGCGATGAGGGATGGGTTTGAATGTGTCTTCAACAGTACCAAGTTTTTCTTTTCTTTTTCTTTTTGCTTGACATGAGATTTACGGAGAAGTGGCAATTTGAAGATCTTTTTTTTTTTTTTTGCTTGTCATGAACCATATATTGTCATTGTGTCAACCCTCTCTGCCTCAACCCCCCTCCCCCCCCCCCCCGAAAAAAAAAGGTAGATCCACCCCTGCATATGATAGATAGACAAACAAGATGCACACATCACATGCAAGACAGTAAGTGACCCCATTGAAAATTTTATTGAATATTTCTATATTTGCACAAGTGTGCACTAGATCATTGAATTTCAGTTCTAAAAATGTGAAAACTCCTGGTCTGCCCCCCCCCCCCCCAACGTTGTTGTTAATGTTAGAAATGGAATGTTAAGTTGCTTTGCAATTAAGGTTAGTTTTTCTACCTGTTTTATTCCTAACACGTGGCCCACAATATATTGAGCTGAAATGTCTGCTTCTGGGATGGCCCTTTCTTCAAATTTTGAAGTTAACTCTTTTATCGCTGAAGATACCGACGTCGTCGATTGAAACGAGCTAGTATAGCGGTGGAAATGCATCGCAATAGTAAGACCTTGCCGGAATCCGTAATGGGAGATGCCTACGCTTGTAACTGGCGATGTGGATGCACATAGGCCTACCGCTACCAGAGTTGTACCCAGAGCCCTGCCGTGATGGCAGGGGTACAGTGGGCATGTGGTCGCTGCTGCAGGGCTGGAAGATCCGAACAAATAAGAACTAAAGGAAGCAATACGTGATGGCTGATGAGATCTGTGAATAACCCAGTGTGATCTGGTGAAGAGTCCAATTACGTCTCTCATCTTCATACTTGAAGGATTGTCAGTCTGAAGCTTTTAAAGTAGTTCAAATTCACAGCCATTACTACTATGTAGTCGTTACGAAGAACAGGATCGTACAATATACTACTACACGTGTTGTGATTCTATGCACACACAGACAGCAGTCAGACCGCAACGCTGCTGTTAATGAGCTCAAATCAAAAATTTATCGTACGCGCAGGTTTTTGCGCATGTCCTTCTCAGCACCCGAGATTTTGCGAGATAATTCAGAGACAAAGTGCATGGTCTACGAGATTCACTTATTGGCGACATGAAGATCTACTATCCGTGACTAATGGACATGGTTTGTGAATATTTGAAATAAATGACACCTTTTAATGCTTACATTATATAAAATGAGCTTATGATATCATCACTCATATCTCTGCATGATATCGATATTTTCCAAACGACCCTGAGACAAATTAGAACAAGGCTTTCTATTTATTGCCAACCCGACCCGTTCATAGGTTGAATCACCAAATGAATGATGGTCAACGTTTTAGATATACTTGTTATAATAGCACAATAAGAACTGAATTGGTCCCTCGCTTGGAAAACAACAAAAATTGAAAGTCTCGTCAAGTAAAAATCATAGTGTGGCAATTTGAGATACATAAATGATCATGCGCTCCCAGGGTATCATTAAATAAATCACTCAGCGATGTATACAGCGGATTAATAAGGAATAATTATTATAATACCAAATAGAGAGCCCCAAAGAACACATTTGCGCAAACTTAGTGCTAAATCTTTTATTATTCGTTTGTATGCTATTTATTAATACACGCTACTCTATCTAGTTGTGCAAACAAAGTTCAAGCCAAAGTTGAGCTGTCGATCAGAATGGAGTGTTATTCTTGTTGTTTACGTGGTGATCTTTTGCTGCTACAGTTGCCTGAACCTGAGCGCGTATACATACATTGTGCGCGCGCGCACACACACACCATAGGGTCCTACACTGTCATCTACACACAGCGTATTACTGTTATGTAGAGTACACGTTTACTGTCATTGCGAGAGGTTCGTTCAACTCTCCACTCAGAGGGAATTAACCAATCAGAAACGCGTATTCGCGGCAAACTGAAATCTCGTCAAAAATTAACTGTACAACGCAATGATTAATTCGCCAACCTGACCCGTTCATAGGATCAGCCCACATAAAGTCATTATGTTTTCATAGAATGATATTTTCTCTTTCATTTTATACCTTTTCCATTTTGGTCCACCTTAATTTCATTGGTCTAGTGTACCCCTTAAGAAAATGAAAAATATGCAAAAGTTTGTGTTTCATAATTTCCTTGTTCAGTATATTCTATATGTCATAACCTTTTAAGTGGTCAAATTTCATCAAAGTACAACTCTTGAGCTTTTTATCGATGTATAAGTGATGAAGATTGATAATGTCGTTTAGATTTACAGACACTCTGAAAATGTGGTCTCCCAGCTCATTACGTATTCATGTCCGTAAGGTCCATGCATACGCGTACGATAAATGCGAAGGCTTTTCAGGACGTTGCGGTCTGACTGTATGTGTGCATATTACAGCAGGGAGCTGTGCGCGCCGGGGCCAGCGCTCTCCAACGTGCGAAGTGATGCACATGACTGTTGGGATGGGACTGCAAGCGAGGCGAGCGTCGTCGACGTATATGCTAGGCACAATTTGTCCGCTTTTAGCATACTTCTAGCAAAATTGCTACAGAAAAGGAAACTGTCTCTTGGCATTTTATGTACTGCAATATGGTGCCTTATTTTGGTTTGCAACCTATTTGATAGTTTGTCAGCTGGTGACGACATTGGTACCATCAACCAGGGGCGGATCTAGCTTTTTATAAAGGGGGGGGGGGGAGAGTGTGGGAGTGGGGTGTTCCCCCTCCCACAGTAGGGAGAATTTTTGAAAATCTGTGTGTGAAAATGGCGTTTTCTTGCATCTAAAACACCACTATTTTTGGTATAGAGGCCATTGCCAAATTAACCCCCCCCCCCCCCCATGATGGTCCTCGGATTTTTTTTTTTTTTTTTTTGGGGGGGGAGGGGGTTGCAACCCCCCAACCCCCTCTTAGATCCGCTTCTGCGGTACTACAAAGTTGTGAAGACCTGCTTCTTGTGGGTTTTTCTTTTGTTTTGCCGACTGAGCGCAAAATGTGAGAACCTCTTTTTTTGTCAGCTGATTGGGCACCACAATTTTTAGGGAATAAATGCGAGGACAATTGGGCACCACAAATTGTTACTTATTTCTATCGGTACCGGTACTTTTTTTTTGCTTGTCAGCTCATTAGGCACTACAATAAATTGGTTGACATGATTTGACATAATTTCATGACAAATTGGCATAATTTTAGGCCGTTTCAAGCACAATCCCATTTTCGCTAGTCACACTGGGAGATTCTCCCACCTGAACCCCCAGCAAACTGGAGACCTAAACTTGTGCACGAAGCGCACATCGTGATCGCGAAGTCCCTTGCGGCTGGCGGGGGTCCTGGGCCCTGTTTCATAAAGCTGTTCGTAAAGTTACGAACAACTTACGAACGACTGGTGATCAGTTCTGATGTGCTATACTTATTAGAATTTCCATAATTCAGCACGAGAACTGATCACCAGTCACTCGTAAGTCGTTCGTAACTTTACGAGCAGCTTTATGAAACACCCCCCAGGACAATAAGAGCCATGGACCCTAGGGCTCTAGATAGATGCTCTCTCGTGCTATCTCAGGCTTATATTTTTCAACATACGAAGGCACCTATGAGTATATAAGTAATCATTCAATTGATTCAAATCATAAAACGTCAATTCATATGCATCGCGGCGTTGCCGCTTGACCTAGCTTGGATCCCATGTTCGAAAATTTAATTACTGCAGGTTTTGAAAATGTGATTGGGCGGGAAAAAGATCATTTCAAGCGGGAGGCACAGAGCCAGGGCGGGAGAAATTAAATCGCATGCTTGAGAAATGACGGGATATTTCCCCAGTGCGAATATGCATGGCTTTCGGCGAGAGATCTCCCGTCGCAAGCGGGAAAGTAGGAGTCTACGACATCAGAAATACAGACGCGTGCATAGATTCCTTCCTCAGGTTCCTCTCATCAAGGGAATGAGAGCATGGACCATGGGTGGTATTCTGTTCAAAATCTTCCGAAGTTTCCTCCAGATATAGGAAGTGCCTATAGGAAAGATAGAAATTGGTATTCTGATTTTTTTTTTCTAAGAAGGATTTCAGAATACTACCCATGACTACAGTGTATAACCATGACCATGACTGTGATATAGCTATGGCAATGGCTACATTTTCTAAACCCGAGCGAGCGGAGCGACCGAGGGGGGGGGGGGGGGGGGGGAAGGGGTGTCCCCCTCCCACGGTGAGAACTCTTTGCAATCTGGTGTTGAAAAAAAGGGGCAATCTAATGCACGTTTTGCGTATTTTATCGCATTGAAACAGTCCCACTTGTTCAAGGTAGCAGTACATTTTGATGTAGATTTTTATCGAACAATTTGCCAATAAAAATGACATAATTAATATTACACTGAAAGTCATGAACGCGACCGAGTCCGAGCAAGGAGCGGAGCGCCTGGCGAGCAAGGACGGAGGGGAGGGTGTGGGAGGAGGTTGTTCCCCCTCCCACGATGAGAACTTTTCGCATTTTGATGTTGCAAATGGTGCAATTTGATGCATGTTCTTGCGTGTTTTATCGTCTTGAAACAGTTCCACTTATTTAAGGTAGCAGTATATTTTGATGTAGAGTATCACTGAACAATTTGGAAATAAAATGACATTTAGATAAGCTTCTATTCTTACACTGAATGTCATGAACACGACCAAGTCCGAGCGAGAGGAGCGAGCGAGGGGGAGGGGAGGGTGTTTGAGGGTGAGGTTGGGGGTGTTCAAAGGTGCATTAATTCTCCTCCCACACGAAGGTGATTTTACATTTTCAGACCTGAAATTCACCGATCTGGTGCAACCTTTTGGTGCAACACTTAGATATTTTTTTTTCAGTGCCAAATAATATTATGCAGATATGCATGTGTCGCTTTTCTGGGTCAGGAACATGTTTAAATTTAATTAACTGTTGGGTAGCCTCACTGTTTGTTTGTTTTTTTCATTGAAAAAAAGAGAAAAATTGCAAAACAATAACATTTCATTTCTTTCATGAAAGTTTCAATACTCCAAGAGAAATCATCAGATATCATTGAAGAATGTAGATTTAACTTTGTGGTTGCAAAACAATAGCATTTAATTTCTTTCATGAATGTTTCAATACTCCAAGAGAAATTATCAAATATCATTGAAGAATGTAGATTTAAGTTTGTGGTGTAGCTTGTGAAGTAATGATACGGCATCATTTCTTTATTTCATCATTACGTTAGGCACATGAACATCATATCATCTTTCTCTGAAATATGCTTGCTCATGCAGTTGCAACCAAGTGCCAAGACTTCCAGGCATCTGTGCAAATGCACCCAACTGAAAAATGGAGGAAAAAAGAGCAACGCAAAGGAGCCATTAGACTTGGTGAAAGAAAAAAAAAAACATATCTCACATATTTATACCTAACATGCTTAACACGATGAAAACATAGATACATTACGTGCCCTCCCTATGGAGTGAATCACATGTTGGTACATTATTGCACACTGCTTCTTTGGAGGCGGCTTAAAATGTTTAATGGGCAGAGTAAAACATCACGGTGTAGTACAACCTCAAACATCAAACTATAAAAAGTGTTCAGCATGGGAAAGTAAGTGTAAATTGTAAAGAAAAATGTATGGCGGATTATGTAACCTAAATTCTGTGCTTGCACACCTTCTTCATCGTGGTGTCTCACAGGGAGATGATGGGAAGTAGAATATTAAGTTTTACATGAAGAATTTATATGCATACACTAATAATATGACTCCATTTAATGTGATTTGTGGTAATATCCTAATGCAGTTATTTGACGTATAGTAATGCTCACTTTCAGTTTTGGATATGGTAACTATACACAGCCCAGTCGCTGTGGGCACGGCGTCTGGTCGGGCTAATGGATATGTTGAATCACATTTAATATGCATCACACAGTTTTTAGGTTTCTTAGGTCCAGTTCGATGCATAGACCACCCTCGACAATGATAATTTTAAAAGTATTATAGTGAATCAATCCAATTACAATTTCAGGGTATGAAACTATAACTCATTGCCCACATCTTACAGAAAACCCCATTCGATTTGCTTCAGTGGTCAAAGAGAAATGAGGAATTTTGTAGAGCATGTCGGGAATCTCTTCCCTCCAAGTTCTACAGCTAATGTGTTCACACATTAATATGCAGTTCCAGGAGCATCCAAGTGCATGCATGACATGCTTTACAACAATTCACATTTCTCTGTGACCGCTTAACCAAATTGAATGGGGTTTTCTGCAAAGTAGAGCTAAGATGTTATATTTTAAGACTCTGAAGTAGCATTTAGACAGTTTAATCAAATTGGGGGTTATCAATGCGAAAATCCAATTGTATTTTTTGACATAGGATGCATGTCGTGAGTTCGACACCCACGAATCATACAGCCCACCAGTAGCGTAGACAGGTCCTCAGACCTGGAGGTATGATTTGCGGCCCAAAGAGGCAATATCGTTCAAAGAGCCACACACAGACACATGGCCATACGTAAGAAAAGTGGCAGTCCAGATTGGGGGGGGGGGGGGGGGGGGGAGGGAGCGGCAAAAATATACTTAAAAAAATAATATTCAAATACATAGCGAAGGGCTTATTGTGGTATCTGTCATTTCCGTGTGTGTCTTTATTGTGCCCTATTAAAGTCAATGGGAACTGGACCAAAGGAGAGGGTTCGGATCTTTTGCATTTTTGGAGCTGAAATTCTACGATTTCGAGCACACTTTTGCACTTCTGCACACTATTGTCAATGGAAAAAAATGAACATTCAAGGCAACGTGAATGACCATTATGTGATATTTTTCATATCGTTTTCAGAGTCTGCGTCTTCACTGTGTACATAATTCAATACACGGAAATAGAAAGTTGGGGAGGGTGTGGGAGCCTCTGCATTTTCAGAACTGAAATTCAACGATCAGGTGCACACTTTTTGGGGAATATATTTCGGAAAACTTTCATTTAAAATAAATCATATTTAAAGACATTGCGAATGTCTTTCACGAAAATACTTGCAGGGTACTCTCGATTTCATTTATATTACGTCTGCATCTATATCAAATGTTATTTCTATATATTTCCGTGTCCTTTTCACGCATCCCATTATTCTTTTCGATATACTTCTGTTGAGGATCGCTGAAACTGTTATGCCTTTCTGTCCGTTGTATTGTCTTCCTGTCATGTTAGTTTTGTCTAATTCTGACTTGTCTCTTAGTCTCCCTTTATTAGTTTCATTGTCCCAGTCTCGTTCAGTGTTTATTCGCGCGCGTGTGTGTGTCTGTTTGTTACTCTGTCTTCTTAGTGGGCTTCCAGACATTTTTTTCCAGACTTTTTCCCCAGACTTTTTCCCCCTTTGCACATCAGCTTATTTTCCTATTTGACATCCTGTACCTGAGGGGCCCACATTCTACAAGCTTTTTATTTGGTCCCGCCATTTTTCGAAGTTTGCGTATTGTTTTATTTCGTCTTTATCACTATCAAAAGTTCTCATGACAACGTGATATAACTACAAGGTTCCACAATTATATTCTTCTCAGTTTACTTTGTTATGCTTATGCAACCTTATTCTCTGTTACCAAGGAAAGTGAAGTGTGTATGTTATTTTCGAAAAAATTAAACAAAATTTGAATTTGAAATTGAGTTTGAATTTGTATTTGAAATTGAATTTGAATGGCTTAAATTGTGGTATCTGTCATCTCCCTTTTCCTCGTGTGTATCTTCATTGCATCTGTACTAAGTATATAGAGCTGGACCAAAGGGTAAGATGTGGAGCTTCTGCAGTTTTAGAACCGAAATTCAACGATATGGCGCACACTTTTAGCAAAATAAATGGAAAATGTTCAATCCCAAGTAAGAAATGATGATTAAAAATTAAAAAAGTGAAAAATCACAAAGCGAGAGATAAAATATAAACCCCTCAAAAAAAGTTTGGAAATCTGAGTTTTATCAATCATTTCTCATTTTTTCTTAGAAACAATTCATATTTGCCCAGTACCACACAAATATTATTTAATTCTCTTTAAAATGATACCATACTTGTTATGATTACCGTATACATGGAGGTGCAGTGCTTACAAATATGAGTTAAAGTTAGAATTCAAAAGCTGCAAAATGGCCCAATTTTTGACGTCCCTATAATGGAGTTTAATAATAAGTTGTACTTATGAGTGAGTTCCCCATTGTTTTGGTGTTCTTTTGCTGTAACATCATCGTTTTTATGGAGTGAAACATGTTTTCGTTCAACCAAACAGATAAACACACGCACACACACACACACAAACGATCATGACTCAAACCATTTTATCTCACAGAACCTCGCCACATTAACCACAATAAGGACATAGAGAAGTGAAATGGCATGGTCTTGATTTTATTGCAGTTTCATCTTTATTTTGTCTTCATTTTGTCGTTATTTTGTATTTACTTTATGTTTACTTTGTCTTTATATTGTCGATGAACATGATCGGGGCACAGTATCTGGAGGATGCTTGCTCAGACACCGTGTCTTCATGCTGTTGATTAGCTTCGTGATTCGCTGCTGAGGAATGCCGTTCCACTCATCAACCAGTGTCTGACGGAGTCCCGCCAATGTCGTTGCATTTGTGACCCTCTTCCCCACAGCTCGGCCAAGTTGATCCCAAAGATGTTCTATGGGGCTGAGCCCCGATCATGTTCATTGACAATTTTGGTGCCTTGTCACCATTAATCCACGCCTGAAATGCATGAAATTAAACGCTGAGCCGATACACGAGCGTGGCGTTCTTGGGACAGAATTATCAAGGAGTGAGACTGGGCAGTTTGCAAATCACTGTTCAAAGATCATTGTTTGTTTGTTTGTTTGTTTGTTTGTTTGTTTTTCTTATTTTCTTCTGAGAGAAGATGGCTGCATGGATAGCCCATATTCACCTGCAAGAGCTTGTCTTCCATGGGGTTCAGTTGGATGTCAGACGGGACCATTATTCACTGGGTTAACCCTGAAAGTCCGGTGGAGGGGGGGCACATCGTATATTCTTTTGTCACTCCTATTCGCCCTTTAACAGAATTCAACAAAATTTGGTGACTTTTCTTAAAATTTTATTGCAAACATTTTGATATATAATGTAAGCTATGTCCGATATTTTTGGTTGGCATTGCAACCGTACTGACAACCATGTCCATCAGATTTTGTATGTTTTCCTGTTCCAATTTCAGTTCACAATAAAATAATGGATGAGAAGGGGATTTTCTTGGCTGGAACATGCTGAAGGACCAAAGTGTGAAGTAGTTATGGTCGTGAATTACCCTGAAAAAGTCTTCTTATTATTTCCTCTATTTTTATATGACACAGGCATCCAAACAATAAAATGAATTTCCAAAGACTACCCTTTTATTTTGCGTCATTTTCAAACAAGTTTTGCCTGTAGTTTCATTTGTTTATCATGTCAATAATTTGCAAACTCAAATTCCAATATTATGGAAATATCATACCAAATATCAAGTAGACATCCCCAGCAATCATCAGAAGTCTCATAATGCTTCTTTATATTGTTTTGAATAACGCCCCCACGTGTTGACCGTGAGAAATCTCAACCATAGCAAATGGTAAAGGTTGCTTTCTGGATCTGGATTTGTTACTCTGAAAAGCTCAGGTTGAGCATCACTCAGAACGTGACTGTGACTGGAGTGCCGTTTAGTCCAAATGCAAATGCTTTTGTAGAGCTGTTTTGAAAGAATTTGTGCTTATTATTGATGTAAGCTCTTCAGGCAATTTGTTCCACTCTCCTGCCATTTGCGGGAGAAGATATGAGAATAATGAGGTTGAGAGTTCGATCGTGGAATCACCAGTTCTTTAGGTTTACAGCTCCTAGTTCTTATCCGGTTCTTTATAAAAGAATTCTGGAAACTCAAAAAAATATTAATATCTATACGTCGACATGGTCATGAATGATTTTGTGGAACATAACCAGGCTATTGAGTTGTCTTCTGTGCTGGAGGAGGGGTAGTTTGAGGTTCCTTAGCATGGTAGAAACAGAACTGTGAACTGAAGTCTGGACCTGTGATTATGCGAGCTGCTCGACGTTGAACGGCGGGACCATAGAGAACTGCAGTACTCTTCATGAGGTCGAACCAAGGTCTTATAGGCTTGGGTTTTTACATGATTAATTTTGGGGCATTGCTGAGATTTCTTTGGATGAACCCATTAACACTGTTGGCCTCAGTTGCCGAGACCGTATCATGTGACTGTTCCACTTCATATCTGACGAGAGGATGACCCCTATTTGACCCGATTTGTTTCTCTAAGGGTGTGACCCGAGAGTGTATAGCGTTGGAGGACAGGTGACCGTTTCCTTCAGAATCGCATGACGTTACACTTCTCTGGCTTAATTATTCATCTGCCATTTTCTTCCCAGGTTTTTAGGGAGTGTGTCGTTTTGGAGTGCAATACAATCCTTCTTGTCTTTAATAGGACGTAGTAGGATCAAGGCAGTCATCTACGAAGAGGCAAACTCTGGATGTCAGGCCGTCTGGCAGATTGTTAATGTAACATAAAAACAAGAGAGGTCCCAATACTGTGCCCACATGCAGGGACTCCAGAGGCTACATGGACAGGCTTAGAGGACTTGCCTTGGATGACAACAAATTGCTCTCTATCAGTGCAGATGAAAAAAAAAAAATGTTTGTGGCAAATATATAGTATATATTAAAAAAAAGACCGTATGAGATAAAAGCATATAGGCACCCTTTATAGGCCTACTACATAGCAATAAAGAAACATAGGGAAAAAAAGGATTTTAGCATATTTTCTATGTAGATTCTTCATATTTTGGTAAATAGCGCCCTCAAATGGTAACCTTGAGAAATTGTAAATATTGAGTTATGTAGAGTATGAGTTGCTCTATAATATAGGCCTATATATATACCCATGTGTCAAGCATGACGGCGATACATCATATAATAAAGAGATTATAAAGAGGGCACAATGTTTTCAATTATTTCTCTAATATCTATTGTTTGATGCCTATGTGGTATGAAAAATAAAGGAGATAATACGAAGACCATTTTCGGGTAATTTACGACCATATCATTATACACAACAACAACAAAAAAGAAAGAAAGTAAACACTTTTTCGAGATCATATTTTTTATATAAATTTTGATGAAAATCAATGTATTATATACCATTTTCAAGGTAATTTAATTGGCTATCAAGTTAGTAGGTTGATACAAGAGGAAACTTTACGCATAAGTGAACACATTCTTTATGGCCGCCAAGACACAAATGTGATAATTGCAAAATTTGACAAGTTGCCTTTCATTAATGTGCCCTTCAAGATCAATGACAACATAAAGCCATTTTAACACAATGAGAGACATTAATGAAATTGCATTAAACAGTTTTTGTTCTCTTTATCTCTTTATAACCTCAAACAAAAACAAAATGGGAAACTGAAGGGTTAGAATAAGAATTTCTTGTTAAACTTCTCGAAATGACATGGTGAGTAATGGTATAAAGATAAATAAACCGAATTTCGTTATTTTACTCTTTTTAAGTTAGTATAAGTCAAGGATTCATGAGACGAATTTAAGAACCAAATATCATTTACAATTCTCCTAATTTTTACAATTTTCCTAATTTGAAATCAAATTGAAATTTCTGTCTCTTATTTCACTTGAATTTTGGCTCGACCCAAGATTCTTCATTTTTCTCCCTTATTGTTTGCCTTTATTGATATTTGGGCTTCAAAGATATCATAGAGATCAAAGGTTCATTTTTGCAACTCAATTCATGTATCTCATTGTGTTTGATTTGTCTTTTGTTCTTATTGTTATGGAGGAGCACTTGCGCATGAATGAAAACTTGTTCAATTTTACAATTTTTGCTTTTGTGCCTTGGAAGAAAAAACAAACAAAGGTGTTCATTCATGCGTAAAATTTCCCATTTTATTGACCTACAAGGCAGATAGCCAATTAAATAACCTTCAATATGGTATATAATATATTAACTTTTAGCCAAATATTCTATGAGAAATATAAACTTGAAAAAGTGTTTACTTTCTTTTTTTGCTGAGTGTATTTTGTTTAACTGTAATGATTTCATTGGAATAAAAAAAAACAACAGGCAAATCTGACATAGTTGTCAGTTTACGGTCGCCATGGCAACCAGCAATATCGGACAAAACAAAGTCATATTATATCAAAATATTTACAATTAGAATTCAAAAGTCGAAATTTGGTTGAAATTGGGTACAGGGCGTAACGAGTGGCAAATGAAAATATGGAAGGGGAACAATGTGCTCCCTTTGGGCTTAGAGGGTTTAAAGAAATATCCATCATGTTGATTGATTTAAAGAGGCATTGTGATTACAAAGATATTCTGTTTGAAATTATCAATCCTCCTGCTGGATATTCTGTCTTCTCTCCATCTCTTATTTCCCCTCTCATATCAACTTAATTCCAATTACAATGTATTTCATATCCTCTCCTCTTATCTATCCCCCCCCTCTCTCTCTCTCTCCCATGCAGAGCTTCAGTTTATAGTTTAAAATAATTGTCGCGGTTCTCAATGTCATTCTATGCCATTCCGATATCTGCTTATTGTTATACGTGGCTCATTATGATGTGACTTGATCTTTTTTCCTTGTTCTTCTCCGGCGGCCAAAGTAAGTACTTTGTTTTTGATTTTGACTCCCCCATGTACTTTGGTTCTTACGACTGCAAGTGTTGCAAGTGATGTCATTAATTCATGCATTGTTGTTTCGATTATTTTTGTACTTAAAAATGGGAAAAAATAAATTAGTGTACAGTAATGATTGTAATAATCATTCTAACTCAGTTTGGATGTTTGTTTCATACTTTTGTGAAGACAAAGTGGAAACAAATTAAAATCAAAGCTATCAATACATCCGTATAACAAGATAGACCACCAAATACAAAGAAACAGCGAGCCTTGCATCAGCAAAGCAAATTGTACGGTCTGATTGCGTATCAGGGCAATTCCCCCCTTCGATTTTATTTCCTATTGGTTAGCAGGGGCGAATTCAGAAATTTCGTAAAGGGGTGGCGCGAAGGCTCAGTTGCAAATTTAAAGGGGGGGGGGGTGCACCCTCTCGCCCAGTTTTTCTTTTCCTTTTTGTTTTAACAAGAAAAATAAAAAGGGTACGCATCCCCCCCACCCCCCCACCCCCCCCCCCCCCCCCCCCCCCTCGTGGATCCGCCACTGATGGTTATAGTGATAAGGTGAAGATTAGGGTTAGGGTGAGGTTTAGGATTCCGGGTTTGGGTTAGGGTTATGAGTTTAATGTTAGGTTCAGGATTAGGATTGGGATTAGGGTTAGGGCTGGGGGAAGGGTCCGGGGTACCTATATTGCCCAAGGAGTAATTGCCCTAGACCCTCTGATTGTGATAAATTTGCATTTTGAAAACAAAAATTCCGGTATTGTGAATGAAACAGCAATATAGTAAGTCGAGAGAGACGGAAATACTGAAGGCGAGGGGGAGGGGGAGGGGGGGGGGGGGCAAACAGAAAAGAAAACGAAGGTGACAAAACCCAGACCTCGTCTGTTGAAGTCTTTCCGATGTTTGTCTTTTGTGCAAATGCGCAGCGCGAAATGGGTTCAAAGATTGCCAACCAGTCTTTGTTTGTAAATCAATATGATTGGTACCTGCGGAAAGTTTAGTTGCTCATCGATCCGAAAAGGACAAGAGCGGCGTGGGAACTGTTGCTAAAGAGCCGACGCTGTCTGGTGCATGCTGGCGAAGCACGGAGCACGGATCGCACCGAGCTACTAGTATGTGATCGCAGTAGCGCCACAGGTACCGGTACTGTGTACCATAATACCAGTACAGAGCTACAAGTATCCCCTTTCTCAGCTCCGCTCCCTGGTAACAGCAACTGAGCCGCTAGCCCGGGATCCGGACTGCACTACACGCACCACTGTCGCTAATTAACTGCCCGCAATTTTCTTTAACGTGTGTGAATGAAATGTAGCGGATGAGATCAGGTAGCGGTATCCACGCAGAATAATGTCCCGTGTATTTAGGCATCGCTAACATCGTCATTAAAACAAGACAGAGAGAAGGTTCAAAGGAAACACCGGCAATGCAGAAGTTTGCATGAACTGTAGTGTAGAGTAACAAGCCTTGTGGATGACGACAATCAAGTGAGAGTTTGTTGGTTGCTGCAAGCATGTAACACAGTTAAAGGTAAGCTGCCCATCTCAGAAGTGAAGCTCAAAACTGGAGAACTTCGCGCCCGACACCAAGTGGTTTAGTAAATAGTAGTATATGACTTAGGAGCTGTGAAGTATACTAGTACTGAGTAGTAGTACGGTAAGTAGATCTAATATCAAATCCAAAGTGTAAGATCAACAACATACACATTACAACATGTAAATGTACAAAACGGTGTAACTTTTTAGAACTTAGATCTGCAAGTTTTCTTCTACTACTACTAGCTCATTGCCTCATTGGCAGATTGGTTTCTTACGTTTTTTTAGAACAGTTATTTTTTTTTTCTCTCAAGTGTATCTCTACAAATTGTATGAAGTCTAATGTTAAATCTCTAGTGAAGAGCCTGTTTTCAGCTTAGTGTCTTCAATACTCTTAGCAACTCTTAGTCTTAAACGTTAGACATGCACCATTTATAATCCTGAAGATCCATTTTGAAGCAAGAGGATTCTGAACTGAGCTTTCCCCTAACGTTACAGAATGAGTTTGTGAGCATGTTTCTGCAAAGACAAGTTTGTTACTGTTTTTTGCAAATAGTATTACTATCCTAGTAAAAACATCTGGATTTCCATATGGAGATCATCTAAACTATTGCCCCACAAAATCTTAGGGAAAGAGTGCTGACACAAGCTGTATTTAGGCTGTTTGGGCAAGGTGCCATGTCTCACTCTAAGATTTTATTTGAACCGAGGACCTTCCATGCTGAGAAATGAGATACCGGTAGTCAACCATTGTAAACTAGAAAAGCACTAAGAGAGCGCAGACCTCTGCCAACCTTCAGCTACTTTCCACTGATGGTCTTGCTCTTCCGTAGAGATCAGTGATTTCCAACCATACGTATGCATGCTGAAAAATTGCCCTATTTTCCAATATAGCAGCCTTTGTTACATCGTAAACCCTCAGCTGCGCGGCACGCCTCGCCCTAGCAGAAACTATAGCACACACTTTAGTGCGTGTATGAAACCTCAAGAATGCACAGCTTGAACTCTCAAGGTCATTGACTCTACCCCAGTACCTGCCAAAATATTGTAAATCGTTTAAAAAGTCCATTAAAATTTCCGGATGACTACCAAAATTTAATTATGTGTTCCTTGTTTAATTCTCAACATTCCCTGCAAGTTTCATCCGTGCACAACTTTTTGCATTATTTTGCACAAGGACAAACTAGCTACACATGTAACTAACAAACAAACCAATCCTTCCTTGGCGGAGGTAATTAAATCACCTCTCTAACCTTGTTAAGCTCTAACCTCTTGTGTACACATTCCCACTCAACATGCATGCCATGAACTGACTCCGCGTGATCGATACGATGATGCTGGTAATACTGCAGAAAGGATGATTTACAAATTATCTCACAAAATGTTTTAGGATGAATCAGTGTGTGTGCTTTTTTGCCTCCGCCAAGGGAGGAGGTTATGTTTTCGTTACCGTTGGTTTGTTTGTTTGTTCATTAGTTAGTTAGTTTGTCCGTGTGCAAAATAACTCAAAAAGTGGTGAACGGATTTGGATGAAACTTGCAGGAAAGGTTTAGAATGACACAAGTAACAAACGATTAACTTTTGGTAGTGATCCGAGAATTTTTGGGGAATTTATGAAGGATTTTTTATATTTTGGCAGGTAGGGTCAATGAACTTGGGAGTTCAGGCTGCGCGTATTTGAGGTTTGCATGCACGCACTATTGTGTGCTGTAGTTTCTGGTAGGGTGAGGCGCGCCGTGCAGCTGAGGGTTTATGACGTACATGTAACAAAGGCTTCTATATTGGGAAATCGGGCGACTTTCAGCACACAATGCTATAAGTACGTATGGGTGGAAATCAACGATATTTCTATGGAAGAACAAGATCAGTGGTGGAAATGAGCTGCATGCTTGGCAGAGGTCTGCGCTCTCAGAGTGCTTTTCTAGTTTTTCAAGTATTTTCATAGATGAGAGATTTTTTATTAAGAATGTAATGTTGAGAACATATTTTATTTCTTATAGTCCAGTGGAGCGTGAAATGCATGGAAATGCCTGCACTTCAAAATGTTCAAATACTTACAGCTTAGAACAATTGCCATCATCTTAACTAAACATAGAATCTATACAAGTGAACGTGCACCCCATGCACTGACAAGATACAGTTGTATATTATTCTAATGCAGTTTCATATCCAAGAGGATTTTAATGATATCTAGATTAAATTGCAGCAAAGTACACAAAATTTTACAGGAAACGGCCATTTATGGCTATGATATTCAACGTCATTGTATGTACATTAATAGAGTGAACACATCACTATACTGCTAGTTGCAGATTATTTAGCCCACTGAAACCCAGGATAGCCGAATCGACCAGAGAGACAGTGATATTAGCTCCTTATGAGGCTTAGCGCATCTAACTTGTGAACCACTGACTTTTATATCTTCAATTTGTTACTGGAAAATGGAGTTTTCCCAGATGCTCTGAAAATAGCAAGTAAGTTACTCCAATTTACAAGAAAGGTTCTAGGGAAGAACTGGGCAATTGGGGACCAATTTCAGTATTGCCAAAAATTGCAAAGATTTTTGGCAATGTTGTTTAATTACCCTCAACAGTATTTGTTTTGACATTGGCAGTAAGTATTATAATACAACATGGTGCATGTGTTGAATAGGAAGTTATACTTTCCATTTATCATAGTGAGATGATAGTTTCCACAGGTGTCTCTCTAGACAAACAATTTGGTTCTGCTTCCTTGAGCCCCAACTCATGCATTCTTATGGTGACTCTGCCATGTCATCATCCTTGTTCATTGCAATTTGTTCTAAATTTTGAAAGTATTCTTATTCTTTATCCCAGTCATCACAAATTCGCAAACTCTGTCTTCAGTATAACTAATTTATAGTTATTCAAATGTAAAAATCTGAAAATCATCCGGAGGTCTCCTTTAAACACTCGTCTCCCGCTGCACAAGTGTATTTGTAAGATCACAACTACTCATCAGGATTTCAATAAGCATGTCTAAAAAAATGTGACATATAATTTTTCTTGTTAGTGTAGATACATGTAGCAGTTCTGATCATAAACTTGTACAGAGGGAGACAACTGATGAAAATTTTTCATTGCACATTTTCACTCCTATGCTTTAATAATCTCTTGCTCTTGATTTGGTCTTGTTTGTAGTAACTTGTGTACATGTCTAGTCCCATATTTTTGACATTTAACTGAAGGATACTTATAGTTGTTTTCAGTTTTGTTGTATGATTATATGATGTGCCCCTCATACTTATGTATGGATTCCCAGGGTTGGTTTTCCTGAGCGTCCTGTTTTATTGGGCAACTTTGTTTCAGAGGAAGTGAGTAATTACCGTCGAACGTAAAGGTCCAACATTGTCCTTGCCTCTGTGCTTCCTGTGATTTGTAATACATTGCGGCACGCTTTGCTTGCTTGCAGTGTTGACAGCAGGCAGTGTTGTGGTGTGTGTATTTACCAAATGCTGTTCTGATGTGGGTGGAGTCTTACATATAATCTGCTCTATCAAAGAGCACTCTGCATGTACATACAGTTTAGTGGCATGTGTAAATCTCATTCTGTATTGGCTGATTTCAAGCAGAGATTGCCATGTTTAGTTACTTTGCCCACACAATTTTCAAGCTTTAAAAGCATCTCTTAAGAGATGTTTTAATTATATGGACACATTTAATTCAAGTTTGCCTTTGTGACAACTGATTCATTTATGTTCTTTATCATTCACAGATATCTGGGCATTATGTTCATCTCAGTGAGGAAGGCAGATATTTGAGACAGGGGCCTCCCAAATCTAATGTAGTGTGGTTCCCAGCGATCCTGGCGCATCAAGCATGGGGAAGTCAAGACCCAAGTTACAGCGCAGTTTCAGCACCATCAAGCGGCAGTTCAGCTGGCGGAAATCCATCCGGCCCTTCATCAGCTCCACCTTCTTGGACTTCCAGGAGGAGAGAGGACATCTCCTCCGCTACGTCTTCCCCCAACTCAACTCTGTCTGCCATGCTCGCGGGACCTACTTTGCCCCCGTCGACCTGCGCTGGGGGATTAATGATGAGCAGGCCCAATCTGGCAACGTAGTGTCGCTCTGTCTGGAGTATGTGAACCACTGCAGCCCGTTCTTTATCTGCCTCATTGGGGAACGATACGGCACGCACAGGCCTGCGGACGCCAAGCTGCTCCCCTCTTCCCTTGACAAACTTCCAAAGAATGTCTCGTGGCTGGATCGAAACTATCTCGTCGCGGCCAGCAAAGGGTACGACTGGATCCTGCAAGAAGCCTATCAGTATTGCAGCGTCACCGAACTTGAGATCATTCAGGCGGCCTTCTTGAATGACAACAAATTCTGTCGTTTCTATGTCCGGGATGTCAGACACATTGAAGATAAATTTCTTGACCTGCCTGAAAGTATCCGTCAAGAAAAGTTGAAGGTGGGTGATTATTAATCCTACAATTGAAGAAAAAAAACAACAACCCAAAAATACTGACATTAACATTGTTTTCATATCAAGCCCATGAGCTTGGATAGTTCTTGATTTTGAAATCAGCAATTCAGGTTTTATATAAAAGGTACATGTAGCTAGCAACAGTGTAATATTACATGTCTCTATAGGGTAACCGAGTGATGATGTCACAGTCTTTTGTTACTGCTTGGATTGTAATTGGCAGAGTGCATTTAAATTCGGGCCAGGTGAGGTTGTTTGGAATCAGTTTCCATGACAACGAGTGGCTATGACATCATACTTTAGTGCTCTGCATACCGAGTTTCTGTGGTGTAGATCTACCAGTCTCACATTTGATTTGAAAACCCCATAGAATTACAATAAGTTAAAGCAGCTCTGTGCTTTGGACGGATGTGTATTTGAGCAGAAAAATTGATTTGATCTAAAGGGATTACCAGATAATGTGACATTGTTTGCTGCATAATCCAGTCATAAGGTTTGTCATTAAATCCAAACAATGACATGGAGTGACTTAAATCTAGCACATGCTCAGCTTCTTCTCGCCTGAGGCCATTGCACTGCACAGCAATCAAAATCTTTAAAATGTTTGTGAATGTTGGTATTGATTTTTTCTATACAGTGCATTCCTTTATGTGACAACAGTGAATGCAGGGTAGAAGGTTGTCAAGATTGTACAATGTAAGGCCTCGTGCACTGTAGACAAGTCTCCTGTACACACACAGTTTAGCAACACTGCAGGTGACTTATCTTTGCCGATTTCCTGGCAGATGCCAACTAGGGTTTTTTTTTGGGTTTAATTTTGGTTCTTGTTTAAACATTGTTTTTGGAGATACATAGTGTACTGGCCTGGGGTAGTGGGCTGGTGCCTCCCCTATGCACACTGACATGTGCATTGCAATAGATGTTTGCACTGCATTTCTGTAAAATCTGTGGAGTAAGCAAAAGGGTACTGGCAAAATTTAGACCTCACGTTATGTTGGCCATACAATTTTAAGACAGAATGTTTTGGATGTGCCTGAAAAGAAATTACATAAGGAAATGTCACCAATTACATTAATTATTAATTAGATGTTTTGAATTGTGATTCTATTTGATGGTAACTGACGTTACGTAACTGACGTTACGTAACTGACGTTACGCTTACATTTGCCATAGGGTTTACACATGGAAAATCATGATTAGGAATAGTTTTGTGATATTTTATAATTCTGACCTTTCAGAGTGATTTGTTTGATATGGAATCATTCGTTGGTTCATCAATTACAAATACCCAAATGAAATGAAACATTAGTCCATTTTCTTTGTGTTTAATGAAAACTTAAAGGGAAACATGTCAGTAACTGACGTTACACATACTTTTGCTATGGGGTTTACAAAGAACTAACTTATTTAACAGGTTATTATACTGCTGCAGTATACCAGTAACAATCCCAGGCATTTACTTAGCAACAAATTAAAACAAAATCTAAAGACACAAATGGGGTGGGGCCCTTACAGGGCAAGCTCCCCCCCCCCCCCCCCATGCCATAGCACAATTGAGCGAAAATCATGTAAATGCACCAGAGGATATTTCTTGACATTAATTGAATGCTTATTCAACAGTTATGATTACACAGAGCCATTTAGATTCACTGCAGTTCCAAGTATTAATATTGACATAACTAAGTTGTTGTTGTTTTTTTTTAAATGAACAGGAAAGTTTCTATCTAGAGTACCCCACCCATAATGCCCTGCAGTACTACACAAAACACAGATTATTTTGTGTGTGAAAAAAACAAAAACATATCTTTCAGGTCATGGGGAAAAAACACATACAAATAAAAATATTCATGTGAAATCCACTGTGATGTCTTTCTTCTTTTCTTTATTTTACTCCTTCTCCCTCAAGGCATTGTTAGGGCCACAAATAACAAAATGATCTCCATTATCTATAATGATTTAAATGAATAGTGTTACATTTTTTAATATTTTTTTTCTGTGAAGAAGAAGCATGCTTTTTTGGTCAAAGGGGCATTTGTTTATTCCTTGCTTGAAGGAATGTAATTGTTTTTCTTTTCCTTTTCACTGGTATATATCAAGGCTTGCAAATACATCCCAGATACCAAGAAATAGGACTTTGCAATGAAAGAATTCTGAGATCTATATAAACGAATCTTCCTGTTCATAATTATCATGTATTACCAAAATGTCCCTGCATGAATGAAATAAAGTAATCAACAAATATGAAAAGTTTTTTATTTTACCCTAGAATCACCTCTCACTTTGAGCAACATTATTGTTAAACGTTGAGCAACATCAGTGTTAGTTTCAAACAGTATTGACAGTACATGCCTTATGTCAGGCCTGCTTATGTACCATTTCAAGATGTGCCATATTAACTAAACCACACATTTAAGTGCAAGCGAAGAAATATATCTCTTCCTGCATTTGCTTTGTGGTAGAAACTTCAGTAAGCTTCCAGAAAAAAAGAAAAATGCTAGCAAAAGTAGTCATTAGTAAAGATTATGAAACTGTTGGTACAGCTGTACGCAAGCTTTTTAATAGAAAAAGGTGGTTACCATGCAACCACATCATTGATTAGGCCTACAAATTTGGTGGCTTTATCATCTTGTAGGACTGTGAATGTACTGTATAGTAATTTGAGTGCATTATATATTGCATGTAGTAAACCTAAACTTCCAGATGATTTAACCTTAAACTTGAGCTTAACCGAAAATCAAAAGCTCAAGCCCCTCCACCAAAAAAAACCCCATAAATGAATAAATAAGATAAAATGAACCACAAAACATGTATCCATGGACATAGTGTACCATGGTGATGACATCATTCCCTATCAAAGGGATTGCTGCTCTTTGTTAATAATCTTTGACTTCCCAGGTGTATTGAATGGCCTAAAGTCAAAAAAATTTGCCTAAGTTATGATTACTGTCATGGTAACTGACGTTACATACTGGTATATGACGTTTCGGTAACTGACGTTACACATTTTGATGTGTTCATTTGACTCTCCAGTATGCCAAGTATCCTTATTTTCTGGTATTGAAAGGAAGGCATATGGGCATACATTAGAAATCCTAAGTTACATCATACAGCTCACTTTCTTTGATGAATAAAGTTAAAAATTCCTTGTTTTTGGTAACTGACGTTACATCCATCATTGTCAAACTAATCAAAAGTTTTTATAAAATTCTTTAAAGCAACCAGCTTTTTTTTTCTATCATGTGGTAAATGACATGTCTGGTAACTGCATACATATAAAGATTGCTGTTTAGAGTACTAGTAAAGTGGATATACAGGTAAATTATGTGACAATACACTCTTTCTCACCATTGAGTTATAGGCATATTTTGGCAGCCATTTTGAAAATCAAAATGGCCGCTTTTATTGAAAAACATAATGATTCTTAAAACTTCAACTCAAGTATTGTCTGAAAATGTATGGTGTTTGAAACAAATATCATTTTGAATTTTCGGCATCTGTGTCCTACGTACCGTGGAATTGCCCTCATGTATATGAATCAAAGAACGACCCAAGTCCATATGATTCAAAGAACGACCCAAGTCCATCACACAAAATGGCCTCTCCACAATTAATGTAAAATTATGTTAATTGTCAAAATAATATATGTTCTAATTTGTAGAAATGTTACCTTCCCATCACAGTTAAATAGAACATTATTGGACAAATAAAAAAGATATGAAGTTTTTTAAAGTTTACTCGAAATGGTCTTCCATGGACTTTGGTCGCTCTTTGTACTTTTATATTCAGATACTCATTTGCTTATTGCCTTACACACTTTTAAATTCCATAATCTTTTTATTTTTTTTGAAAAGTATAATTCTACATCTATCATTCTGTGGATCTATTACTCATGAAAATCCACATACTGATAAGTTTTCTCTTTTATTTTGTACAGCACAATTAATGAAAGAAGTTTTGAGTCAAATAGTCTACAGTTAAACATCAATAGATTAGGATGTTCTGATATGCTGCAAATTGAAATTCAAGACTTCACAGTTATCTCTATAATTTACTAATTGGTGGATAGATTTCAAGACCTTGGATATAATGGTACATGAATGGAAAATATCTTGATATTGTGCAACAAATCATGCAAATCACAGATCTGATTGAAGCAAAGAGAATGAATGTAAGAAAGAATATTGTTTGCTTACAAGGGCACAAAGCGAAACAAATTGCAGACCAGATCAAAGGTTCTGATGACATAGTAATAACTAGTTATCTGGTTAAGAAACCAAGAAAAAAGATGTCAAATATTTACTTTGCATGGCCCATTGTTTGTAAATTATCGTTGCCGCCCATGTCACGTTCAAAGTGCTAAACAAACAGTTGTGGGTTGTATCTGAGGTCAAGTATGCATCCTGGTATTAAAACAGGGAGATACAAGGTACATGTACTTGCAAAGTTTTGCTGATGAGATTCCATGTCTGTGTACTGTAAAATCCTTGCCTTGCTTGCCTTGTGAACAGTATGATGTCACTGAGACTACTTTGCAAAGTATTACACCTTTAAATACAGTTGTAGTCTTATAAATCAAAACCACAATCTTTTGAGTGGTCCAGCAAATTATGTAAAGGCCTCTTTAAATGCATTTTCAAAGAATGCTTCAATGATCATGTCCAACATGATCCTGTCATGCCCAAGAAGGCTACATCATAATTTATTTTCATGTTCTTGGCTTCAAATCCACCCTACTGAAAAACTTTACTCTGTTTTTTTTTTGACAGATCCTCTAGAAATTTGTCCCTCTTGTAGGATCTGTGACACTTTTCATTCGCCAAAGGGAAATTCCATCCATATCCTGACATTACAATGTCTGTCACTTGGTATTAAAACAGAAAAACTGGAGAAGTAAATTAGTAAAGATTTTTGGTGAAAAAAATCAGACACATAAAAAAGAAGCAACCTGTTAAAGTTTAGACAGTAAAACAAATCAGCAACACTGTGTGACATGCGTTAGACAGCTCTCCATTTGTTGTGTACACAGAGGTTAACTCATTTTCATTTTTCTCAAATATTTGGTTGGACACAGAACTTATCCACTGCTCAAGGAGGACATGCAAAGACATGATCCTTATAACATACTAAGAACAGGTCTGAAGGAAAATTTTCTCAGGAGATAAATGAAAACTTGGTGACTTTTTTTTTATATACAAACCAAATGGAGACCTGCTCATCTCTTATGTCACACAGAGTTGCCAATTTGTCTTGATACTTCCTGAACTTTAACAGTTCATAAATTTTCATAGTGTGTCTGATTTTGTGTCCAAATTTTCACTGATATACTTCTCTGATTTTTCTGATTTCTGAATACAATTATGCAACATGACATCAGGATGGACTTTCCCTTTAACTAGTAGTCATGATGTGTAATACTTGATGTGCTGTGGTTTGAACAAAAACATGAGCTCAGAGTAGCTTAAAAATCACAGAACATGCGAATGTGTGCACTTCCGTCTGAGAGGTGCATTGTAGTTCTAACAAAATTGACTGCGCCATTATGATAATAATCATCGAGATTTTGTATTAGGTAATGGGACCATTTTAAAATCTAAAGAGGTTTTTTTTTCTTGTCATCTCAAAATACATCGTTTTCTTATTTGTACCCTTATCTCATACAGATATATCAGGCTGAGAATGCGGAGACAGAAATGCGAGTGACAGCTCTCAAGCACCGCATCATCAACAAGGGCCTGAGGGTCAAGTTCTTTCGCACTCCAGAGGAGCTTGGCCAGTTGGTCCTGGAAGAATGGATGGAAGTGATTAATGACCTTTATCCTCCACTGGATGACATTCTTGGTGATGTTGGTCTGTTTTGCCCCTTTTTTCTCTCCATTTTTGTTGTTGCATCTTCCCTGTAAAAGCTTCTATCATATTTGTGATAACAACCCTTAACACTGGCACTCGTCCGACAGTCCTAGACCAGTAAAAATCACTGTTACAGTTACTCTTCAGGAATTGCCAATTTAATTGGTCCAACTTACCAATAAAAAAAAAAGTTTGGACCAATTGAAAAAATGATCAGTACCAGTAAATTCTTTATTGCAACCGATTTGCCAAATTACCCTAACATATACATTGACGTACACGTAGATAAGCACCAAATTAATCAAAGTGCTACTCAACTTGATGCAAGAATTTCATGAATTTAAAGGGCCAGTATATTTTAGGTTCAGACCAGTAAAATATGGACAACTGGGCATCTACTGGTGGGACAGAGACAGGTTGGAGCAGTAGAACAAATAATGTGTGCAGCCCTGAATTAAAAATGTATTAAGTTCTAACTTTGTGTCTTTGTAGTCAAGACGTAATGAATGTTGAATGTGAATTACTCAATGCCGCTTATAATCGTTTGAGATAGATTTTAGGTTTTTTTTTTTCGTTAATGAGCTTTTGTTGTAACCTGAATCAGATGGCTTTGAAGAGAGCTTTCTGAGGGAAAATCCAAATTGAAACTGAAGTCTTCAGTCATTGCTTTATGAGGGTTGTGATCTATAATAGGGGAACAGCAGAAAAGCAAGGAAAGAAAAGAATGTGTTTAATGGACATCCTGTTTTATAGTGTACAGGAGGTCATGTGCAAGTACTCTGAGGTGTATTCATGACGGGTACATTATTGTATTGGACGTATAATATTTGTGTGTGTTCTTTTGTGTAGGATTGTGCATTGAGTTTGTGTATAGGTTTGTTTTTGTTGTAGTATGTGTATAAAAAGGGAGGAGTTTATGTGTGTGTATTTGATGGGTAAAGCATGGCATGCCCCAGTGTGGAGACAGTATGTCTCTGCAAATATTGTCAGAGAAAAGATCCCTGAATCCTGTGAAGTGCCCTTGCTGCTAGCATTTAATACTGCAAAAACTAATACAGTGCACTCCCGTTTTAACGAACACGGTTATAGCGAAATTCCGGTTACAAAAAGTAAAAATTCATTCCGCAGCATTATCCACTCTATGTATTTTTGTTGTTTATTTGTCCAGTTATAAAGAAATTTTGATATAACAAAAAGAAACTGCAGGTCCCGAGGACTTTGTTTTAACGGGAGTCTACTGTAGGAAACAGCAACAGTAGAATATATCACTCTGCAACGTAACATATTAGTCCCCTCTTTCAGCAACCTCAGATGCATGCCATGTTTTTATGTACCCAGCAAACTGTCCAGATCTCACAGTAAATAACCTGTTAACTACAACATCTAATAGTCATTACTTTCCGATGAATCAAAAGTTGCATGAGATGTACTCATAGATGGCTTGATGCATTCATAAATGATGAATTGATATTCTTTGTAAATTGACCAACAAAGGGAAATCAATTCAAAACAGTAGACAAACAACCCTTAATGAGCATTATTGTGATTAATGATGTTAATTACTCCTGGTAGACAAAAAATGAGCTACAGTAAGCTTTACATTCTATGACTTCCATGCAGATGGAGAGCAGTTCAGGGAGTGGGCTGCTCACGAGGCGTACGCCGAGACACGACGAAGGGTCTTTGTGAAGACGCCAGAGATCGACAAGCTCTTTCAGAAAGTGACGGATCACTGCGAGGCTTGGATTGACCCCGACACACCAACAACGAGTGAGAAGTCCGAGGAGTGGGTGGTCGTCAAGGGCAAGAAGAAAACACAGTACGTCTCTGCCGAGAAGCGTTATCATCCTTCTCCTACTCCTTCTTCTCCTTCTTTTGTTCTTTCTCATCATCATCATCATCATCATCATCCTTTCACACTGCACAAGAGTTATGATTATTATGAATGTACAGTATGTCCCCAAAAAAATTACAACGGGACCCCCCGCAATGATATCTTTACAAATAATTAATCAATCTAAATACAAATTCATGGTATGAAACTATAACTCATTGCCCACATCTTACAGAAAACCCCATTCAATTTGCTTCAGTGGTCAAAGAGAAATTAGGAATTTTGTAGAGGATGTCAGGAATCTCTTTTGTCCAAGTTCTGTCTATTATTCACGCACTAGAGCATTGAATTGCTAAAATTGGAAAAATTAGACTCTTGACATGCTTTACAACAATCTACATTTCTCTGTGACCGCTTAACCAAATTGAATGAAGTTTTCTGCAAAATAGAGCTAAGACGTTATATTTTAAGGCCCCGAAGTAGCACTTAGACAGGTCGATTATTTTGGATGTTATCAATTCGAAAATTTGACATACTGCAGTATGTCCCACAAATATTACAGTCAGATTTTCGCATTGATAACATCCAATATGATTATTTTCTTTTCAATGCTACTTCAGGGTCTTAAAATATAACATCTTAGCTCTATTTTACAGAAATCCCCATTCGATTTGGTTAAGTGGTCACAGAGAAATGGGGATTGTAGTAAAGCATGTCATGAGTCTGATTCTTCCAAGTTTAGCACTTCGATGGTTTTGTGTGTGAACAATAGACAGAACTTGGACAAAAGAGATTCCGGACATCCTCTACAAAATTCCTCATTTCTCTTTGACCACTGAAGCAAATCGAATGGGGTTTTCTGTAAGATGTGGGCAATGAGTTATAGTTTCATGCCCTGAATTTGTAGTTAGATTGATACAATATTTTTAAAGATATCATTGCGTAGGGCCCCGTTGTAATTTTTTTGGGGACATACGGTATATAGTTTTATGTATCCATACACTTTTTAGTTGGTCTGTTTTGCTTCTCTTTATGTTTTTCAGTATTCTTGAGTTTTCAACCACAGATACCTTTTAGTTTTCATTGAGAAATATTGTATTAAGTTTTCTGCAAATACAACAAGCAAATAGGATGTTTGGTAGCAGACAAAGTCTTATAGTTCGTCAGGAAATGAATATCACACCAATTGTTTTAATTTTCATCATCGTTTGATTCGTCTCATCTTGACTACCATAGTTATTAATTTTTCTGGTGTCTTTGATGGTAGCTTCGGGGTAACAAATTAAAAGCAGAGTTTGTCTACTACTTGTGTTGCTCTCATGGATGAAAATTGTCATTTTTTTTTCTTTTTTCCCCTCATTCTCTTCTTCCTTCGTCCTCAATTTTTTTTTTTTTTTTTTTTGGGGGGGGGGGGTCATCTTTGTCACCTTCTTTGACGTGGTCTTTGTATTCTTTGATTTTGTCTTGTTCTTCTCCTTTTCCTCTTTCCGAGTTTTAAATATCATCACCATAATCATCATTGTTTTTGTTATTTTTGTTGATGTGTTCCTCCTTAGACTCCTTTAAATGCTTTTATTGTCATCATCATTGATGGTATCATGATTACCAATATCAAAACCGTTGTTTGTATGTACAGAGCGGCGCCAGCCTACAAGTCCATAGTGACACTTGTTGGTGAACGAGGGTGTGGCAAGACGTCCTTGGTAGCCAACTGGGTCAGGGAGTTCCAGAGTTCACACCCGAATGTCAAGGTGTTGGCTCATTATGTGGGGTCCAGTGCCCTCAGCACGGACATCCGCAGCTTCCTTCGCAGGGTGACCTTCGAACTCCGTGGCCAGTATGGAGGTAGGATATTGGAACTCTGTGTTTACCAAACTGGTATCTATTATTCTGTTTTTAGTTAGTTTGTTTGTTTTTTTGCCTGTGAGACAACAGGAAAATGATTGAGTGTAGAAAACGTTAAATTATGTATTTACATTCTGCCCACCTTTCTGCTGTGATGTCTGATAAATTAACTTTGTGGCATATTTTGTGTTTTTCAGCTTTTTTGAGACCATTTGAAAAATTATTGTAGCCCAAAGCAAGAAGGTGCATCACCTCCCTGCCCAAAGGTACATAGATTATATGGAGTTGTATTTATGACTATAAAATATACAAGTGTATCTCTTATAATTTATTGTTACATGCACCAATTGTATGTAAACAGACAATTTAAATGAAATCAACCATTTCTAAATAGTTTGTAGCATATGTTGATGTCATGCCAATTTATATTAGAAATCAGTATACGTGATCAGTCTACAATTACAAAGTGTAGCCCATTTGTGTACAGTTCACATAGTCTGTTCATTTTTTTTTTTGTAAAAAAGAATCAAACGCCATATTCTGTAGTTGCTAACCAAATATTGTGACTCAGCTGGCTTATTTTTCTGTTATAATGCCTGTGTAGTCACTGACCCTGTTTCAATCAAGTTTTGATGCTCGCAGAGATGAATTTCCTTCTCTCATTGTGTTTGCATCACAACAGGGGATGGTCCGGCCGAAACGGGCGGAGACTCGGAGGAGCTGTCCAACTTCCACCGCATCTGTGAGGCCTTTGTGGCCGCCATCGCCATGGGACCCTGCATCCTGGTCCTGGATGCTATTGATGAGCTGGGAAATACAATGGGCATGGGTGTCCACCAGGTGAGGATTTGGGTTACCTCAGTGAGACTGACCTCCCTACTTTACATTGTTGAACTTACCCTTGTGAATATGGTGCGTTGAAAATGCATGTGTGGAGTCTAAGCTTGTTTCTGTGTCATGATGAATGTGCCAACCATTTTTTTTCTCTTTCTTGTCAGATGAAAAGAAAGAGAAACCATTCATTCATCCATAAATGGTCTTTATTTGTGTTTCATTAAACTTCTAATATAATATGCATTTGTTGAAATTGATGTATGGATGTTGTGTGTTGGGGTTTAAGTGATCATTTCTATGGCAAATATTGGTGAAGGTTAGTTACTTCAACATTCTAGGACACCCATATAAAGTATAGTGTGATCCGAACTCACTTCTTTTCCAGATAGCATTGTCCTGCTTAGGGTTAAGATTATGGCCTTTTGCCACCTACATAAGTTTATGTATAGATCTCTGTCTTTTGATAAGACATCTTTTCACATATAATAGACTTCATCTGTAGAGATGCATGAGATTTTAAAAGTGTGTAGTCTACCATGGAGAATGCATCCATTGATTTGCGCACGTTCCACATCCCTTCCCCGACAGGTGAAAGAGCTGAAATGGCTACCCGCAGTCCTCCCGCCACACTGCAAGATCGTCATCACCACCATCCGCTCCGACCTGACCTACAAGTCGCTGTCTTGTCGGCAGGACAGCGAGGCCCTCACCGTGCCGCTCTTCACTGGCACAGAGGACAAGGCTGCTGTCATCAAGCACCACCTGGCCATGCACTGCAAGTGTCTGGACGCTGGCCACCTCAAGACCATTGTCAACTGCAAGATGAGCTCACGGCCCCTCTTCCTCACCATCCTGGCCAGCGAGCTGCGGGTCTGCGGCACCTTCGACAACTTGTCGGCCCTCCTGGACCGGTACGTCAGTGCGCCCTCCTTCCGCGACCTCTGGAAATGCATCATCTCGAGGTGGACCCAGGAGTACGGATGGAGCACTGAAGGGAGACTGTCAGCCTCAATGTCCGCCTCCATGCGCACTGATGGTAAGTTTACATCTTCTTAATTCCATACTTTTGCTGCTTTTGTCTCATTAAAAGTGTTTCTTTTCCTGATACTCTACATAAGTCTGATTTTGTCACATGACATAAAACAAAACTTCCATGTCATGTTGCTTTTCATTTTACAGTTGTAAATTCAAGTAACAGTTGTCTTCCATTTCATCCTTTCATCCATCTTCCCTCATCCCAACCCAACTCCCAGCCTTCTCAGGATGGGTAGCAGAGACCCTGAGGCTCTTGGTCTGCTCCAGGCACGGACTCAGTGAAGTAGACATCCTGGCGCTTCTGGAAGAGATGGGATACCGGGGCCAGTCCAAAGTCACCAGCTTTGACTTTGCCCTCTTCCGCTCAGCCGCCTCCGAAGCACTGGTGGAGCGGCCTGGGGGACTGTTTGGATTCTTTCACCAGGATATGAGGGATGCTGTGCTTAACTCCCTCCTCGGTATGACAATAATGATGATAATTAAGATGATGATGGTAGTGATGATAACAACAATAATGATATATGTCTACTACTCATACTAGTGGTCAACAGTACAGTGGACTCCCGCTATAACAAATTCCTTGATACCGACAGTTTTATTTCGTTATATCGATATTTCGTTATAACCGAACATATTAACAATAAAAGTACATAGAGTGGATAATGTTGTGGCCTGAATTTTTACCTCGTTGTAACCGCAATTTCGCTATAACCGTTTTTGTTATAACGGGAGTGCACTGTATTGTCTTTATCAAAATCATTAGTACTCTTTTTGTAATATTAGCTGTTTTATATTGACAAAGGTGTAGCGAGCTCATTGATTATACATGTAGATAGAGAACCTGCATGCAGGCAATTAACACCTCAACTGTGCGAAGTGATATGAAAACGACTATCGCACACATTTAATGATTGTTGAATTCATACTGTATGGGGCCTCTATTGTGAAGCTGCTGTCATTGCCTCAACTACCACCAAAAATATTTGAGTTTGAGTTTGAGTTTATTTATAACAACAACAACAACAACATAATTATGTACAAGAAAGTTTGAATACATGTTTACATCAACATCAATACATAGCACACATTGCTGTCTAAACAATATAAAAACATATCAAATTTATAATGGATAAATGATTAAGTAATCTAAAACTATTTATCAAAAAAGAGCTTCATTAAACATACAATTTATGGTAATAATGTGCACAATGAGGTTGCTAAAAGAACCAAGAGGTAGCACAGGTGCTAGTAGGTGTTGGTCTTATAACACATGTTACATAGTGAACAAATAAAATATGCATAAAAATGCTGTTATAACGTTATTGACTTGTAGTACCATTGTCTATACAGATTTAATGTGTTTTGCTAAATTACTTTGGAAAGTTTTCCTGGTATTAATTCTCCTTAAATTTTTTGGCAAAGCGTTCCACAATTTAGCTCCTATATAAGAAAGTGAGAGTTGACCATACATAGTTTTACATTTTTGTAGATAAAGCATTTTGCCCCATTGGGAACCCTGAACCTGTAATGAAACGTGATAACCACGATTCCCCCCTTGATCCATCCCCAGGAGTCATCCCCGGCCTGAATGTGGATCAGACATCATCCACCACCACCGGCAGCTTCCTCCCCCAGATACTCAACGGCCAGATGCAGCAGTGCCACGAGCACCTGGCCGAGTACTTCCTCCACCAGCCCGCCTCCCGTCGCCGGGTGGAGGAGCTGCCCTACCACCTGGACCGGTGTGGCGACATCCACGGTCTCAACAAGGTCATCACCAACCCAGAGTAGGTTGAACCCTGACTGAGAAAGGTGGCATCTTCTGTCAGTCCGTCTGATGGTGTCACCAATCTGAGACTCTGTAATACCAGAGCATTTAAGATGTGGTGGTTCATGGGGTCATTGTGGAAATTCCGTAGCAACTTTGACAATCACCTGTGTAGCAAACACATACATAGAGTATCCAAATGGAACATAAACTTTGTGAGGTACTCAAGCATCCATGTACCATATTTGACAGAAATTGTACATCATATGCTTATCAAGATACAGTGAAGAATGTAAAGTTTACATGGTAACATTTACCTTTGACCTCTGATCTTTTACATCATCACCTCAGTATCCAATCAGTTTGATATAGTCTTGAGTTTCCTTAAGGCTGTGAATGTAGGATGATGATGAAAACTTGTCAGATTTCTTTCTTCAGTATTCCTTCAGCACTTAAGGCACGTATGAAAAATTGTTCTATTTTCTTCTCCCACATCCGTTCAGCACCTTCCTGACGATGCAGGCGGACACCTCCCAGAACATCGCCCTCAAGCTGGACCTCCTCCACTACTGCAACCGTCTCACCAAGGAGAACTTCAATGTCACCGAATCGCTGACCAAGATGGTGGTGAGCACCGTTGGGCGCGAGGACAACCCCACCAAGGTCAAGAGCGGCTCACGGGTGTCCTTCGCAGACGACGTCGGGGAGATGGTTATGAGGAGCAACACACGGATGGACTGGGATCTTCCGGGATTCAAGAGAACCATCAAGAATACCAGTGTCGGTGCAAGAAGTGGTGCGTATTATTATCTCAGTCATTTTGTAAAATATGTACAAAATACTCCAGCGTTTTGTGAGAGGTGTACTCTTAGCTTCCAAGTCTCCCTATAAAGGGAAATGTTTATATTCTATCTTTTTATGCCTTCGCCACGAAGTGGTGCCGGAGGCATTATGTTTTCTGGTTGTCCTTCCGTCTGTCCGTCTTTCCGTCCGTCCTTCCGTCCGTCCGTAATGAATTTTGTGGACGGCGTAACTAGAAAACCTTTTGAGGTATCCTACTGAAACTTGGCATGTATGTGTATTAGGGGGGGAAGTTGTGCCTATCAACTTTTAGGTGCACATGCTCAAGGTCAAAGGTCAAAAGGTCAAGGTCAAATACCTAAAATTTCACTATTTCCACTATTTCCACCATATTTATGCAATACCTGAATATATTTTCTTGAAACTTAGTGTATACATGTATTACCCAATTAAGATTCTCTGGTGAAAGTTTGGGGTCATGAGGTCAAAGGTCAGAAGGTCAAGTAAAAATATTAAAACTTCACCTTTTTCTCTGTACCTTGGAAATTGTTCAAGATAACTTCATGGAACATGTATATATATACATGTACTGACTGGCAGTGATTATCTAGAGAATTTAGGGTTCATGGGGTCAAAGGTCAAGGGCAACACTTCAAAATTTTACTTTTCCCCTCATATTTATGCAATGCCAGCAGGATTTTTTTTTTCACACTTGGTGTATGCATTTATAACCTAATAGAGATTCTCTCGAAACTTTCTTTTTTTTCCCTTTTTTTTTTGCCTCAAAGGTCAAAAGGTCAAAGATCAAGGGAAAGTGCTGAACTAACTTTTTCTTCCATATCTCGGAAGTGGCTCAAGTTATCTTTAAACTTGTTGCATATTTATGCATGTTCTGCCTGATAGTGATTATCCTATGAATTTTAGGGTCAAAGGCCAGATGAAAATGGTAACAATGTACTTTTCAATACAGAAATTGCACTTTTTCTCCATACTTTGAAAATTACTCAATGCATAAACTTATCAATGGGTCAAAGTCAAGTTAAGATTCTGAAATCCCCAAATACATGCTCTCCTCTTCATCCAATTAAACCTAGGTCAAGGAAAGTGAACATTCAACACATTTGTGACAAACTTGTCATTTTAATATTTTGCCAGTTTTGTGAAAATGTAATCACACATTGACCACATGTACTAGAGACCTTTTAGGAGAATCATGTATTTTGGTGGAGGCATACCAGTCGCCTTAGCGACATTTCTAGTTTGATGTTGCCTCCCTATTCATCTTTATTGTTCACAGATTGCCCCCCCCCCCTTATGATCCTGTGTATCATCATTGGCCTACCTCTGCCATCTGTTTGTTCTTCTCCTCGCTTTAATCACCCTTTGCTTTAACTATTTGGCTCCCTGCCTTAGACTTCTAATCTACCCCTTTTGTTCTCATTATTCTGTGTCCCTAACCTTCGTCAGACTGTGCATGTTGTGTGTAGTCCACATATGTGATTACTTTCCCCAAATGTTTGTCATTTGCCTGTGATAAAAATTCAGCTAGGATCAAAAGCTCAGGCCCCTTTTGACTCAATTTTACTCCATTGTCTCACCACTATTGAATTCGCAGTTTTCCGCAGCCTTCTTTTTATGAGTGACATTTCTCTCCACATCCATAATCTCAACAGTTTGGGAAAGAGTTTCCCCCTTTTTATGCATGTAACATATTAGTATGTAATCTGTCTAGGATCTCAACATTGACAGCTAAGAAAAATTGGTATCAATTTGAGGGACAACATTTAAATGTGCTTTTTGAAAAGGTAGAAGCATGAGTATTCTATACAGTGCCTGTGCATAGTAAGTGATTTCATTGTATTGCCTGGCAAAGATAATTCATATTGCAACTCTTCTTTATTTAGTTCATTGTAGAATTTGGTAAATGTTATCATATCCTCCACCTGTTAACAGCCATGATTATGTTTCTCTCTGACTGATGCCCCCTGGGAATCCAAAATCTTACAACAACTTTCACTATCTATCTTTTCTGCATTTCTCTTAATTATTGTATTTTTTTACGATTATTACTTTTTTTTTGTGGGTTGGGGGGAATCTGCAGATAACTTTACAAGTGCATCCTCTCGCCCTATGATTGACCTCACTGATGGAAGACCAGGCAAAGCTGACAGCAGCAACCTGGATTTCAGAGATCGGAGGAGTAACTTCAGTAACAGCTATGATGACTTTGAGAGCTTTGGGAGCAGGCACACCATCAATAAATCCACCATGGAGAGTGAAGATGGAGATCGCTTGCCCAGAGAGGACCTCACAATGAGCCGCGCAACGAGGACAGACGCCGACGTCGACATTGATGGCGATGACGGTGAGGCAGGGTTGAGCTCAAGGACTGAGAGCACCCTGCCCCCACCACCACCACCTCCACTGCCGCCCCTCTCTCCAGGGGCTATAAGTGGTAGAGACAGCAGCCGCAGCAACACGATCTTTAGCGAGATGGCATCAGAGAGCCGCCCTCAGAGTCAAGTGGAGAGCAACATCTCCAGGCAAGATGTGGAGGAGGTGTCATCGGGGGTGCAGAGCCTCTCCCTCAGCAAGAGCAGCTTGGTGGGAAGCGGTATTAAGGCAGCACTCAGCGATGCGGAGGTCGCGAAAGCAAGTGAGAAGATCAAGAGGAGTCTGGTGAGCTTTGCTGACGAAGAGCAAGACATGCTGGATGACCTCGTCAACAGCCTTGGGGATGCATTCGAGAGCAAGAGTGGCAGAGAAAGCAAGAGCAGCAAAGGTAGTGGGGAGCTGCAGGGACTGAGAGAAGAAGAAAATGATGAAACAGGGGAGGAGGAGGTCAGTGAGGAAGATGAAGAAGACTTTGACGAACAGAAGATCCGATGCAAGGGAGCTCTTCTGGCGATGCACGTGGGGAAATTCCTGGCAGAGAAGTCGAACTTTACACAAGCCGACGAGATGCTGATGTTGGCGTACGACAGGATCATAGAGGTATTGGCACTGTCACACTCCACTTACATTATTTATATATTGTATCATGTCCAGTGTACTTTTAACCAATGTGCAGCTCTTTATATACCTGTGTAAATGGTTGGATGGACAGCAGTAAGATTAAAAACAGAATGCTTCATGTGACTCCAAGTGTAAATGAGCTCAGACTTACAGATTTTATAAATGGATCACCTACTGTGAGGGTAGGTGGCATGTTGTCCAAGTAATCGCAGTAATGTGACAGACCAGAGTGGAAATGAACTTTGTATTCAATACATTTGATTATCAGATATGGGGATCTACTTCCATCAAAAAGACTTTATTTCACACAAGTAAAAAACAGTGTTTTCCCTTGAAAAAAAAAGAAGAAAGATAGCATTTAACCCTCTCACATCATCTCACCCTCTGTTGCCATGGCAGAGTTTCCCCTTGACACACAAGGAGCAGCTCCTTCTGGTCGAGGTGCAGGAGAGCATCGGAGAGCGCCACCTCTTCGAGCTCCGCAAGGACGAGGCCCAGCGATTCTTCAACAAGGCGCTCAACACGCTGGCACATATCATCGAGGAGGAATCTTACGATGACATCAAGCCACTGTTGGAGAGCAAAGGTACGTCTTCCAGACTCATATGTACTTAAAACTGATGCCTTGTTGATTTTGCCATCTGTAAGCAATTCGTTTCTCTTGTATCTGAGCTGATGTACATACATGTACATTTATCTTTCATGTGACAGGGAAATCTAGGTCTGTTTCCCTGAAAATGAGCCTTTTTGTATAAAGCTCATTCTATACTTTGATTTGCAGATGTACAGTGACTTCTATGTTCGCTTTTTTGCTCTTAAAAGATTAAAAACCCCTCCTAAAAAAAAAAAAAAAAAATTATGTAGCAGTTTATATTTTACCATAAAGTGAAAAACAAGGTTAGATAAACCAAAGTGATCTTTCCTAAGTGTTTCTAAAAGCTAGTAACATGGGACAGTGTTTGGAATAACACTATATTTGTCATCTGTGGCTATCTGGTAGCTTGAGGGTTTAATTACATCCAAAGCATAATATTTGTGTGGGTTGATGCGGTGCAAAGTTAACGATGGCAAGGTGATAATTTCTCAGCAAAATCCGATACCACTGATGTATCTCTCATTCATCAGTGCCTTCTTCTCTCCCGCTGCCCAGGACGACTTCTCAATCGGCTGGGTAACATGGCAGTTCACGACTTTCAAGTGGGAGCAGCTGAGGAGGCCCTGGTTGAAGCAAGCGAGTGCATGAAGAGAGCTGGCAGTGTAGCTGGCATTGCCACGGCCCAATTCCACCTGGGTTTTCTCAAGTAAGGTTTCTTTTCTTAGTAACAGTTTGCCTGTCGTCCGTACAAACTTCAGTACTGGCTTGTGCATGTGTGCTTGTCATACCAGGATGTTTTGTTTTGTTTCTGTCTTTTATTTTTTAAGTGAATCTCCATTGTATGTTCAAGCTGGTTTGAATGAAGAGTGAAATGCGAATCATTGAAAATTGAAACTTTTGTCATAAACTAACAAAGTGATGAAGTTATTGAATTTTAGGTTTTATTTGTTCTTTTGAAGCGGGATGTGGTTACAGTCACAAATGCAAATGGAGAGATTTTTATGCCTCTCTAATGTCCTTTCTTACACTCAAGCCTTCATTATTTGTCTAATCCAAATGAGAAAAAAAAAAATATTTTAATTCATCTGGAAAATTGTTAGAAGTAAATCTATATTATTTTGTTATGTGTGGGGGAGAGTTACATTTACTAAAAAAAAAAAATTTTTAACGTGATTTGTCAATGTATTTGCAAACCAGTGAACAACTTGTAAGGCATTGACGTCGTCAACTAATGTGATCATAGCGGCACTGGAAAACATGTGAACCTTACAATTCCATGACTGTATTATTTTGTTGACTGATTTAACATCAAATTACTTAACCTGGGTGTCTAAAGGCCCCGATAATTTGAGTCTTTCTATTATAAAAGGATAGTGTATGATGCTGTGACAAAGTGAAGAGAAAAACATGTTTTGAGTTCTTCTTGTAGTGCCAGGTTTAGTACATAAAATATATGCTTAAAAGATATTCAGCTGATTGTGAAGCATCAACATTATCAATGGTTTCGATGTCAACTATCAGTTTTTTTTTTTGCCGTATGGAGGCTTTTGCACAGTAGGTTCTGCAGGCTTCTTTAATGAGTTCAAGATTTACTGAATGAACAATGGAATTCTGAATGCTATGATAAATGTATGGTTTATAAAAATATGTGATTTTATATCATATTTTGGAGAAAAGTGCTGGTATTTAGGAGCATGACTGAACTAGATGTAATCAGAAATCCTACTTCATTGATTGATTGATGCACACCTGTAAGTAAATGCATGCTAGAGTTGCAAGTCTGTAGCCACTGAAGTGAACTGAACTCAGTTGCTTTGAACAAAGCGAAGACAATAGTGATTGCATTGACCTTGGGTTGTATTGTGTGTTCCTACACACTCTATATTTGGTTGTCAATGAGGTACAGATTTGCTGCAGTGAATACACCATCATCCTTGTTGTTGTGAGGACAGTAGATGTGTGGGGGAGAGACACACATTGTCTGGTATTGATTCCTCTGAAGGACTAGGAATCCTTACAACACGACCCCCTTTAAAGGGATGGTACAGTTTCTGTTGAGACAGGGCTACATGTTTCCGGCATTTTTTGATGATGGTTTCTTTTGAGATAATGAGAAACCTCTAATGAAATATGAAAGAGCATATATATGAGGAATTCAAAGTGTATTTGATGAAAATTGGTTAATGGCTGGGATATCCAAAACAAAGCAATCATGATAAAAGGTGGGACCCACCTTTTATTAGGATTCCTTTGTTTTACTCTGTTTTTGGATATCTCAGCCATTTCAAAACCCATTTTCATCAAATAAAATTTGAATTCCTCCTAGAATTTTATGCTCTTTTTGCATTTTATGTAGTGGTTTCTATCAAAGTGCCTCTCAAAAAGTTCAAAGCAGAATCCTCATCTCAACCGATACTATACCATAGAGACGGCAAAGTTGACAAAACTAGGCTTCTTATTACCTCTGCCAAGGGAGAAGGTTATGTTTTTGTTACTGTTGGTTTGTGTGTTTGTGTGTTCGTTAGTTAGTTTGTCCGTGTGCAAAATAACTAACAAAATAGTTAACGGACTGGGATGAATCTTGCAGGAAAGGTTGAGAATGACACAAGTAACAAACGATTAACTTTTGGTAGTGATCCAAGAATTTTGGGGGAATTTATGAAGGATTTTTGGTAATTTGGCAGGTAAGGTCAATGAACTTGGGAGCTCAGGCTTCGCGTATTTTAGGTTTGCATGTGCGCACTAAAGTGCGTGCTCTAGTTTCTGCTAGGGCGAGGCGTGCCGTGCAGCTGAGGGTTTATGACGTAACAAAGGCTTCTATATTGGGAGATCGGGCGGTTTTCAGCACACAATGCTATATAAGTACATATGGGTGGAAATCACTGATCTCTGTGGAAGAACAAGATCAGTGGTGGAAATGAGCTGCAGCTTGGCGGAGGTCTGCGCTCTCAGAGTGCTTCTCTAGTTTGATGATGATTTCTTTTGAGATAATGAGAAACCTCTAATGAAATATGGAAGAGCATAACATTCTAAGAGGAATTTAAAGTGTATTTGATGAAAATTGGTTAATGGCTGGGATATCCAAAACAAAGCAATCATGATAAAAGGTGGGACCCACCTTTTATTATAATTTCTTTGTTTTACTTTGTTTTTTGGATATCTCAGCCATTTCAAAACCCATTTTCATCAAATAAGATTTGAATTCCTCCTAGAAGTTTATGCTCTTTTTGCATTTTATGTAGTGGTTCCTATTTAAGTACCTCTCAAAAGGTTCAAAGCTGAATCCTCATCTCAACCACTACTATACCATCCCTTTAAGCCTTAGAGACTGCAAAGTTGACAAAACTAGGCTTCTTAAGTTACTTTCATGTTACAATGTAGATTTTCATCATCAGGCCCTGTCATTGATAAAGTCGCTTTTTCCATTTCCAGTAGGAGCAGTTTATATCCAAAGATTTATTTATCAATTTTTTTGTTGGTTCAAGTTTGAGTTTAATCATTCAGTGTCATGTTGAGATAAGTCATCCATTAAGAATTGATCTTTTGCTCCAGTAGTGATTCATATCACATTTGCAGCTGAGCAAGTGATCATTCCTGTACTGCTCCTAGGGTAGAGAACAATGATCCTCTGTCAAATCTGGGAGTCAAGTTCACAAATTGTTCAAACATAAGAGTTTCCCGAAGTCATGCTCATATGCTATTGCCTTTTAGTTGTACTGCAGCGATGTAGAGAGCTTCACTGTAGATAATTTGTATGCATGATGGAAATGGTCACTGTAAAGCAAGATATTTTAGCAGTATGAAATTTTTACAAATTGGAGCTGATGGCCTTTTTTCCAACACAAAGTTTTTTGTGAAAATTTGTTACCTGCATTCAGTGCAATAGTGTAGACAAGAACTTTCACACACATTTTAATCTTGCGTGTCTTGGCTCTCGCAAAATTCTTGAATTTAAAATGCACACAAACTTTCATCTTTTTAACAGTACTTCTCATCCCTGAAAGACAGATGTCCCTTGATGGATGGATGGATGGATAGATGATTGATGATTGAAAGGATGGATGGATAGATAGATAATGAAAGGATTAATGGATGGATGAATGATAGAATGGATGCATGCATGAATAGTTGATTGATGAATAGTGGATGGATGGATGAATAGTAGATAGAAGGATGGATGAATAGTGAATGGGTAATGAATGGATGGTGATTGGATGGATGCTAACGGTAAATTGTCTTGTCTCCCACAGAATGAGAATGAAACAGTACGGCCCTGCTCAAGCCAGTCTGCAGGAAGCTCTCCAGGTCCGAGAGCGATGGTACGGGTCTGCTCACCCGTCAGTGGCAGAAGTTCTCAATGAGCTTGCAGGGTTGTACTGCAGACATGATAACGAGGAAAGGTGTGTATTCAAACCAAGAATCTGTCACTGAAATGACACCCATTTTCTACTTCCAAGCAGAAAGCTGTTGGTGTAGGAGGTTTTCAGTACAGCACTTGGACCCTTCTTGTTTTCAAATGACCATATTTTGTGCTACCATGGTGTAAATGCTGCTTGCTGAAAGCAAAGGTAGCTATTAAATGATGTGCCTATATTCCTTTAATATCAGTGTTTGCATTTTGTTTTGTTTTTAAGACCTATGAACATGAGATGGTTTGTATCCTGAATGTAGAATTATGGATAACTGACATGATGAATGTTGGACAATGTAAATGATATATATTACTGTGCAACAAAGAAGATTAGCAGTACTTACATCTGAGAAGATTACTTGCAGACCGACATATTGCAATTGCTGTCATGTGAGTGTTTGGCAAGCGGAAATAAAACTACTGCATTAAGAGTTCAACACCTTATGTCTACCAATGCAGCTATGACAGACTGAGAGCAGAGTCATATTACAGGAGGGCACTAAAGATCAGAGAGGACGCCTTCGGTGATGACCACTTGCTGGTTGCCACGACACTGTATCATCTGGGTAGGCAGGAATAATGACAGCTATTCCTCTTACTCTAAGGAAATCTCCACAAATGTTCATATTTTAAAAGCTTGCTTTATGGTGCTGGCACACATTATCAAAAATTGAAAATTTGTTGTTTGCTGAGACATTAGAACGAGTGTCTACACATCATTTTTCATATGAATGTTTTGCGCTTTCCATCATAGCTGATTTGATAGATTAGTTCTTTTAAAGATGCAGAATGGTATGAACTTTCTCACCAATTAACTTGCAACAACCGAAGATTGTAACTGACATGTACTGCTTTTTGGTTAAAGTTAAGAACAATCTTGTAAACTACATATTCTCTAATCAGCAATGTGTACAATTCCAAATTGAGAGTTATAGCACCCTTGCCCAAATAATGGTTGTTGCTGTTTTAAGCATAACTCCTAAGATTATATATGACTTGTTAGTGACATGCCTCCACACCCAGAATGCAAGACATCTCAGATTTTCTGCAGAGATCAGATTAATTTACAGTAGTTCTTGAAGACATGCCATGTATGTAGTTGGAATACTGGATATTTTTTTGAATAGCAAAATGTCATTTTTTTGTGGCACTGAACAATATGCACAATGAAACTCCTTGATAATTTCAGGTGATTTGACAATGTTTTACTTGCTCTCTTAATTGATGAAGGCAAACTTCTGAGAGAGGATGGCAGTTTCCAGTCCAAGAAGGAGGCTCTGGCTGTGATGAGCCGAGCCCTTGACATTCGCACCACCAAGTTTGGTGCTCACCACAAGCTGACCTACTGCATACGGAATGCTGTGAAGAGTTTGCGAAAAGAACTCAACAGGGGTGACTATGATCGCGCCCCGGTCAAGCCTCCAGACAAGCGCTCCAAGCAGAATCCTCGCAGTAGCCTCAGCTTCCGAGAGCAGGATCTCCTGAAAGTCGGACAGAGGAGTCCCAGCCGCTCCCCGAGTCGTTCGCCGAGCCGAGGGGGCTCTGGACATGGTGGCCGCAAGAGCCCACGGGCCTGGCAGAGTGAGGATCGGAGTCAGTCCCCCCGACGGGGCAGCGGCCATCAGGGTGGTCCTCGCAGTAGCTTTCAGTATGGCAGAAGTGGACACTCGGACCGGAATGCTGTAGTAAGAGACAGAGCACAGAGCTTTCCAGCCATCAAGTTCTCAGGAGAGCAGGAGTTAGTTCCAGGAAATCATGGCAGGCAGAACAAGGTACCAGCAAACTCCAGCTCAGCCTCCTCCACATCCTCCACCTCCTCCTCCTCTGGCAAGGGTCCCACCCTCCGTGCGAAGTATCTCCACGACGGTCGCAGCGAGGGAAAAGATGACAGCGTCTCATTTGCGGAGGGCCACACAGTGCTGGGGAGCAGCGAAATGAACGATGATGCAACGTCAGAGGGAGAGAAGATAGGGGAGAGGAATTGTGGCCAAGAAGCAGCGAGCAGCAGGCGCTCATACTCAGCAGTTAGCGGGTCAAAGACTGCTATCAGTGATGTATCGGTTGCCTCGCACAGCGGCAGTGAGCCCTCCCCATTTGAAGGTAACGTTAATGGTCCTAAGAGCAAGATCACTGACCTCCTTAGAGACGAACCTGCTCCCAGGCCAAAGAGCGTAGACATGAGCATCAACAGTGCTGCCTGGTATCACGGCAAAGGGCGCTACCCCAAAGATCAGCGAGATATCTACCCTCCTCGCAGGCATCAGCAGAGACCGAACAGACATCAGCTGCCTGAAACGAATACAAACGGAAAGTAGGAGATTAACTTTGTAGGAGACATCTGGTGTATGTCATGCCATATTTGATCATTATGACTACCCAAATATTGAGGTGCGATGGGCTCTTTCTACCGATGAAATCTGTAGAATTGAACACATCACAATATATTTATCGCGCTTTCCCTTTTTCCTGTTGTGCATAGGCATGACTTTCCAATGCTCACTGCATCGTAATTTGTGGTTTGGAAGCTGTCTGTGACAATTTCAATGAGCAGTTTTGTAGAGTACAGTGTGATATTGGCAATTTGCTACATTTACTCAACCAGAGCTACAAAGCATTTCAATTTGTCTTGTGAAATGAGGGACACATTCAGCTGATATAAGCCTGGAAATATAGATGTCTTCTGAAAACCTGCTATGCAACAATTTTACAGTGGTGGTGCTTATTAATCTGTGAACAACTTCAATTGTCAAGTAAAATGAAACGGAACATCATTTTTGCCAATTAATTCTCACGTGCATGTAAGTTTTTTTTTTTTTTTTTGAATTGACAGAAAAGAAAATTGTTTTTGGAATCTCTTCAAAACTACCCAATTGACCAAGTTGTACAATAGATAAGACTGTTCATGCCAGAATGATTAATTAAGTGTGGTATCAGGTTGTTATTAGATTGTGGACAACTATGATTAGTGTTTCGTTGATAAAGGAGCTTAGTCCAATCAGTGGGGATGACATACAAGCTGTTCTGCAGGCCAATTGCAGTTGTAGATATAAAATGCAGCTTTGTGTGAAAAATTGATAAAGAAAAAAAAAAGCTTTAGATACTTTTTAAACTGTCAGATAAACACTGTACAAATTCAAGAAATAGAACAATTACCTAACTCTCGGAATACATACAGATTTCAGTTATGAAATGCTGCTTCAAGTTTTTAGCATGTCTGAGAAGCGGTGCCGGCAAACTGTGCCTACAAACTGTGCCTGAAAGGTTGTTCAATTTTTACAGAAGATTATATCAAGAAAAGATAAAAACAACACAAAACAGTGTCATGCAGCTGAAATTCATATAGATTTTATATAGAAGAGAGCCTATGGCTATTTTGAAATATTCAAAGATATCAAGGGAATTCTTTCTAACTCTTGGCATGTATATGTGATCCTCACATTTACTATGTCGCCAATGACACTCTCAGGATTATATTGTCACTCACTCTTGCTCTTAGAAAGAACTCTAAAATTTGCCAGGTGGTGGGGCTTGAAAAATCAAGCGCTTTTCTGTCCCGTTGAATGTTCTTGTCTGTTGTGGGTAACAGTCTTTCCGAGTGCAGTGTGTGCATTGCTGCAAATAAGATGTACATAACAGAATTTTTTATGCAAATTTTGTCTTGCAATGTGATATATTTCATAGCAGAATCTAACTCTCAAGTGTAGGCATGCAGAACAAATATACAGCATGAAGAGGCTCTTATGATAAGAGCCAGACATTTTTTTTTTCTGCTTTGTTTTGTCTGTCTGATTTTGTATATTTGTTTTATGTAATTCTTTTCTTGAAGTTTGCTGTGAAAATTTCATGTTATGATATTTGTTTTAACTTTTGCGTGATTTTTTTACAGTGTTTGTATGCTTGCAGCGTACCTTTATAAAAAAAAAAGAGGCTCTTACCAAATTGATTCATTTGTATATATGTATGTGTGCATATATCCATGATTCTTACCTATGCTGAAAACACAATCATTTTCTTGTGAATGCTAATATGTACTAACTTCATGGTGCCATTTTTATCAAGATATTCCAAAAATAGAATGTTACTTTTAGTGTGTACCTGTCCTAAATGGCAGCATGTCAGTGTGATTTTAGGAACTAAGAAGATAAAATGACATCATAGCTACCAAAAACTGAAAACAATTTGCTTTAGTGTGAGTGTAGAATTGCATCATATTTACTGGGGACTAAAAATGATTTGCTTGGACATGATTAGTGTACAATTCAAATGCTGATTTCAGGAATACACATTCCAAGCAATTCCTCATTGTTGTTTTTGCTTTTGTTTTTGTTTTCCAGTCAGCCTGCTCTCTTCTGTCTATGTTCTTCTCAGTTTTTCGTCTAATGCAATAACTTCATTGTCTTTCAGAATGTTGCCTCAAAGTTTGTGATGTGCTGGATATATTATGTTCTGTCGTATTTGTTGAACATTGTTGTACCTTACCCAACTCTGTTGTTCCAATGTCAAATCAGATATTTATGTCTATCAGAGCATCAAATAGGGAACTGTTAAAACTGTCAGAAATGTGGTGAAGTTGTCAGTCCTAACCCTGTGAGTGTCCAATGTGTGATAACCATTAGTGTATGGTCATTAATGTTTCTTCCATTGGCAAGGGAATGGTTAAGCTCTCTGGTAGTGAGTCTCCTGAATTATGCTCTCCAATGGAAAAACAAAAACAAGAAGAAGTGGGGTTTAACCCTAAAAAGACTGGGCTATTTTGGTAGCTCGAAAGACTGGGGGGGGGGGCCTAAAGGGCCCCCCTTAAGATCTCGGCCGTGGATCGCGCGATCGCCACGGAAATTTGCACAATGGTAGTGTGCGATGTAATCTACAAGATCGTATATTTAAATTTTCCAAAATAGTCTTCTTTTATTTTATTTTGATTAATTATGCTAATTTATGCAAGAAATCAGACTTTTTTATCTTAATCAGTAAATAAAGCTCCAAAAGTGCTCATTTTTGGTCTAGATATTCTTTGTAGCATTCTTAGCAAATGTACTTGAAAAAAAATTCGGTATCAAAATTAATTTCTTATTTATTTTATTGTTTTATGAATTTCTTATGTATTTCCTTGTTTTTTCGACCTTTTGTTTTTGTTGTTTTTTTCAGCAAAATTTGTGGCAGACCCTTTTTGAAGCATAATACTACTAAAACAAATTGATTTTAGCCATTGAGAGTAAAAATAAGCATATTTATATGAACCATGTGATAAAACTCAATTTGTATTGACTTTGTACACAAAATCACATTTTTGAGCCATTTTCGGTCTCACGTGCATGTACAAAAAGTTATGTAACTTCAGAACCGTACCCCCGGGCATCACAAATTTAATGTCAAAATGTGCGGGAAACTCGAAAGAAAAAAGTCATAGAGCATCGCGGCGAGAGCATTGCGTGTTGCTGAGTAATCGCGCGAAATGTCGAGGGGGGGGCCTTTTAGGCCCCCCCCCAGTCTTTTTAGGGTTAATAAGTTTTCAAATATCAAGAAAACATTTTTTATATCACTGAGGATAGCTGCTTCTGCAATAAATTCTTTCTTACATTTGGTACATTAAGTTGTATTTATATTTAGAAACTAAAAAACTCCAAAACTAAGTGACAGATTGTTTTGTATAATGTGTAGTACTTAACAATGAGTGCGTAGGGCAAAAACAAGCAATCAAAGAGAGATGAATATGAAAAGAGTACAACGTCAGACTCCCCTTCCTCTCTTGAATGTCTGTCCGTCCTCCCAAACTATTAAAAGCCAAGGTATTGCTCATTTTGATAACTCTGCATCAGTAAATATATCACAGGGCAAGAGAGATTCAGGATCAAAATGAAATAAAAAAAGATACAAAATATGTGGCATTTTTGTCACTTGATTAATTTTTCGTGTTTGTGAAATTTTTAACCCCCTACAGGTTTTTTTTTTTTTCCAATGGTATGGATATATGCTTGTGAAAGGCTTCACATATTGATTATATTACAGCTGGTTGAAGAAGGAAATGGCTTACCTGTAATGAAATTTGAAGCTATTGTCACTTTCCTGGGAGAAACATGATTAAATTTAATCAATGTCGTGGTAGTCTCACTTTTTTTTTTGCATTAAAAGACAGTGAAAAAATGGCTAAAGAATGGCATTTCATTTCTTTTATGACTGTTACTATATTCAAGAGAAATTATCAGAAATTGAAGAATGTGGGTGTATGGCTTTGTGGTGTAGCTTGTGAAGTAATGGCACTGCATCATTCCTCTATTTTGTCATTCTTCAGCACATGAATATCATATCATATTTCTCTGAAAAATGTTTATTCAATTGCAACCAGATGCCAAGAATTCCAGGCATCTTATTAAATGCACTCGTTCAAAATTACAAAGAAAAGTAGAGTTAACCATCGTTGTGTTTGACATCTTTATACACAAGTATGAAAAGCATATTATAGTATGAAAATGTATGGTGGATTATGTAACTTATCAGTTCTGTTCTGATATACCAACTTCACCATAGTGTGTGATAGGCATATGATGGGAAATAGAAAATAAGAATTTACATGAAAAATGTAAATCCATACACTTTATGATGTGACTCCATTTAAATGTTATATGTGGTAATGTCTAAATACAGTCATTCAATGTATGCTCAATCTCACTTTTGCTGAATATTTGTGCTGTAATGGATATGCGAGATGATATTTTAGGTTTCTTAGGTACAGTTCGATGGATAGATCACTACATGTTCTTATGCCTTTTTTGTGTACAACAGACACTAAAGTGCCCCCATTTGTAAACACTTTTGAGAAATACATTCCAAATAGAGTATTTTGCTTTTTATAAAGAATACAGAATATAAGATCTTAATATATGAATATATTATATTTGAATACTGTGCCTTCTGCTCCTGTTGTAGACTGTGTAGTGTCAATCTACACTGTGTATAATCAATTTAATATTCTTCTTGAAATACTGCCATTGTATTGTCCGGTGTGTTCATAACAAATCTGTCAAAAGGGTACCAGCATGAGCTGTGACAGAAGTAGTAATATTGAACACACTGATTTCCTCAATCACTCAGCAATTTATTTGGTAATGATGCTTCGAATACCGAGTCTCAGTGAATTGTGGTTTTGTGTCGTACATGTGTTGTTTGGGTGTCTGAAATGGTTCAACGATTCTTTCATCCACATCACAAATATTTGTGTAGTATGTATATTTTGAAATATCTCTTCCTGTGAAATAAGTCGTATGCCTTTAGAGCTAGATCATTTGCTTGACTATCTTAATTCTGCCAGACACAGAGACAGGTAGCTGCTTTTTTTTTCTTCTGAAATGTTCTTTCATCATTACCGAAGGATATTCACTAGTATAAACAAAGGTCTGTGCAGTAGAGTGAACACCCTTTTGTTCTCAATGATGGATTGTATTTTTGTCAATCTACTGTGTGTACTCCTGTATGTTGTTGTGCAATAATGTACACTGCACAGGGATCCTTTACTGGTCTGTTTGTACATGGCTGTACACGTATATCCGTATCAGTTGTCCTTTTCACAGTGTAATGTGCATTGTGTGTTATGCTACCTTAGAGAAGGTCTATCATACTTGTCTGAATAAAGCAATAACTCTACAGATTAATGATTGTCTTTGATGTCATTTCTTGGCAATGCATTTTTGAGTCTCTCCTCGGTGACATTGGCTACTATGCAATAGGAACCCGAGCAATTCATTTAGATTTTACATCTAGCATATTTATACCTCCGCCAGAAAGTGTTCATGGAGGCACTATGTTTTCAGGTGGTCCGTCCATTCTTCTGTCCTTCCATCCGTCCTTCTGTCCATCCTTCCATAATCAATTTTGTGGACAGTGTACACTGTATCTTATAAACCAATTGCTAATGCTAATGAAACTTGACATATTATGTATGTATAAGTGGATGTAGTTGCATCTATCAACTTTTGGGCGTACATGCTGAAGGTCAAAGGTCAAAGATTAAGGTCAAATTCTTGAAATTTCATTATTTCCCCCATATCTGTGCAATGCCTGAAGTTTTTTTCTTGAAACTCAGTGTATTACCAGATAAAGATTCTCTAGGGAAGGCTTGGGCCATGGGGTCAAAGATCAAAGGTGAAGCAAAAATGCTGAAAGTTCACTTCTTTCTCCGTGCCTGGGAAATGGTTCAAGGTATTTTTATGAAACTTTGTACATAGGCATGTACTGCCTGACAATGATTCTCTTGGAAATTTTTGGATCATTTGATCAAAGGTTAAGAGTCAAAGATCAGGTTGAAGTGCTAAAGTGTTATTACATTATGCTGACATTACACTTTTTCTTCATACTAGAGGTTACTTGGTGCATAAACCTAAACTAGGTAGACCCTATATACATGCATTACTGCATAATGATTCTGTAGGGAAACATTTTGGCCATGGGGTCAAAGGTCAAGTGAAAATGTTGCAATTTTCCATATTTTGAAAATAGCACAATGTATTGTCATGAAAATGGATGGTACCATTTGTCATTTGAAAAATTTGGGCCTTAGGGTCAATGGCAACGGTCAAAACTCAAGTAAAAATACAGTGTAATCAAATCTTACTTTAACCATCCTTCAAAATGAAACCAAGTTCAAGGAAAGTAAGCACTTGGCGCGGGACTTGGCACACTTGTGACGAACGTGTCATTTCAGTTGTTTTGTTTGTTTGTTTTTTTTGCCAATTACGTACGTGAAACTGTCATCTCACATTTTCAAGACGAATAGTCTGGTCCTATTGGGAGAACCATGTGATGTGCAGGAGGTATACCAGTCGCCACGGTAAATTTTTTAGTTGTCTTTACTTTGGTTATAAATTTGAAAATAAAATCTGAATTTGAATCATGCCCTATTTGGTCACCAGTAAATATCAAATTGTTCACACACCATGACAAATAATACAAATTTTTAGAATCCTACATGATGCAACGAACCTAAAATATTGAGTTTTATGACTCCCAGTTATTCTCCCTTTTTTTAATGTGTGGACACATTTTTATTCAAGCTTCTATTTGAATCATGTGTAATGAAATGAGCAGAGTCTGGAGTGAATTTAGTGGAATTACAGATGAGGAAAATGAGAGTGAAATAGATCAAGCACTAAATGTGAAGTTGATGACATGACTAATAGCATTCATTCCATGTCAGAGTTTTTAAGTGTATATCATCCAGATCCAGAATGTCACGTTGTACACAAGTTTACCAATAATAGATTATTAGAATTAGCAGACAATCAGAAGTCTAAGTTATTAATTTCCAATTTTCTGTGGATTGTTTTGAATAATTTAATGTGTAATATGTGTATGTATGATACGGGGCTGATGCAACCAGGAAGGGGGGGGGCCTTGGGCCCCTCTTTTTTTGTGCATAACTCATAGGAATACATATGGTTAAACCACTTGGGGCCCACCACTTTTTCATGCCTCCGACACGAAGTGGTGCCGGAGGCATTATGTTTTCGGGTTGTCCGTCCGTCCGTCCGTAATGAATTTTGTGGACAGGTTAACTATCAAAACCTTTTGAGGTATCCTAATGAAACTTGGCATGTATGTGTCTTAGGGGGTGAAGTTGTGCCTATCAACTTTTGGGTGCACATGCTCAAGGTCAAAGGTCAAAAGGTCAAGGTCAAATACATAAAATTTCACTATTTCCACCATATCTATGCAATGCCTGAAGATATTTTTTTGAAACTTAGTGTATTCATGTACTACCCAATTAAGATTCTCTGGTGAAAGTTTGGGTCATGAGGTCAAAGGTCAAAGGTCAAAAGGTCAAGTAAAGATATTAAAACTTCACCTTTTTTCTCTGTACCTTGGAAATTGTTCAAGGTATCTTCATGGAACATAGTATATATACATGTACTGACTGGCAGTGATTATCTAGAAAATTTAGGGTTCATGGGGTCAAAGGTCAGGGGTCAAAGGTCAAGGGAAACACTTCAAAATTTTACTATTTCCGTCATGTTTATGCAATGCTGGCAGGATTTTTTTTTTTTTTACACTTGGTGTATGCATGCATAACCTAATAGAGATTCTTTGGAAAGATTTTTTTTTCCTTTTGTTTGTACCTCAAAGGTCAAAAGGTCAAAGAGCAAGTGAAAGTGCTGAACTAAGCTTTTCCTCCATGTGTATCTCGGAAGTGGCTCAAGTTATCTTGAAACATACTACATATTTACGCATGTTCTGCCTGACAGTGATTATTTTATGAATTTTAGGGTCAAAGGCCAGATGAAAATGGTAACAATTTACTATTCAATACAGAAATTGCACTTTTTCTCCGTACCTTGAAAATAACTCAATGCATAAACATATGAATGGGTCAAAGTCAAGTTAAAGTCCTTAACTCCCAAATACATGCTCTCCTATTCAAGGAAGGTGAACATTTAACACATTTGTGACAAACTTGTCGTTTTAATATTTTGCCAATTTTGTGAAAATGTAATCACACATTGTCCACATGTACTATCTGGACCTATTAGGAGAATCATGCATTAGGGCGGAGGCATAGCAGTCGCCATAGCGACATTTCTAGTCTTTCTTTTTATTTTAACCCTGGAAGTGACACCAGAAAATTGCACTGAAGTCCAATTCTTTTTTGCCTTTTGCCAGCTAATGAAATCTGGAAGTGGCACCAGAAATATAACCTGCCCCCCCCCCCCCCCCCCACTTTCAATGCAGCGCTGGCCCTGATATGATATTTACACCTACATACATAAATTACATGCATATTATTGAATAGTTGAAAGCGTACAGCAAGTTAACTGCAGCGCAAATTGAGCAAATAAACTTTTGCTACTGTTGAAATGAAATGGCACACCTTCTGTTTTGGCACACTTCTGTTTTGAACCCTGAACGAATGGACAAATATATCGTTCTAAGAAAAGAACTGAAAATTAAGGAAAGGCAGCTTCAATTAAGACTAAAAGTCAGCAAAGATGGCATATGTCGTTTTCATACAAATCTTATACTTCTCTTTTTTATAGTTATTGGAGATACATCATTCAAGACAATAATATTGCATGCGTGTGTTGTGAAATACTACACTCAGCAAAAAAGAAAAAAAAAGAGAGTAAATACTTTTTCCAGTTTATATTTTTTCATAGAAGATTTTGATGAAAATCAATGTATCATGTACCATATTAAAGGTAATGTCATTGGCTATCAACCTAGTAGGTCAATATAAGGTGAAATTTTACGCATGAATAAGCACATTCGTTTTTGTCTACCAAGGCACAAAAGTAAAAATTGCAAAAAGTGACATGTTATTCATCTACAAATGCCCTTCAAGATAACAATGATTACAAAAGACCAGTATAACACAATGAGAGATATGAATGAAATAACAAAAATAAGTTTTCATTCCCCATGTTCTTTTTATGTCTTTATAACCTCAAACATAATCATAATTAGTGGGAAACTAAAGGGGGAAATAAGAATTTTTCTATCTACTCAAACTTCAAATGACATAAGGAGTGAGGGCACAAAGATGATCAAATGAGCAGAATATCTTTATTTTTAAGAATTCATGAGATAAATTCAAGAACCAAATATCATTTACAATTTTCCTAATATGAGAAATAAATTCAAATTCCTACCATTTTTGTTAATATTGCTTCTCTCATTTCATTTGAATTTTGATTTGACAGAAGATTCTTAACTTTCCTCCATTACTTTTAGCTTTTATTGGTCTTTTTGGACTTCAAAGATATTATATAGATCATAAGTTTATTTTTGCAACTTAAGTCATGTTTAATATTGTGTTAAATTTGTCTTTTGTTCGTATCGTTACATGAAAGAGCACTTATGCATGAATGACAACTTGTTCATTTTTGCAATTTTTACTTTTGTGCCTTGGAAGAGAAAAACGAAGGTGTTTGCTCATGCATAAAGTTTCCCTTTTTATTGACTTACTAGGTTGATAAATTACCTTTCTTATGATGTACAATACATCAACAGGGCCGGCGGAGCGCTTTCAAAAGTGGGGGGCACTTCCGGGCGTCATGAGCTAACAAGAAAAAAAAAAAGGACAAAAAAAAAGAAGAAGAAGAAGAAAAAAAAAAGGTCCTCAGCTCATCTCTCCCCTTCCACTTCAGGGTTTCTTCAGCTGACAAGCAAAAAAAAGAGAAAAAGAAAAGATAAGATCGAACATCTCTGAGCTGATAATCAAAAGATATCATGAGAGTCAAGTCCATCAGTGACAGTCGCAGAACTTTTGACCGAGTTGCTTATTTTCAGTTTGGCGCGCTCTCTGTTCATTGGCCAAATCTCCCTAAAGTTTCACCACAGCCATGCTGCACGTGGTATGTTGTGTGCAATCCATCTAATTTACGTACTTGAACCGCCCAGAAAACTCTACATAAGCTGCAGTGCATGCACTGTCCCATCGCGCGCACCCTTCGTCGCCGCGCGGTAAATCTTGATCACATGGAAATTACCCCGATGTGCATGCATAAAGTATTCGATCCGCCGCCGAGTCTCAGCAGCAAGAGAAAAGCTCGGAGACCGTACCGACGTGTTTGCGTAATAATTCTGTGCCAAATTACAACGTACTACCGGTAGTTAGGTTGTGCGTGCGATCGAGTTCTCCGTAGAGATTCTACACACTCGATCTTGAATGGATTGCCGCCGAGTCATCGCTCACTACTTTTGAGTTTTACGACTGGACAACTATTAATTTTAGCAGAGATTGTGTAGCTGGGTGTTGGAGAAGAATCCGAATTTTCCCTGGTTTACAAGCGGGAGAACATGGCGCCCGTCGCCCGAGATTTGCGGGCGGTCCTGCTGGATCACATTCGGTCCAATGATGTTATGATATTTAGCAAGACAACATGCCCCTTCTGCGATAAGGTTTGTATCATGAATTGTGCGCATTATCACTGACCAGTCATAATCAGGCTAACTGCTAGTCAGTATTAATTTGTGCATGCATACTAGATCTAGACCTAGGCCTATAAAGGTATAATGTTTAGTAGATACTGTGACAAGAACAAGGATATGTAAATTTGTTGGGTACCCCGGCTATTTATCGTAGGCGGTATCTTTAACGTTAAAGACTTTTTACAGGGCTGCAAACTTCCAATGTGAGTTTACACTGTAAATTTACGTGGGATATGTTTGTCCTTCAATTTCAGTGAAAGTTATGACACACTGCTAAAAAAGAGGGCAGCGATCACACCAAGGGGGGGGGGGGGGGGGGTTCATAAGTCGAAAGGCATGGCGTGTTTACATTCCCATCCAAATTTCCGCAGTTGTTGGGGATCTTTTCTTTTTTATGCGGTGCATTCTTTTTTTCAACATCCAACTAGTTCAGTGTGGAAAACCCGCTCACGAGGCCTGCTCCCCTGTATGAGCACTGGTAAACCTTGACCGAAAGATCGGTCTGTATCTGTCCGTCGGGGAATGTTCCGCGGAGACTGCGTCTGGCTTCACGGATCCCCTCCGTATACAGACCGAAGTCAATGATGCCAGCTACTGTGTGGCAGTAGCGCACAGATAAAACGTTACTATAAACCAAATTACAGGCAGCTTTTTTACATTCAAACAAGTTTGACATGATATGACACATTATGCAGCAATATTTGGGGTTAATTTCTCACATTTTGCAATCGAAATACTCACAGTAACGCGGTTATAATGCAGAAATTTTATCCATATCGCAACATCGCCGTTCGCTAGCTGTAAGTCGCCATTTTGAATCTGTAAACCAATCACATGCGAGGTACTTTATTAAGTAAAAAAAACACGTAGAAACTACCTCGCATGTGATTGGCTAGTAGATTCATACTGTATGTTTCTCCAGTTTGAACGTGACGACGCGACGGGCTGGTTGATGTGTGTTTTGCGTTGAAAATTCGACCGAAATATTGGATTATTCATTAATCTGGTGAGAGTAGTCTATTCTTGAATAGTTGATTTAACTATTCAAGCTTAAATTTGCCGACCTAGGGCCGTGAATTAGACGCAATCGAGAAGGGTGAGGTACCTCACCCAATTTTCCATAGGGACAGTGGTTAAGAACATCCACACAGCAATGGGTACTACAACCTTCCGTCTGTCTACGGAGGACGGCGTTAATGGCAAAATACAAAAGAGTCCTCCGGACAGACGGATCTTTCTGTCTATGGTAAACCTAACCTTACCACTAACGTTAGAATTCAGTCACTTTGACTTACCGAATTCATGTTTTTTCTGCAATATTTTTTCAACTGAAATTAGAACCTCTAACATTAGTCTAGTCCTCTACTTAACAGTTAGAAGTTCTAACGTACTCTACCGTATAGTCGCCACTTGCACGGACCAGGAGAACTAACGATAGGCACTGAATTAGTTCGCCGCTTAGCGCGCCACGTATTAGCGCGTGTGTTGGAAACTTATACACACACTTCAATGTAGGATGCATTGTGCATCATGGGATTTGAAAAACTTTGTTAATATGTCACCTGGAATCCATTCGAAATCAAAAACATTCTCGCATTAAAAATGGTTTTGTCACCTGTTACATATGGTAAAATGTATTTGAATTACAATTAGACGGTCTATTTGTGTTTTTATGGAGGAAAAAGGTAAATTAGGAATGTCTTTTGAGAGTGATGAAAATCCGTCGCCCCAGCGGGAGTGTGAGTTGGCTTCCTCTCAGTTCGGGAAACCGGCTCATGAGGACCGCTCCCGCGTACGAGGACTGCCCCGCCTCATGAGGACCGCCCCCACGCCTCATGAGGCCCGGGGGGAACGCCTCATGAGGCCCCCTGTTCACTTCTTATTCATCTCACATGTGACGTATAAATTGTCGCAACTTTGCACGGGGATTTTTTGTTACACACACATGTCCACTATCCATGATGAAAAGAAGAAAAAATCCTGTCTGGTTTTTTTTTTTCGAAAATCGAGTTTTAATCAACCGATTCAGAGCGCCCATCAAAACACGGGCACCAGCGTGTTCGCACAATGCAAGACTGCCGCACCTAGCGGCCTGATCAGACTGTCGGATCAGGCCGCTAGGTGTGAGATGAATAAAAAGTGAATAGGGGGCCTCATGAGGCGTTCCCCCCCCCCCCCCCCCCCCCCCCCCCCCCCCCCGCATGAGACAGGGCAGTCCTCGTACGCGGGAGCGGTCCTCATGAGCGGGTTTCCCGGACTGCTCTTGGCATGTGGTGATATCCTGACATTAGTTTTTATTTGTGAAAACTGTATGCTGACATTGTCCTATTGATGGGACCCGGGGCATAATTATTCATCAAATGACTAGTGACTACTTATTTCATTGGTTGAAGGTATCAGCATGGGATGTGATACATTTAATGAATTGTATTTCAAACTGGTTGCCAATGGGATGTATTCACCATGTGTATCATTTGACCCTGTCCTTCAAAAATGAAAAAGAGTGGCTTTTGCATGCACAAATTCCTGCCTTCTTTCAAAATAGATTGGTACATTGTACTGAATACACCACATGGACATACTACATTGAGTGTTGTCGGTGCCATTGTTGCACAATAGTGTTATGAAGGTACTAAAAGTGATTGGAAATGCAATGTAGAAAAACCCTCAAGATTGTGCATGCATGTGCATGCATTTAGAATGAAAGACATGTTTCTACTGCAGCTCTAATGCACAAATGTGTGTATACTACCAGACCTTTGTTTATGTTTGTTCCCTTTCCTTGGTCTGAGTGAAAATCCTTCAGGCCTGCATTCATACATCCCAAGTGATTCAGTAGGGAACTGGCCACTTGGCAAACTAGCTGTCTGAACAGTTTTCCTCCTTGTAGGTAATTCAAATTACTTAGTCATTCTCTGCAATGTTCCTCACACCCATGTCTGGGTTTAATAGTAGATTGCAATGTGGTTGTCCACGTTTCTGCTTTATTTTTGCTGAAACTAGTCTCTCAGTGATACCTGGAATCATGGTCGGGGACAATATTTCAAGTTTAAATCACAGCCTAACTTTTTGTGATAACACGAGACTTTCTAAAATCTAGGTATCTCAGTAACGACCTCATGTGTATACAGTATATCCCTCCCCCATTGTCAGTGTTTGATAGTACATGTAGATTGCAATGTGTTTGTCCATGTTTCTGCTTTATTTTGAAAAAGTACATGTACATGTATTTCATTGACAGAGAATACATGGCCATACTTGTGAGAGATGACGATGAATACAATCCTGTATTTCAAAGTAGTTTCATCAAGGAGGTATACCTCCTTGGTTTCATCCACACTCTTACTGCTGTTTAGTGTCACCATTGCATTGTCATATTTTCTTCAGTTGGTCATTCTTTCTTAATGAAAAGGTAACCCAGATTCCTTGATCTGTTTTAAACATCTGAAAATATATGTATTATTAGAGTTTGTATGAGTAAGATAGTTTCTCTTCAAGTACTGCATTGAGTCGTAATCGGGATGCAAAGGAGTGTGTGGATACAGCTGATCATAAGATGCACTAGTATGCAGGATTTTCAGAGACATTTATACAATTTAGTCTTGAGATAACACATGATATACTTAGTGAAAATTCCTCATTCCACAGCACAACGCTTGAAAACTTTTTTCTTTGGTGGCCTATATGGCCCACTAAAATCTTCAACTCATGCAGTTTTGGTGGCCTGAAAAAAGAATTTTTATGTAGTGGCCTTTACATTTAGATAAAACCACAACGTAACAATTGCGACGCATTTTAGGGAGGGGAAGGGAGATGGATGCAAAGGACAAAGCTTTGAGTCTGTGATTCACAGAATGTGGTCATATTTTTTTCCTATCACAGCAGCATTCGAGGTTGCCATGATAAAAAGCTCTGTTGGCTGAATGACTTGCTGTTTGTTGTTGTTTTTTCAACTCACTCAGATATATGCTACCTTTGAGTGGCTTAGGTTTCAATTTATCGTCTTTATCCAGGTTTTAATACTTTTTTGATTAACTGTGGCATTCAGATAATTTCAACCTGTGAGTTACATACATATAGCTTGCATATTTGTTGTCTTTTAGTGTTTCTAAAATATTCCCATTTTGTAAGAAGGGTCTGCTTGATACTGAAAGACACTACATGTATGTACATGTTGTGACGTACAATGAGATATACACATTTTTTCTTTAATAATATTGCCTTGTGCAGTTCAAGAGAAAGTTGCCCTCAAAAGAGAGAGCTGTTTTGATTGGAAGATGACCCCTGAATTGCAGTAGATCAAAATGAACAAATTGTATGGACAGTGTACTTACATTTTGTAAGTGTGGTGCTCGGCTCATATCAAAGGGATGTAGAAGAAAAAGCACCTTTGTCTCATTACCAAGTCACCATTCTCTGTTCTTTTTTTTTTTCCTTTATTCATATAAATGCAAAGTGACTCAAATCTATGTTGTCTATTTTGAAAAGAGTTAAGTTTTATGCTAGGAAATTCACTTGTACAGGAAGATACTATAAAACAATACATTCGCGGCATGAAAATTTCACGAATAGGAGCTGACGGTCTTTCTCTCAGCATGAAATTTTGGAGACTTAACACTGGCATCCAATGCATATTGTGTATGTAGGCAAGAACTTTCACATGCATTTTAATTTTGCGAATGTTGCTGCTCGCGAAATTCACCAAATTGAATGCACGCAAACATTCCTCGTTTTACAGTAGCGCCTTCAATATGGTGTGCTTCACTTTCGATCACTAACATTTCTGTGGAGACAAAGGAAAATCTTTGAATTTGTCATACTGTTGCATGAGCAGTGGCTGTAATCTTGTACAAGCCTGGTAGCTACTATGTATTCAGTAGTACAGAACACACAGTTGACATAATACATTTGGAGTTGTCATCACAATCTAAATGATTTGTGTTGTACATTCTAAATTGCTAGGTTGCTCTTATGATTCTTAGAATACAAATGTGTACGTTTAAGAAACAGCTTCCCCCTTCGATATATTTTCCTTTCCCCTCCATTGAAGGTCACTTTTTTTTTTCTATATATATGAATACATTTGTGCTGTCATATAGAGCTGAGATTGTAAACAATAGTTGAGCTTGTTACTGCATAATTCACTCAGTACTGTAAAAGCATTTGCAACGAAACAATTATCTCTTTATTATTTTTATATTGTGTGTGTGTTTTTTTTTTAATTGGAAAACATCCACGCTTAAAAATGAAGGGAAAATGCTAAATTTTGTTTCAGAGGCTGAAATACAAATTGTGTAAGCACTGTGAAAATTTGAAGGCTGCAGGTTTACAAGAGAGATGACAAAGCACAATTTAAATCCTATTCAGCAAGTTCCATTCCACCCTGGTTCCTTTGCTGACGCAAATGGGATCCTTTAGCCGGCACGTTGGACCATTCAGGCGCACTCATCGTGATTAAATAGGACCGTCGTGGAGCGGTAGCGTGTGTGGCTGAAGATGATTGCCTATCATAACTTGACCAAACATGCTCACATCACAAAGGGAGTTTTGTATTTGTGCTATGTGGGGTCAGGATTAGGTAGGGTGATCCAGGTGAAAATTTTACAAGGCACTACTGCATTACTTCATAATAAGTCTTGAAGTACAAAGTTGTACTGGTACACTAAAGTCTGAACCAGTGCTTTAGGCTTCTTCAAATAACTGGCCAGGAGTGTCACTGGTTGTGGTGATCGAGTTGCCCAGTCGTATGGGGAGGGGGGTCTTTGTCCAAAGAGGCAAGTGATGTCAGAGGAAACTGAAATGGCCAAAAAACACTGGAATGCACGCACCATTGTGAAATATGTAGATTTTTAATGTGGAGAATGTTTGTCGGTGCTGCGTAATTAAGCAGATGAATTAAAGAACCCCATGAGTATCGTCAGTGTATGTCACAAGGCACAGCACGAAACAGGCTGGCCTGCATGGGGCATGACAGGGCTGCAAGTTAGTGTAAGGGCATTCAGTTGCCTTTAAAACTAATTTTCTCAAATAGCCCCAGAAAGGGGGGCCCCTTGCCAGCGCTGCTGACCGATTGCGGGATTACTCAATGCCCATTGTGGAGTTACCGGGACACAGTCGTGGAATGGAAGCGTCAGCTGTTTGTGAGAGCAGCATGCAAACTTCCCTGTGTGTTGGCCAAAAGGTCATAGTCTTGTGTGCATAGTCTTCTCTTGGTTGTATATATTGCAAAGTACTTGGCCACTCAAAGTCGCCCCTTGTACAGTATTATGACTGTCATCAAGATCCTACATACCTCTGAATTCGCTTGCCCCTTGTGCCCGGGACATTTCAGATTTCACTGAAGTTGTTTGCCTGATAGGAAGCTCAAGTGAACCAAAGGCGACATTTGATTTGTACTTCATGTTTAGTTACACACCCAGTATTTACATTTAGGTATAAACTTAGCTGTTGAACTTCATGAAATTGAATATTTACTCTCAGCAAACATGGTAATGATTATGATTATCATATTCAGAACTGCCAGCCATTATTAAGTAACAGACACAAGTCTGTTTAAATGTTACGATACTTTGATTGGATTGAGGACCCGAAAAATGCATTTAAAGACTCTTCGACCAGGAGAAATTGGAAGTCTTTCTGTTTATAGAATTTGTGTCATAATCATTTGGTTACTAGGATGAAATAGGTAAAATAGAAATAGATATAAAAAAAAAAAAACAGTTGTGCAGCCTGTGTTTTAACGCCATCACACATTTTACGCACCCCACAAATCTAATTTGCCTGTGCCAGATACTTCCCCAGCGTATATATCTGACGTAATTAAAACGATAGACTGTTACTCCTTGCTCCCTCCCCTGCTAGTCTGTAATGGGGATGATTCTACGGTGTGGGCAAGAGAGAGCTATCTCTTTCCTTTCTATCTGAAATCTCCTCCTACCTTCTCCCCAGCTTTTATCTTTCTCTCGCAGTCCAAATGCGAGCCAGGGTTTTTTCTTTTAATGGGCCGAGTTGCTGGCATTGTGGTGAGAAATTTCACTCTGCAGAATCGGAATCTAATAATGGAAGTTGGCTTGTCCACTTGCCTGGAAGGCTGTGAGAACCAGTGGATAGCTACTGCTAGCTTATGCTGATGGATGCTGGCTAATGGTGCTCAGTTGTGCGGATGAGTGATATATCAATAGTTCGCTTCAGAGAACCTTGTTGTGCAAGTGAAAATATGCTTCCTGTCACCATTAGAGTAGCTTGGTTAATGGTATATTGTTTTGTTTTGTCTTATGTCTGTTTTTGATTGCTTTACTGCTACTTCTGAATGACTCATAAAAAATATCATACACTGGACAGTAGCAAGCATAATATGTCAACAAATGCAGTATAATTACTTGAGAAAAAAGAAAAAGGTATGCTAGCAACATTTAAAGTCCTGTCTATTCACTTATTAAACAAATGCAGCATAATCTCAGCCTTCACCTACCTACCTATCTATCTATCTATCTATCTATCTATCTATCTATCTATCTATCTATCGATCTATCTATCTATCTATCTATCTATCTATCTATCTATCTATCTCTCTATCTATCTATCTTTCTGTATATTTTTGCATGCTATTGGGCGCATACCATTACTTCTTAAAGGACAGGTCCCCCTTCATATACGAAAAGGATTTGCAGCAATATCAGTAGAACACATGATCAGTGAAAGTTTGTGGATAATTGGACAATCCGTTCGAAAGTTCCGAATTTTTGAAGTTTCAGTGCCGCCATTGCTGGATGAGAAGACTGCAACAGCTTTTGATGTCACATGTGTAGGATGATATAAGGAAAGTATGAAGAAAATTCAACATGTTTCGCTTTTCTCGCATAATGATAGAGCATATGGCTTGCCTCTTTCAGAAGGCAGGGGGAGTAATATTACCCTTAACATGTAATACATGGTGTACTTATATATCAGTAGCGAGTTGAGGGAATGTGTACTTTTTTTCAAAAAATAAAATTTTGTGGGATTCTTTATGTTTTCCTTGTATCGTTCTACGCATGTGACATCATACACTGTAGTAGTCTTCTCACCCAGCAGTGACTGTGTAGAAACTTTTAATAAGAATTCATAACTTTTGAATGGATTGTCTGATTTTGTCCTCAAACTTTCACTGATGTGTTCTATTGATGTTGCTGCATTCTCTCAATTGTTATGTGTAGGAAGGTGGACTTGTCTAATAGACCAACTCGTCATTTTGTCATAATTGTTGTTTGGTCGTAAACCTGGCAAGAGATACAGTATACATGCGTTTTAATAAGAAGCCTTGTTTTCATTATCGTGATACACTGTATTTACGAGTCAGAGCTGAACCTGTGTTGACACAGTGGCGTAGGGTGTTGTGATGAATCACTCAAAATATTAAAAACAAACAAACAAACAAAAGACAAAAGCAACAACACAGGATACACCTTGTGATAAGTGACAGATCCAATAGAGAGGAAGCTGCGCAGAAGCACCCTTCAATGTGTGAGCAAGGGTGTTGGAGATGATCTGTAAGCTGTGAAATTTGAGTTGCAAATTATTTCTATTTGCATCTGTCTATCATATTGAGCAGTTTGTTGTGACTGATTGGGTTGATGTTTAAAGAGAAGATCCACTGCAAAAATAGATAAACTTCAAAGGAAAGAGAAAAATATTACCTACAGAACAATACAAACATGAAAAAATTGGATAAGAAATAAGGAAGATGTTACATTTTGAAATTTCACATTTTTTTTTTGAAAACATTTCTTGACCAGTCCTTACGCCTGCATCTATGTAGATAGTATTTCTCCATGTCATGAATTATGCAAATTGGACAGTACATTGCAATGTCAATCAAACACTTTCACCAGGGCACCTCCCTGATTCTCACTGCCAATGAAAACACTGGCAGTTACATAGTGTGTGAGTGTGATGGTTGTGCAGAGGTCCATCTAAACTTAGTCCTGATGGCTATTTTTTTTTCTCTCTCCCTCCGTACTGTCGCCCGAATTAATTAACGTGCCCAGGCCATCCCCTTTGTGAGTGTCAACACATTCTGGTGGTGCAATATTAAAAAGTGAAGCTATATCCAGACCTGTAGTGTAACAACAGCATTTTTTTTTTGGAAAAATCTTAGCCTGGAGGCTTAGTGATGTGAGGCATTGCTCTTTCTGGTGGCATGGGGATGGTGGCCTTGGCACTTTACCGTTGTAGCACCATTTGATTACAAGATAGCATGCAAACGTGGGATTTGTAGAGATTTATAGCATCATTTTGCCTCAGCAATTTGTATTAACAGGGAGGGCTGGTTTAATAGACATTAGTCTGAAGTCATTTTGCCTACAGTTGATCAAGGGATACAGCCTAGCGATTATGTTTGCAGTGTCATTTTGTAATTTTATTGGTATGTAATTGTTATCTGATTTTTATTTTGTTATTATTATTGTTATTATTATTATTATTATTATTATTATTATTATTATTATTATTATTATTATTATCATTATTATTATTATTATTATTTCATTATTTTTCTTTTGGGGTGCAGGGGGAATTATTGTAACAGGCATTTGTGTCTGTGTGATCAATTCAATGTCTGGAACTGGACTAACATGTAATGTTCAAGTAAGGTAGATTATGGCTGTATAGATTATGATGTTTAATGACATACAAGTAGTTCGTCATGCATATTTATCGCATCATGTAGAACAACTTAAAATCCCCAGTTGAGCCTTGGAGGAAGTCTAGGCCAGGGCTTAAAAGACTTATTTGTCTGCCTATCTGTTGCTCTCAGTCTCCCTCTTCCACACACTCACTCTTACCATAAGCATTTAATCTATACCCTTTTATATAAATGGTGAGTTAGCTGCATGTATATATGGCTGTACAAAATTGAGGTACAGTGTAATTAGAAACACATTAGATGTGTATTGACACTAAATGGTGCCATTAGGCAAGGACTTAATAGTTATTGCTATACAACATATGGCACATACACCACTCATATTAAACCATATGTCACAGCTACATGTACTCTTATCTCAATAATTCCTACCAACTCCATGAAAGGACATTTATTTCGTCTTTTGCTGGGTTGATGCTCTGTGCAACACACCACTTGATGCAGCTGGAGTGACATAGAGCAATACATTGTATATTGCTGGCCCTTGCATGTGTATGCAGGCAGCTGATGCTTCACTATTAACAACAATTCAGTCTAGTGGACACAATTTTTGACGCAATGGGCATCAGTGGTTCAAATGTCATTAAGATGCGCAGACAAAATTTCATAGGCAAAGAATTTCTATACATTTAGCATTCCATAATTCTGATAATATTATATCTTTGTTTTCTTTCGAAAGAGATCATAGCCACCCTATAGATATTTAATTGGATTGCATTTTTAAAGTAAAACCAGATCATGAGCAAACATCTTCCTTAGTCCCCCAGTCCCTTTTACAAATTGTAGTTTGTTGATATTCAAGCCATGTGCATGCAGCTCTGATTAAGATACTTCATTGCAGACCTCATCAATATGTATATCAAGTACAGTTGTATCAAATTTTACTTCGAGGGAATTATTCTCTTTTACAAGCCCTTGTACTCCTTCAACTCAGTTTATTTGAAGAACACTCATTCTACAGTACCCATTAAGGGTGCATTTATGCTTCCATTTTGGGGGCCAAAATCAGGCTTTTGAAACGTGATTAGTGCAAAACGCTGTTGCGTTCATGCTGATTTTGATAGAAACGCTGATTCAAAACTCCGATCCAAAAAGGTGCGTTTACGATCAGCGTTTCTGACTAATCACGTTTGACGGGGAAGCATAAACGCAACTCACATCACAAATGCGTTTAAATGACGTCATCTCCATCGCCTTTCTGGTTCACTTGAAAATCAGCGCGCCAGGCCAGGCCAGCCGACCTTTCGATAACTCTACGTGCTGTGCAACACAATTTGCAGGTGCTGATCCTTCGAGCTCCCTGTTGGTACATTACTGTACATGGTGACAGACATGAATTAATGCATGAAGAGCTCACTATTATCATACATTCCGACTTTGTCAACAATTTGTCAATGAAATAGAAACTCATATTTCCCATCACTGTCTACAGTTATGTTAGTAAAGCAATCGAAATTATATTAGACATGCTAGGGAACATGAACAATGCACACACTCAGGCCAGAACTTAAAAAAAAAAAAACGCGCCCCAATTTGACCTGTCTCTGCTGAGGTCAGCAAAGCAATCGCAAACGCTCTTTCCAAAGCTGGAAGAAAGTGAGCATAAATAGTGCTCCCATGAACGGCGTTTTGAATCAGCGTTTCAAAATAAATCTTGCCGGATCGGCTCATGAGCATATGTGCTGTGGTCTGACTGCATTTATCTTCTCCATTCTTGTTGATGGAAATTTCTGAGCGCTAGCTTCTTCGTCGCGATCGACTAGGTTAGAATTGCACTACACGAGCACGTGTACTCGCAAAATGTCAACAATGCGATTTGACCCCGAAAGTTTTACCTAGGTCGTAATCCAAGGTATGTAAGTTCAGAGATACTCCGAGGGCTTGTCCACACGGGCAATTTACTCCGACCGGCTGGTCGTGGTAGCGAGATACTCCTGAGAAAACTCAGGAGTATCTTGGTCGGAGGAAGAGGTTGTGGTAAGTTCCTCCGACCGGAGGAAGTTACCACGACCTTGTTCAGACGGGCACTACTCTGACCTTTCCTCCGAAATTATTTCGACCAAGCTTCCTCCGACCCTTCCTCCGAAGTTGCTCCGACCAAAACTGCCCTCGTCGCTATTGTTTGATACAGTGTATATCCTGCTTCAGCTGCCATTTTGTAGGATCACTCAGTTCCATTCTTCCGCAGGAACGTGGGATGTCGTTTTCTATAGGTGAAGTCTCTGCTTACTGTAAATCTGGTCTGTTTGGTAGCCACCAGCAACACGTTACAAGGCTTCAATTTTGTTTTACATTTTTGGGTGTAAAAATATTGCATGGTTGTAGGTTTACTTGTCAGTGGTAAAGTAAGTAAGCACCATTTGATTACAATTAATGCCACCTTTTTACAGCCATTAGAAAAAGTGTGTCAGTGCCACATTTATTTGTGTCAGTGGTTCATAAAGAATAGAATCCATCAAATTGAGGCCACTTGTTTGGATACATCGGTGTATAGTTTATGTGTGACTGGGGTATGTGTGTGTACATACAGATGCATGCATTTGTGCACGTGTGTATCACATGCATATTTGTGAAATATTGAATGTATTACAAGAAATATTTGTAACATACTGACATCATCAGTGGTCTGTCTTTCATAGCAAAGTCAATTTCTTTCAAATAATACGCAGTCTTCATGGAGCGGGTTTAAGGGTCAAATGGGTATGTTGAAGTGTTACTATAAGTGTATTAAAGGGGTGGTACACTTTCAGTTAAGATGGGGCTTCAGGTTTCCAATGTTTTTTGATGGTGATTTTTTTGAGATAGAAACCTCTTTAATATGAAATACAATGGATGGAAGACGATGCAATTCTAAGAAGAGAATTCAGAGTTTATTTGATAAAAATTGGTTTTGGAATGGCAGAAATATCCAAAACAAAGCGATCCTAATAAAACGTGGGACCCACCTTTTATTCCGATCGCTTTGTTTTACTTTGTTTTTGGATATCTCAGTCATTTCAAAACTGATTTTTGTCAATCAAGCTTTTTATTCATCTTAGAATTGTATGCTCTTGAACATTTCATGAAGTGGTTTCTACACATCTCACAAAAAGTTCAAAGCTGGATCCTCACCTCAACCAATACTATACCAGCCCTTTAAAATATATTTTCTCTATTTTTTCAGGTTAAGGAATTATTCAATGGAATGAACGTGCAGTACAAGACTCTGGAGCTGGATAGTTTAGGTGAGTATGGTAGTTTTATTTTGATTGAGTCCTAACCCTCTTTTATCATGCCTGAACTAGAGCTTGTTTAAATACAACACATATCCTGCTGTCAAACATAACTTTCATGTCTCTGTTTGTGATTGAGAAAGACAGGTTTATGATCCAAAGTCACTTTTTTTTTTTGTCAAAACTCTTACAAAAGTGATATTCAAAGAGTTAATAATCAATTCTCAAAATTCATGCAGATGATCATCATATTTTTTTTTCTTTCCTTTGCTACATATACATATCACAATGTTTGAAATTAATTTTTTTTTGTTTTAAGTCAACTTTTCTGATCTGTATCAATGCATTTAAAATACCTGTATTAAGTGCTTAATAAATACCATTTATTATTAATATTATCAATATGATTGATAATGAAGTAGTCATATTATCGTGATTTGGCGACATAACTGTTTGATTATTCCTGGCTATGATGACCCCTGTCCAGTGTTTTCCTCTGGCCATAGCCCAGTGCAGTTGCGATGAGACTGCAATCTCAGTGGGAGAATGGATTGTCATGCTGACAAGTGACATACTTTCAGGACGTGTGGACAGTTGTGTATGAAGCCATTCCATGGGGCTAGGTCAGGGAACTGTGGTACTTTCCAGAATATGACAAAGCAAAAGATGAGTGTAGATGATAATATCAGAGTAGATTTTTGTTTTAATATGCTATTAAAGATAGACCGTTATTTCCCAAGAGTGCATTCCATAAAATCATGACGAAGCAAGAAAAAAGCATACAGGAGGCTCAGGAGTTCATGCTTCCAGAGCCTTTGTGACCCTGCAGACAGGGGTTTGCCTCAGTGCCTACTGTATTTCTACTGTATTTTACAATCATGTGTAACAGGCTTTTGTGCTTGTTTTTGTTTTGTTTTTTATCCACGCATTGTGAAGTGTTGCAGCGTAGATATCAAGACTTCTGGTTGATGAGATGTTTATTGATGGGTTTGCAGAATCACCATTGTTCAAAGTAACCTGCTATACCCTGGTATGATAAGAGTGAGCAATATTCTGGTAGACTAGACGAGGGGATATTCCTACAACAACAAAAAAAAAGTGCCTTGTCACAAATACAAACAATGACTTGACGTATATATCCAAGCAGCAAGTTGACTTAATGCAAATATATCGGGGGGCGATGTTCTGAAGTCTTGCTTGAAGTTTTACATTTAAGTGCAAACAGATGGGTAAACAAGATACTAGATGTTGCCTAAAATATCACCCTCTGTTCCATTTTGAAGTGCTAACCTTTGCTCCAGTCTACAAGGCTAACCTGTCAGCAGAGATGTGTCTCACTTGATTTGAAAAGAAAACTTGAAATCTATGAGACTGTTTGAAGAAATATGAGGATCAAGCAGGAACAGATTGGTGAAAATTTGGTTACGGTGTATTTTTGAAGAAAAAGCAGACAGGAGAAGGGTCTAAAGTTGATTGCTTAAATGAGAAAACAAAGCAAGAACTGTGTACATACCAAAAAATGTGGAACCCATTTGATAGAAATACAATGTAGCATTACATATCTCCACCCCCCCCCCCACATAACACAAACATTTGTCTGTGAAAGATATTGCAAGAAGGTACATTTGTAGGAGATACAATGTATCTCTGTTTGAAAAGAAATAAAGTGTAATGAAAGGTAATGTCACTTGAGGTCTTGTGCCCCCTTGTAACAGATTTTACCTACACATGTTGGTCCTCTCTGTGAACCCATCTAGTCTTGAGTATAATTGTGCTTCAGGAACGATCATTTTGTTGTCACTCAGTTAGCCAGCTGAATTTTAATGCAAATCCTGTAATTGAGAATCATTATAAATGGAACTGGTTGAATGTTTTTGATTTCATTTGCACAAAATCAGCTGGAAAATTATATACCTTACCAGTGTGAGACAGAAACATTTACACTATTCTTCTAAAATGTGTTGACAATTTAGTGATTGGTTTCAAATTTAGTGTTTTAAAAGCTTTAATTCTGAAACAAAGATGGTGTGACTCTATGTAGAATATGGTTCCAATGAATGGGAACATTTTTATTTTTCGTAATTGGAATATACAGCAATAACTTTAACTTTGTTTGTAAAGGTTGTACAGATCAAAATCCAAAGATACTAGTAAGTAAGCTGTAGGAGGTTTCAGCTCATACACATGTCTGTACCAATCCTACAAAGGGGGGAGGGGGGATGTATAGTACAATATTTTTTTGTCCCCGCCGAACGAGTTCGAGCAGGGGACTATGAAACGGGCTCCGTACGTGTGTGTGTCCGTGTGTCCGTGTGTGTGTCCTTGTGTGCGTCCGTGTGTGATCAAAATGTTCAATTTGCTACTTCTCTGTCATTTATGAGCCAATTTTGATTCTGTTTGCTTTATATGATAGCACTACATGGGAGCTTTGAAACTTCTACACAGAATTTCAGTTGTGACCTTTGCCCTTGACCTTTGACCTATATTGTACATTTTGATACAAAATGCTACTCCTTCGCCATTTCTAACCCGATTTCAATTCTGTTTGCTTTATGTGATGGCACTAGATGAGGGCTTCAAAACTTTTACACAGAATTTTGACCTTTGACTTCTTTGATCTTTGACCTTGATTTTTGACCTATATTGTACAGTTTGCTACAAAATGGTACTTCCGGCGGGGACATATATTACGCACCGCGTAATTTCTACTTTTCCTTGTTTTTTTTTAGTTGGTAATTCCATGTACAGTTGAACCTCTCGTATCCGGACAAGTCGGGACCGGGGCTCATCCGGATAAGGGATTTGGCCGGATACGGGAGACTCAATGCTTTATACATGTATACACATGCACGTATGTACTGATGTAGCCCATTGTAGTACCACATGTAGTAATGTGTATACTGCAACCTTTTCATTGTTACATTTGTTGATGTTTGGGGATGTTAAAATGTCTGAAGGTAAGCAATTTAGAAGGAAATTTGATGTAATGTATGTTATTCACGTTGGAAGTAATATGTAATTCATGTGTGTTTGTGTAGGAGTTCTCAAGGAGTTGGGAATCCCCCTTTCCTCAGGTAATTATAAAAAAAAATCACGGCGAGATTGCATCCGTATAATAGAGAGATCCGGATAAAGGGAGGCCGGATAAGAGAGGTTCAACTGTACTCTGTCATCTGTGAAGACCTGTACAATTGTACTTAGAGAAGAAAAGAAAGCTAGTCAAGAAAAGGAGTACTACAATGTAAGTACTGTAAATACTTCAGGAAGCTGTACAGCATTAGAACGAAAAATCAGGAGTAGTGTCAACCCATTTTGTTCATCATCATAGTATAGGTGTTCTTGATGTAAACATTTCAGATTGTGGTTGTTGCCTTTGCATGAATAGGGAGCATTCAAGCTGTCATGGCCTTGATGCAGCCATGTGTGTGTGTGTGTACATACATACAGTTGTATACAGTATCTCTGTGTGTTGGATAAACAGTGAACAGTGTTGTGTTTGTTTTGGAGAGTTTATAAACGCTGTATCGTACATATACATCTACAGGGACTTTGAAGATGATCAAAAGATATCATTTTTCTTTCCTTTTTTATGTCTAAATGTAATTTGTCATATTACGAAATGGTCAGTTACAAAGTGTGAGCAACTTTGTACATATTAGTATAGGGATTAGCAGAGGGACATTACATATTTCGTGGAGATTGTCAGAATTCAATGTTTCTTAATAATTGAAAGCTAGAAAATCTGCCCGAGTACAATGTATATGTTGTGTTCACACTTTCAATTTCTAAAAGATATTACGACTATATAATTTCATTCAAAGTTTATTCATTCTTTGTTTCTCATTTACTGTTCTACAATGTACTGCAGTTAGTTGCATGCAACTCTTCAGTCGACTGTCGTGAAGTCCTACTTTCCTTCAATTGCACTTGTACCATGCTCTAGATACGGTGTACGTCAGAAATCAGTTATGGTATGCAAGTGACAGATTGAGGATTTTCAGTTGGGGTCTGGGGTCCAAGACTAATTGCATCTCTCATATATGGATGCCACATCCTCCCTGAGTATTGGATAGAAGAGAAAATTAATACCTGCCCAACAAGGTCAGCTTGGTAAAGATGATGTGATTAGACTGGTGTTTTTGCCGAGCCATTGGAGCACACACTCCCCTTGCAATTATGTCGCTCGTTTGGATGCTTGCGGGCGATCTGAGCAGGCTCTTTGTGAAAGAATAACAAGTTTTGTAAGATGCAGCAAGAGTGGGCTTTAAAGGAGACTAACGTCAAGACTGCATCACCCGTTTTAAATTAGATATAGGCATGTTTTGTCCTCTTGCCTTGCACCATTTTACGTACTACATGTCCTTGAGATTCAGTCATGTAAAGGAAGATTACAGCAAGCAGGAGGTCTTAGAAAATGACAATTTTGTAATGATTTTAATTCCTAGTAGGAAAGAGGCAATCTTGCATTAGGCATACTCTTTGCTCTGTATCATTTGAGCTGAAATTTGCTGAATCATCAGCTGCGTCATGTTTTGATTAAATTATTTCATAAAGCGCTATTAAAATGAGAGTTATTCAGTGAAGGACTAGTCCAGAGGTTTATTGATTCAGACTTGTTCATTTGATTTCCAGCATTTCAGCTTGTAAACTCACAGGATTTTTATTTTATTTTTTAAAGTATGTTTCTTTTTAGGATATAAGCACATGTGTACAACAGGCATTAGATTAATTGCAATCGTCCACATGTACACAAGGTGTACATAATTGTAGGTCTACCACTCAATCTATAATGGCCTTGTAGCCTACGTGTACAATGTACATGTTCCAGTAGAATGCACATTGTGTTTTGATCTTGTGGGCCAAATATTATTTTAAGAAATCCAACCCAACTTTAAAAAAACTACCAAAGCGATGTACTGAGATTTCACTTAATGTTTTTAAAACAAGAGTTATACATTGTAGTTCATATGCTAAAAGTCAGTGACACAATGTGAGTGTCCCATTAAGCTCAGGCTAACAGGGCACTAATTAACAAAATAATGCATGATAATACATTTTATTACACTGTGACCAGTCTTGGGCTCAGGGTTGTCACAGGAGCAAATGTCATGGAACCGCCGTGGTATTGAATGGGAAGTAGGATCTACCAGTGATCTATCACTACGTAGTATTAGCGGTAGACCAATGTTCTTATTTCAACCTTGTGCAGTGGAGCTTGTTTGTGGTGGTTGTGATTTCCGCGGTTTACTGATGTACAGGTGGAGAAAATTAACAAACTGTGGAGGTTACCAGTTACACATTGATTTCTGCTGATTTCTGCAACATGGTTTCCAGAATCACCTGCATTTAGGCAGCAAATTAATAAAATGGTCATGCCAGCAATCACTAGGGTACTGTTACAGTACATTCATGAAATTCATTACTCATTTCTCATTGGTGCTAGTTGCTAGGGATCATGATTTATGAAAGCAGCTAGAAATAGCAATAGGCATGTGCAGCGCAGAATTGATTTTTAAAAAAAGGAAGAAAAAGAGAATAGACTAAAAATAACCCAAACAAAACTTTTTTTTTCTATTTGTTTCATTGAATGTTAAGAATCTGAAATCAAGCATCATAATATCTTATCTCAATACTGTGATGAATATTTAAGAGTGAGGTGTACACTGTACATTATAAAGAGGCTGACACTTCTCCTTGAACATCTTAGATGTACATGAAATAGAACATTGAACATCTTAGAAGTAGTGGAAGTAACAAATAATGCAAACAGAAGAAAACTGACCTGAAATGAATATAGTTTACATTAGTGGAAAAATGAGCAAAGAAAATGGGATTGTGTGAGACAGAATAGCCGTTTGGATTGCACGAATGTGCCCAGCATGCTTTAGTGCCATTCCTCCCCATTATACTGTTCCGTTGTTAATATTATGCATTCAGAGCTAAGAGCCAAAATATGCTTCTCAATGAAATTAAGCAGGAATTTGATTAACAACCTGTACTTGGGTGCCAGAGGAGAAAGTCAGGTGACCTTTTCTCCGTCCGTGAGGAATGCCAATCCAATAAAGTCATATCTGTCGCCTTCCAGGGTAGCGTTTCTTCTATTATTGTCGGTATCCATATTATAGCAGATTATGCGTCCAAATCCACACATGAAGATCAGTGCCGTTACCATGGTTTGCCCGAGGCCCCTGCTAGCTGTGCCTTCACACGTATTCCCATTCATGGCTTTTAGTTGGAAGCCCACGAGCTGTATTCTTCAGCACAGCTTTGACCACGCTCTCAATGCCATGTGGATTTTCTTTTCTCTATTGTTAGAGAGTAAATTTTTGTGATGCCGGCTCTTTAGTGCTCCTTTCTGACTCTGTTTTCCAGACTTCTTCCCCTCCCACCCCCCCCCCCCCCCCCACCCCCTGCCAATTTGGAAAGAAAACTCAACGTTATGAGGATTTAGCTATCCACAGTAGATATTAAATCTGTAATTTTTTACCTCTGGATTGCTTTGTGTACATGCTTTGTGTATATTTTTGTACCTTTTTTTTTAAACAATACCCCTCTCCCCTGAGAATTCTGATATAAAGGCATTCTGAGTAATGAGCAACAGTAAGTTTGTGTCCTACACTGACGACAGGACTTGTGTCCTGTAAAAAAACAAGACTCAGTAGATTACCCAGACAATAAGTTTATCATGCTATACTGGTACAAAGAAAGATATTCACAATCACTTAAATTCTGTATTTTTGGCTACTTCGTGACCATTGTTTGCTACAGCAGCAGCTATTTCTGACCTTTACAAACGTTTTGTGGTACTGAGAGCAAAAAGTCTGCTACAATGTACCAAGAGAAGTCAGTCCTGAGTTGAAAGTACTGGCAGCCGATTTCCCTAGAGACAGTGAATAAAGTGACTGTTAGCTTTATACAGTGTACATTGTAGGTGTATCATGCATTCAGTGCTTTAGTCTTTTACATTGCAAATAGACTAAAGCAAGATTTTCTGGAAAGGCCAGTTAGAATCGCCATACAGTTTTAATCTTATGTCTCGGTCTATGGATTGATTTCTTTCAAATATGAATGTAGAGTGGATGGTAATGCAAGCCTGATCTAAACCTGTTCATATCAGTGATAGTTTTAAAGTAAGGAATCTTCTCACAGAAGAAAAGTGCTATACTCATCATATCCACCCCTGCTAGCAAATTTTTCACAGGACCCTTTTAAAGAATTTAATGTAAAGTCTGTATCCACCTTTGATTCAACCTGCATATGAATCATACTGTAAGACCCCGTTTACAGAGAGTGAAAGGGCCGGGCTCTCAGCTGCGGCTCGGTCATGGCCGAGCCCGGCCTTTTCTCACCGTAAACGCAACCTGGGCCAAATGCGGTACCAAATTTAGTCTGGCTTCCAGACCCTCTGCCCGTACTATTTTGCTTTTCAGGATATTAACGCCCTCAACGTCAAAAAATAGTATAGTTTATGAGAGGTGGTTTTGTCCTGCAAAGGCATTTGCCTTCGGCAGAGGTGCCGACTTTGTCGCGGGGCAGCGACTTTGTTGCTGGGGAGTCCAGTTGGCAAAGGGTCTGGAAACCAGACTATTAAGGGCAGCGCCTTCCAAATGATAGTGTTTGTTTACAAGCAGAGGACCGCTTCAACAAAATTTTGAAAGGTTTGAATTAAAAGCCCGGGCCGAGCCCGGCACTGTTAAAGGACAAGTTCACCTTCATAAACATAAGGATTGAGAAAATGCAACAATATTAGTAGAACACATCAGTGAAAGTTTGAGGAAAATTGGACAATCGATGCAAAAGTTATGAATTTTTAAAATTTTTTGTGTTGGGACCGCTGGATGAGGAGACTACTACAGCTTGTGAGTCATATGCGTACAACAGTATAAAGAAATTATAAAAGAAAATTCAACATATTTTCACTTTTCTCTCATAGTAAAAGAGCAATTGACTTGCCTCTTTCTAAAGGCAGGGGGAATAATATTACCCATAACATTTATCGGTAACGAGTCAGGGGAATGTGTACTTTTTTCAAAAGATGGAATTTTGTGAAATTCTCTTTATATTTTCCTTATATTGTTGTACGCATGTGACATCTAAGTTATTCATACACTGCAGTAGTCTTCTCATCCAGCAGGTACTGCACAAAAACTTCAAAAATTCATAACTTTTGAACGGATTGTCTGATTTTCCTCAAACTTTCAATGATGTGTTCTAATAATATTGCTACATTCTCTCAATCCTTATGTTTATGAAGGTGAACTTGTCCTTTAACAGACAAAATTGCGGGGCTGAGTACCGCAATTGAGGCCGTGGCTTGGCCACGGCTCAGCCTGTCCCCTGCACTGTAAACGGGGTCTAAGTGTGAAGTGTATCGCAAGTGTTCGTTAATAGAGATTGTGGCAAGAACACCATGTTATTACTGTCTAAATCAGTCGCATAGAGTACTTTCAGTATCATACATGTACCAATCCGCAGTATCTGCTTTGAGAATCACGTGTAGCTATATGCTATTGACAATGTTACCTCAAACAATTCTGCTTTTATACTATTCCCTCAGATCCCATACAATCTTATTTTGGTATGTTTTTTCTCCTGCTTGTGATGGGTTCGATTTTGAAAACATCCACAAAACAGAGTGACTTTCTATTGTGACATGCATGAATGTGTTTACAAGTGATATTTAAGCACTATGAGGAATTCAGTACTTGCTGTAGAAGGTGGCATGTTTGCCAAACTGTAATTGCGTATGGGCTGCATTAAGCGTTTGTGCCAGTCTAGAATCCCATTATATTAATGTAGGGCATCACACATGTGGGGCAGTTGTCAAATGCCTAAAACAGGCATACAGTGTATATGCACTCCAATTTGCTTTGCCTCATGGTGTGTTTTTCTTTTTGTTTTGTTTGCTAGGGCAAAGGGGACATGCAGTACAATATAATGGATTTTGTAGATTGTATTTATAGCAGTGCATTTTACTGACAATGCCTTTGATATTATTGCCTTGATGCTTGGTGAGTTCACTTGAAGTAGAAAAATAAAGAAATTGGATACCATTTCTAACTTTGCATTTTGCCTGCTTGGAAGCCGGGTGAAATTTTATTTTGCCATTCAGGTTGCCTTCTTGTTTCAAGTCATATGCGTCATGCAATAAGACTTTGAGGGATATAACCTGTCATCAGATTTTGATCTCGGGAAGATGTTCAGGCATAGACCCCGTTTCCAGAATGATTCCCTTTTAAAATAAGTATTCACATACCTTCATGCATGTTCCCCATTGATCCCACGCCCTTCACTAAAGAGCAAAGAATGGAATACAGCTGTAGATCCCAATTAAGAGAAATTCCATCCTGAAATTATGAACCGAACCCCCATGTTTGATATGATGGGGAAATGCAAAGTTTCTCTTTCGTAGTGATATGCTGGTGCAATCCCAAGTATTGAAAGGCCATCACTTTCCTTTTTTTTTTTCTTTCACTTTCTCTTTTCTTCAGAGGATGGCAAAGAGCTCCAGGCAGCTCTCCAGGAGCTCTCGGGCCAGAAGACTGTTCCCAACGTCTTCATCAAGGGTACCCACCTCGGTGGCTGCGACAACACCTTCAAGGCCAAGTCGGACGGCAAGTTGGCGCGGCTCCTCAGCCCGCCGCCCTCCACGTACGACTACGACTTCATCGTTATCGGAGGGGGTTCCGGAGGCCTGGCAGCGTCAAAGGTGGGTCTGCAGAGGGAGAGTAGTTTAGTTTGCTGTGAGAGGGTGCCTGACAGTCACCAACAAGGCGGTTCCACGACATTTGCTCCTGCACCAATTGCTCCCATGAAATATATGCATGCTATAAGCCAAACATGAATTATAAAACATGCATTATACCTGCAAACATAACCCTAACCCTAATCCTAATCCTCACATCAAACTAAGCCTAATATCCTATCACAATCCTGACCCTAACCATAAGTCCTTGGGGAAAATGAAGACCGGAGCAGTTGTCCCAGGAGCAAATGTTGTGTCACTGACAAGCCTCATGTAATTTACTTGTCAGTTTTCAGTCTCATTGCGCCAGTGTATGTTATTGCTTTGTACATGTAACTTCAAAAGAAAATCAACAGAACAGACACAGACAGACAGACAGACAGACAGACAGACATGCACACACACGCACACACATGAGTGCTGAATCATGAGATCAAATGCAAGAAATGGTGTGACAGTTTTATTTAGCAGTTACGAGCTTTTTAATAATACGTCACTTCCTCTGTGTATGTGTGTATTTGCATACGGTTTTCCTATAACCTACCCCAATCTTACAATATCCATTCATAAATATAAGAATGTATTCTTCTCTTTCAGATATGATCATATGTGGTGTGTATACTTTTGTTTGTACCATTGTTAAAAGAAAAGCATTTTAGTGTAGTACTGTGGCAGTAAGAGGTAGAAATATAAAGTATAGGAAGAGGCATCAGTGGGAAATATTTGGATATTTTGTGATACGATGCAGCAACTGGTCAATATTCAGTGTGCCACATGTTCAGCAAGATACTCTGGTGTATGAGACATGTAGGATTTTTCGTTACTTCTTTTACCAGGAAGCAGCGCTGTATGGCAAGAAAGTTGCTGTATGTGACTTTGTCTCACCTTCTCCAAAGGGAACAACATGGGGTAAGAGATGAATGATTTGACTTTGCGTGAAACAGTTACTTGAGATATTGCATAATGTAATTTTTTCCCCCCTCGCTTTTGGTGTGTTGATTTGACAGTGTAGCAAACATGTGGATGATCAGACTTTAGATCAGTAACGAAGTATCATGTGAGCCTGAGACTTGCCTGTAAAGTGATAGCAAATGTGCACCTGTTGTCTGTTATTCAAGCATATTTATATATCATGTGACATCATATTGATTTCATTGTCTGTTTTCCTACACTTGAGTCGATAGCGCACTGTCTTGGTTGCATGGCTGTATATGAGATATGAAAATCACAGCATTATACCATGTTGTAGAAATTAAGGTGTACCCAGTACGCTATTTTTGTATCCGATAGGGACAGATATTATCAGCACTCTGTATGAATCCCCCTTGCCTCGCACCAATAGTAAGCGACCACTGAGATATTTGTCAGTCGATCTATCGCAAAAGAGCAAAAATTTATCTCACAGAAAGGAACGAATAGTTTCCGGTTACTCAGCTGCATTTATCTATGGAGTGTCAAGCCTGATTGTTGGGATGCATACTCGTAGCATCAAAGTTTTGTGGTCAATGTGAACTTGCCGCTTTTATTGTAGGCGAGTGGATGTGGTGAATGATTCATAGGTGAACCTTGTATGTTTATGCTTCAATTCAGAGACAGATACATGTATCACCACACAAACAGGTAATGCAACAGGACCCGACACTCCTCGCATTTTTTGTACTTTTGCTCAGCATCAAACAATTAGACTGCAGAGATAACTAAGTCAATGGCAGTATGCCAAACTACATGTGTAGGTGAAATGCAACAAGAGAATCAAAGGTCTTCTGTGTTTTCTGACCTATCCCATGGGCTGGAAACAACATTACCGTAAAATGTAATGTGTAGGGGCCCAACAAAGATAGCATAATATATAATGTATATTTGTTTTGCATTTGGAAATGTACATTGATGTCGTCACACATGGTATGAATGATTAAATACAAATTTTAAAGAAATGTATCCCATTCCATTTGAGTGCTGTGTAAACCCAACTCTGTTCACTATTAAAAACTGATGCATCACAGTTATGCTGAGAAGGAAAGGCAATGGGAACTGTTATTTTCCAAATTTGACCTTCCAAGTGCTGGCAAACGGGATTAATAACGATTTCAGGTGAAAACAAGCTTGTACAGCTCTATGTCCAGAAGTGACAAAAATATTCAGCTGTTTTCAGTGCCATGAACTGCTATCTATTGCTATGAGTTCAAAAGGCAACAACAACAACCCATATTCCAGTTGCAACCCATTACATTTTGTATCTCTGTGTTATAATTGTATGCTGTCAACATAACATATCATAATGAACATTTTTTACTCTAATTGAAGGAGTGTCCTTGTGTATTTCTTCGCGTATCATATTGTGTTAACCCCATTGCCTGCTATTGGATGTTTGTGCCAGTGGTATGTGGTTTGTGCCACCCACAGACACTCTGCTCCCACGTCTGCCCCTAGTTCTCAGCCCAGTTTAATTTGGCTCTTCATTATGATCTTGTTTGCGCAGAACAGCCAAATTCTGACAGACCTTCAGAATTTTGATAATGCAGTTCTCTGAAAGGAACTGAAAGGAGCTGGAAGCAGTCATTGTTGCCGCTCACAAACATTTGATTGCTGACCTTTTTGCCACACAAAAACAAAGGCGATGTATCATGGAAACCGTAAATGGTGGAATATTCCACATCTGATATCGAGCATAATTAGAGGCAGAAATGATCAAGGGATCATTATCATTGGTTGGAGATAAATTCACTGCTTGCATTTAAAATTTATTATGGGTCGTGAGGGCCAGCCTTAATCAGAAAGCTGCAAAGTAGATATGGCATGGTTTTTGTACCCACCTCCCACTGGAAACGAGAACAATTTCTGCATCCAATGGAAATGAAAACAATTTCTTCATATTCTGGGGGATGCATACGTGCATGCCCAATGCTCTGAGCAAGCAATCAATGTTTGTTTGTTTGTTTGTATTTACAAATTGTAAGTAGGTTGTAGGGACACTGGTTACATGTATGTCAATATTCTGGATACTTTACAGTGCTGGTGGTGAATAATATACTATATTTATAGTGCTTGTGAAAAGAATATTTATGCAAATAACTCTGGATTGACCGTATGTTTCTTTTCTTCCTTCACAAGGACTTGGTGGCACATGTGTCAATGTTGGCTGTATACCCAAGAAACTCATGCATCAAGCAGCTATTCTTGGTGAGATATCATAAAGTGAATTTCTTATAACTGTTTAGTTGTTAGAAATAACATCTGAGTGTATCGGTGTGCCATTGTGGCAAGCTAATGTTATTATGATTGATGACTAGAGGAACATCTACAAGTAACATTGATGGCTTTTGTTCAATAAATGTGTGTCATAAAAATGGGTTACAAACCAGCTTTTGAAAAGACTGAGCTTGTATGATAGTAGTCCTATGGATTCTTGAAACAATCTCCTCCCCCCCCCCAAGGAAAAACCCAAGAAACAAACAAACAGAAACATATACCAGAACAAGAACTGATCTGTTCTGTTATTATGATTATATTTTTAGTGTAGTAACTATGCATACAAGACATCATATTTAGGAAGCAAGATTGATATTGTAAAGACTGAAGCGAGACAGAAATTACTGGTGATCATATGACCCATGGAAGATGATAATGTTTAGCTGATATCCCATTACTTGTGAAGTCATGTTTGTTTTTGTCTCTTTTTCACTTTAACTGTGCACAGGAGAATCATTGCAGGATTCCAGGCACTATGGCTGGGAGACACCAGATGATGGTGAGTATAAATATGCTGTGTGTGCCTTCAAAATGTTCTTTTCTGTGTGTAGCTACAGTGTGGATGGACATTGTTTGCTCGAAAGACCCTAACGAGTTTAAATGCCTTTCTTCTATTTTACTTTACAATCTCATGTAATACCCCTATGTAGAGAAGATGGGTTGGCTTCAGACTGCAATCTTTCATGGCTTTCTATTCCAAGTTCTGGCATATCTACAAAATGCCAGGAGTATGGTATAGCTCTGTAATTTTCGCAAATTTCGGGAATCACTGCTGGACTGCGAATTCAGCAACACGCAAAAATGTCGCCATGAGCTAGGGTGATAGTGCACTAACGATAGCCTCTGTGTCCGTTTGCAAAAACAACATCTCGCAAAAATGTCCATGATTTCCTCATTAGTGAAAATATCTGTATACTATAAAGTAACAGTTTATGCAGTATTTACCATGAGAGTTTATGAGGTTCAGTGTCACCTGAATTTGATGAGGGTGTGGTAGGTCACTCTAACTCTACCTCACATGAGAAAGCATAAGTGTCGGGGACTGTGTCATGCCATCCTATGTTTGTCCCTTCTATGATATCTGAATCAATGTTTGATTTAAACTTATATCATTCTGAAACTGACAGTATGGATTTGTATACTCACTGTGCCACAATTATGTCTGTAACTTCCTTGTGTAATACCTGGCATGTAACAGTGTTGGATTTCTAGAATGAGACAAATACACTTGAAACAAAGCGTATCGAAAGCTTTTTTCGGGCACACCCATTGTTTACTGTGAAACCAGAAACATTTGCGGCATGAAACTTTCATGAAATGCCAACTAGCATTTAATGGCGTGTGTAGACAAGACCTCTTGCACCTTTTACTTTCGTGAATCTTGGTTCCTTACGAAATTTTGCAATCATACTTCATGCACAAAAAGTATTTGATTTTACAGTACTTCAGTTTCAAGTAGTTGTGTAATAATCCATGAATTATATTGCTTGTATGTGTCAAGGATTTAACTTCTTGGCCCTATTTTATCAAAAGATAAAACCGATTTTAAATTTCCTTATTACACAGTCTGCCATAGACTTACAGTTGAAATCAACTTTATAATCAATTTCAACTACTAGTATTCATAGAACAGGGTCCAGGAGTGTTATCAAGTGTGTGACTTTGTAACCTTCAAAATGTCCATCACTTGCCTGTCTTCCACAGTCCAGCACAACTGGGATAAATTGCGGGATGCGGTCCAGGCCCACATAGGTTCCCTGAACTGGGGCTACAGGGTGGCCCTCCGGGACAAGGACGTGACCTACATCAACGCCTTTGCCCAGTTCACAGACCCCCACACCATCAAGGTCATTACCACTAACTTTTGTTTGTTTTGTTTTGAATGTCTTGTTTGTTTTGTTTTTGTTGTTGTATTTTGTTACATGTAATTGGAAGAGTGCAGCTTTTGTTAAGATGTGTATGCCTGTGTTTATTTGCTCTGTAGACATTTATCTTTAATTTTGCTGTAGAGTTTTGATGTGTTTGTGTGTGTTTATGAATTTGACAGTTGCCAACTTGGCATGGTTGACATGGATTTGAAGTGCGATTTCATGTTCAAGTTGACTTTTTAAAATGGGATAGAATCAGATAAGTAGTTTGGTTGACGTTTTCATAGAAGTTGGACCTGAAAGGAGGGGAAGCTTTGGAATTGGTAAGTTTTATGTTGTTATTTAAAAGGGATATAGACTACAACCACACTTGCGAATTAGAAGAGACAGTGATGTCAGCATGCCATAGGTCTATCATTGGCTGGTACACGAAAATACAGATTGTTTTATGGTTGGTAATTTAAAAAGCACTGCTCTTTTCTCTCATAAAAGTCATTATCACTACGGTATAGGTTATCAAAAAAGTACAATATTTTTGAACAAAAGACACAAATCATTCTAAATTGATTTCGGAAGGAAAGAGCAAGTTTATTAAAGATTTATGAACAGGTCAGGGGAGACTTCACATATTTCAAGTCCACTTTTGCCACCACCATTCTTTTTCTTCTGATTCTGGTCAACTTCAACATGGTTTGGAACTGTGAGTTACATATATTAGTAGAATACTGTAAAGCAAGACATGTGCACAGCGTGAAATTTTCACAAATTGCCACTGGGGCTCAATGCATACAGTGTAGACAAGAACTTTTGCAAATCTTGGTTCACAAAATTTGCAAAATTGAAATGCACACAAAAAATTCATGATTTGCAGTGGTGCTTTTATTCACTAAGAATGGAGTTTCGAAGGCCATTGCCTCGTGGAGTGTTATATACCACACTCCGCGGTCAAAATTCAGATATACAGTGTAGCCCACACTGCTTGCAGCAGCTGCATATTACATGAAGATTGGTGCAATGAGACAAACAAGTCTTTAAATACATCTGTATAGTATGTCTCCTAGTTAGGAGACTGGCTTCTTTACAATGCCAAGATATATGCTTATTTTAAGATTGTGGCATGCGGTACATTTCTCCCAAGAAAGAATTAGCATGCTTGGCAAACATGCTGTCTTGTTTTCTCACTTCCAATATCAAAGTTCCCAGGTGTAACCACTAAATTGATTGTAGACTTGTTTGTGATTGAAAGTGAGTAATAAATATTTACACTTTTGTTTCGGTTCCTTTGTTAATTCAAGCCAGTCATATTAAGATATGCCCACTTCTGTTCTTCGAGGGATGTTCTGTCCTGAATAATTTTGCGAGTTGACCATGAGTGCCTGTTTGCCTTCTGTTGCCATTCTACTTCAGTACAAATTCTGCATTGTCACAAAGATTATGGGAGTTCTTTGTGGATGAAAAGCTCACTAAACTGAAGTACCCTTCTGGTGATGTTGTGTGAAAAATGATATTGTCCTTTCCTTGTGGTGTTTTCCTGTTTTTGTTGTTGTTGTTGACTCAATATCAAAATCTGTTGTGTTATATTCTTTTGTGTGCAGTACGGGTGTAGAGATTTACAAAAGTTTGAAATGGGCTGTGACCATAATGTTAGCTGTAGATTTTACTGATGCTGTGTAGCGGGTGGTATTTGCTCTCAGCTGTTGGGGGGGGGGGGGGGGGATGCACACTCTGTCCTCTGTTTCTTCTTCCTAGTTATGAAACCATGGCATGCAAAACTTGCCCCCCCCCCCTCCCCCCGCCCACCCCGTAAAAGAAGTAGCTCTATGGCTGACACCACTAATGCATAGTTGCCATTACTGTGGACTTTAAAACCTATTAGTGGTCACTGGGCATGTGGCCATTTCCTGTTTGACGAGTAGTAATGCAGACATAGCGGAAGCCATTTAAAACTTCATGCGAGTAAATAGTGGTAGATAAACAAGAGAACACTTTCAACCTCTTTTTTTCCCCTGTGCATTTGGATTAGATGTTCAGGACAAACAATATGGATTATGATAGATGGTAAGCTGTGCTTGGACAGATTGAGGCAATGCTGCTGTTGCTAGGCAACAGATGATTTTCCATTCCATTAATCAGGAGCACCTGTGAATTTGTTTGTGATGAGAACTTACTGGACTTTGTGTTCTATTAATGTCCTTTTTGCATCATGAACAATTCTTAAGTACATGTTTGCTTGCCACATTATAGCTCACCCAAAAATTTAACTTATTAATGCTTTTAAAGTAATCATTTTGAAATGGCGGTTGATTTATAACTCAGTGAACTGTGCCTCTCTATTCTTTCTCTTTTAGATTTTTCTGTTTCGAGGAGTAGGCTGTGATAGTGATACTTTACCTCAGCTTTTGTGGCATTCTCTCTTAATTTTACTAGGTTCAACTTTTTGTACAGTGTATGATTGAAAACAAAATCTTCATTACACTGTATTTTTCAGTGCCTTTTGTAGGTACAATTGTAGTTGGTGCATGCTCATGTAGACTTTGATAATCGCAATATCTCGGAATGAGTTTATGAACTTTGATTTCATGCATCCATTGCTCAGTTGGAAATAAGATGTAACAAATTTGCAATTACTATTATCTTGCAACAAATTGTCCTAGACTCAACAAACCAAGAAAGTGTTCTGGATGGCTCTATTCTTATATTTTTGTCTCTCGTAAAGGGAAAAATAATTTCAAAATTTGATTTAAAAAAGAAGAAAGGAGCAGATAGTGCATGAACTCACTGCTAAGTTTTGCCCAACAATATGTGAGTTGTTAACATATCTGCTCTCTTAAACCTTTGATGTCCGGAGCACATCCTCAATTCCCTCTTCCGTTTCCCTTACAAGATCAGTGAGTTGGCGTTCTCTTTCATTCTTTCCTATCTTTCCATTTATTCTGTTTTGCCTCGTGTCCTGTCAGTTGTATACCCCAGAGTCAAGGCATGTCATGTTGTTATGTTTCTCCTGTTTTGTTCTGTCCTGTAAAGTGTTTTAAATCATTTTTGTGTTAAGTATTTGTAATTAAGTATTCTCATAAGAATCTTTTGAGTGGTTCACAATATACAAGCATGCTTTGTAGTCGACCATTCAGTTCTTTTTCCTTCTGTAACTTTGTATATTGCCGCTATGCATGCATATCTTTATTTGTTGATTATCATTCATCTTTTACATAGTTGAATTTATGCCTATGGTATACCGGTAATTCCTGATTTATTCTGTGTTATGTTTTGTTGGAAGATAAACAAAGAAATAAATGAATTGCGTTGAATTGAATTGAAGGATGTTATCTTTTAGGAAACATTTTAAGGGTTGAGTGGCACCCGTGTCTTCCACTCATAGAGCTCACCTTATTCTCTAATCTGAATGGATGGGAAATCTTCAACTCTTATGTGCAGTATGCCATGGACAGTGAATATGAGTTTACTCTCAGCATCAGAGAGAATTTGAATTTGATCTGACAGAATCGTAGGGACAGGCGTAGATGTAGGATGACATGATTACTGTGGCTGTCTTTGTCTGTGAGCATACAAACAACATTGTGATTTTCAGACACGGGAAGGAAGAAATCTTGTTCCTTTTTTTTTTTTTGGCAACTGACTTCTCTGTTTCATTACCTCTATTTCAATTTTCAACCACCTCCTCCTCCTCCTCCTCAACAGACGGTGAACAGGAGGGGTAAGGAGCAGGTGCATACAGCAGAGAGGTTCTTGATAGCCACCGGGATGAGGCCTCGCTACCCGGACATTCCAGGCTGCAAAGAGTACTGCATCACCAGGTACTGGCCCCACGCTCAGAGCTCCACCTCTTTCTGTAGTGATTAGATGAGACACCCCCTTCTTCCCCATACCGTCTGGGTGTTTGACTATTCTATTGAGCTCACAGATATCTTGCAGATCGTTAGAAAACTCTTTTGCTGCGCAATGTCTGTGTCTGTTTGGATGATGCTGTTCACTTTTTTTTTTCTTCATGTTGGATACCATTTTTTCAAATTTCATGGGGTTTAGAGCTGCCTTTGTAAGCCTTTGAATGTTCTGGACTCTCTCCTGTCTAATATCCCTACCTCAGATCACATATTTTTTTTTTGTTTTCTTTGGCTGCCTGCTCTTCCCATCTCTCCATCACAGATTGAATTCAGAATTCTCTGTCAGTTTGTCTATCTGGCGTTGCTCTTCTGGTGTGCCTTTCCCAATATGTCCTCGTCTCTGATTTTCCGTGTCATTATCATCTATCCTGCCTTCAATTTTTGACATTCTTTCCTTCCCTGCATATGAATTTCCTCTCTCTGTTCTTCCGTTGTGATTATTGTCGTTCACCTCTCGCATCCCTCGACGCAGTGACGACCTCTTCTCGCTGCCGTACAACCCTGGCAAGACGGTGTGCATCGGGGCCTCCTACGTCTCGCTGGAGTGCGCGGGGTTCTTGGCCGGCATGGGCAATGATGTCACTGTCATGGTCCGCTCCATCCTGCTGCGAGGCTTCGACCAGGACATGGCCGAGAAGATCGGCACCTACATGGAGAAGCACCACATCAAGTTCATCAGGAAGGCCGTGCCGACCAAGGTGAGTAGTTTGTAGAGGGCGGGCTTTAAGCAGCTTTGCGCCCTACCCAGCCACCAGTCTGGTATCGAGCACAAACTCATTGCAGACCTACCTCAACGCTACACAGTGGCACTGGTTCGATGGTCCAGGGCCAGTAAAAATCACTGTCAGACCAGTAACTTTTGAGGTTTGGACCAGTAAAAAATGAAAAATATGGGTACCTATTTGTCCAACGTACGGGGTGGACCAGTAGAAAAAATGGGTTAGTGTGCAGGCCTGCCTACCTTGAATCTTTGATGAGGGAAACTTTTACCTTTTGATACAAAATAAAAAGTCAGTGCGTAGTCACATTGTCCTTCACGATCTTGATGATGAATATGAGAGAAAAACTTGACACAAGCCGATTTCTGTGTCAAAGTTCTTTTTGCTTTGTAAATTAGAGCTATCATGGATTATGTTTGTGATGGCAAGAACCCGACTAGGTTTTGTCATTTATATGAAAATTAAAAGTCGGTCTTCATATCCAGTTTACAGTAATGAACTCTCCTCATCCCGAGACTTGTCATGTTGTGTCCCAGCCTCAAGCTTGGAGGGAGGTACTGTAAAAGTGGTTTCTTTCGCGGTAGTTTTATTTTCACGCTTTGAGGTTGAACCGCGAATTTAACATCACGCGAAAATGTTTAGAAAAGTCACGCGAAATTAACCACGCAAGGAAATGTGACTGTGAATTCACAGATTTTGCCGACCGCGAATTTAAACACACGCGAAAAAGTCAGCACCGATGGAAACCGCGAAAGTATCTGTACGCGAAAGAAACCACTTTTACAGTAGTGTCTTTGTTTGGAAATCCAGTCACATGCCACTCAGGTCATGTCATTCATTCATTAGGACATCTTGTAGCACATTTCATAGACCATGAAATGTATAATGTCACATTTCCATGTTTTAAGCTCGAATGACATTGGAGAGTGTTTGTGTATTCCATGACCTGTAATAATTGGGCATTTTTTTGTTTTTTTCCTGGAATATCTCTGCATTGTGTGTAAGCATTCTTTGTGCATTTCTTTGGAGTTGTTAGGTAGACCTCATGACTGTGTGGTAAAGTTCTCATATTTACCTCTTTGGCACTTTTATGAAGTGCATGCAAGACAGTGTAACAATTGAATAATCTTCAGTTGAACCTCTCTTATCCGGCCTCCCTTTATCCGGATCTCTCTCTTATATGGACGCAATCTCGCCGTGATTTTTTAAAAATAATTACGGGAGGAAAGGGGGATTCCCAACTCCTTGAGATCTCCTACACAAACGTAATGAATTACATATACTTGATACATTTCTTAATAATTATTTAGGTAAATCATCCCAAGAATTTATAAAAGAAAATGATTTCATTCTTGCAAACACGAACCTCTATTTTGGGGTCTGTTACTGAGTGTAACAATGAAAAGGTTGCAGTATACACATTACTACATGTGGTACTACAATGGGCTACATCAGTACATGTGTATGTATATGTACATGTATAAAGCATTGAGTCTCCCGTATCCGGCCAAATCCCTTATCCGGATGAGACCCGGTCCCGACTTGTCCGGATACGAGAGGTTCAACTGTATTTAAAGTTCTGTGCATTTAATATTGTAATGCAGTGTTGTGTTTATCTTGCTTTGTTTGTTCCTGATATGCCTGACTTAGCCAAATCAATTATATGAAATATTGAGAAAAGACACACTTTCTGTCTACACCCAGATTGAGATGGTAGAAGAGGGACAGCCCCCAACTCTCAGGGTTCACTACAAGAAGACGGAAACGGGCCAGGAGTCGTCCATAGAGGTCAACACGGTGAGTATATGTGACAGTGCACCTCAAAACGAACATAAAGTCGCACACACTGATTTCGCGTGAGGACTGAAAATAAGTGAAATGGGTCAACCTAGCCGAACTTGACTTTTTCTTATTTTCTGAAAGAGCGGGTCTTCTTTTACATTATGCTAAAATTTGGTATCATAAAGCGGGCAGGAAAGTGTGTTTTTTTAGCAGTTTATCTCGAACATTTTTGGTAGAATTGGGTGATTAGGTGTGTCTTTAGAATGCCTTTTTCATTTCTGAAAAACCTTGTCCACACTCTTCACTTTCAACTCTCATAACTTTTAAAAGGATAGTGCTACTGCTTTGAAAGTTGGCATTGATTATGGACAGAATGTGTTAATGAAGCATGCTTAATTTCAGTTTAATCTGATAATCCCTTCATTGTTGTTACTCTGGTGGTTTACTTCCTGTTTTTTGTCCCATTCACCGCACAGCCAGCACGGTAAAGATTAAGCGCTTAAATAGACTTTGTACTTCAGAGCCTCCTTTCTCAGTTCACACTTTTCCTGAGTTTTTGCTTTCTTTCCAATATTTAGATAGGTTAGGAGAGTCCATTTGATTTGAGTTGTACATCATTTTAAAGCTTAAAGTCTGCTCTTTCAGAATATGGTCTTAACTAAAAATTCATGTCTGGCGACTTTTTGTTTGTTTTGAGGTGCAGAGTCACATATGTAGGCCTTGACCTGTCTCACATCCGTCTCCTATGTATATGGGACTTGGGGGAAACACAATGTCCCAACAGTGTGAGGTTGATACAGAGGTAATATCATGTCCTGTTTCTCCAGATATGATTGTTTGTTTGCTTGTGTGTGTGTGTGTGTGTGTGTGTGTGTTTGTGTTTGTAAATAATGGATGTGCTCAATATTCAGCAGATACTGATCACAATTTTCTACTTACCTGGCATTGGATATTTGTCATATAGTAAGCAAATAATCAACATTGGTGAAGGTGATGGGACAAACTATCACTTCCGAGGCGATCTGGATGTAGCTATCTTTCCGAAGCGCAGCTGAGGAAAGATAGCGTACACATTCAGATCGCTGAGGAAGTGATAGTTTGTCTCATTGCCTGAAACTAAAAATTGATTATTTGCTTTATATTCCACATCTAGGGTCCTAGAAATTCCCATTTTATTCCACATCTGAAACCGTTTTAGCTGTCTTTAGGTATCCTTAGGGCTTAGGCTACGTGTGCGCGTAGATGACAAAGCAATGAATTTGCTGCGCGCACCGCGCGGCACCGAAGTGAAAGTGCATTGCACTGTGTACTATCAAGTGACCTAGGTCACATGATAGTCCACAGTGCAACGCTTTTTTATTTCGTGCGTACTCATCTTGCGTTAGGACTGTGTGGACTGTGTGGAGATCAGCGAAACAAAAGGGACTATCAACATAGAGTGTAACGAACTTTTCTTCTCAGGTGATGTGATGGGCAAAACTACGCTTCATCACGTGATCAGCTCTGGACCAATCCTATTGCAACATTCTTAGTATGTGGAATATGATAGTATATCAACATGACTTCTGTCCGTAAATGTGTGAAACCAGATGTGCACCAGCCACTGTGGCATACACATTATAGACTTATGCTGACTTAAGCATGCAAGACATGCTGCAGTGCTCTCTCTTTGTATTTATCTCTCTTTTTGTGATAGAAATTGACTTCAAATTTCCTATTTTGTTTTACAACCCTAATGCTATGATGCTCATTGAACACGATGGTGTGGTAGTCACTTGACTCACAGGTGGTGATTTCTCACTAAATTGATTCCTGTGCCAGGAAATGCTTGTTGACTTCATTTAAATGGTCAGTTTACACTTCTATGTCCACCAGGTCCTGATGGGAATCGGTCGGGACGCGTGCACAGACAAGATTGGGCTGGACCAGGCAGGAGTCATCGTAAATCCAAAGTGAGTCTTGCATGGTCAGGCATTTGTCAGGGGAAGGCACCGTTGTTTTTAAAAATCATTCTCTGTGATCTATGTGTTGGTATTTGTTGCAATGTGAAGAAGATGAATGTGGAAAGCATGATTTGTTGGATGTGTAATTTGTAGTCAGAATTTAGTGGTATGTATAGCATTTCTCATTGGCCCTCCTGCTGTAGTGAATGCAGGATGAGGTTACCTACCTAACATAGGGTTACTGTGCAAGACTAGTCAAGTGACCAGCGACAGGGTCTTTGCTGATCAGTTGAGATTTCCGAACTATGCTTTTGTATTATCTAATTTTGCTGCCACTGTTAACGGTAGCAAAAATCACAATCAGTTTGCTGTCACCGCTTTGGTAGCAAAGATCACAAACAGTTTGCTACCACTGTTAATACAGTAGCAAAGATTACAGCCATTGAATAGAGCACCATGTGGAGATGTTCATGCCTACACATTTTATTTGGATGAGCAGTGGGCGAATTGAGCAATTTCATGCACATGCTCAAGGTCAAAGGTTAAAAGGTCAAGGTCAAATACACAAAATTTCACTATTTCCACCATATCTATGCAATGCCTGAAGATATTTTCTTGAAACTTAGTGTATACATGTATTACCCAATTAAGATTTTGTGGTGAAAGTTTGGGTCATGTGGTCAAAGGTCAAAGGTCAAAAGGTCAAAAAAAAAATATTAAAACTTCTTTTTTTTTCCGTACCTTGGAAAATTGTTCAAAGTATCTTCATGGAACATAGTATATACATGTACTGACTGGCAGTGATTATCTAGAGAATGTAGGGTTCATGGGGTCAAAGGTCAAGTGCAACACATCAATATTTTACCATTTCCCTCATGTTTATGCAATGCCAGCAGGATTTTTTTTTTTTTACACTTGGTGTATGGATGTGTAACCTAATAGAAATTCTCTGGAAAATTTTTTTTTTCTTTTTCTTTTTTTTTTTGCCTCAAAGGTCAAAAGGTCAAAGATCAAGTGAAAGTGCTGAACCAGCTTTTTCCTCCATATCTCAGAAGTGGCTCAATTTATCTGGAAACTTACTACATATTTATGCATGTTCTACCTGAAAGTGATTATCTTATGAATTTTAGGGTTAAAGGCCAGATGAAAATGGTAACAATTTACTATTCAGTACAGAAATTGCACTTTTTCTCCATACCGGTACCTTGAAAATTGCTCAATGTATGAATGGGTCAAATATGAAGTTAAAGTCCTTAAATCCCCAAATACATGCTCTCCTATTCATCCAATTAAACCTAGGTCAAGGAAGGTGAACATTCGACACATTTGTGACAAACTTGTCATTTCAATATTTTGCCAATTTTTTGAAAATGTAATTACACATTGTCCACATGTACTATCTAGACCTATTAGGACAATCGTGCATTATGGCAGTGGCATACCAGTTGCCAAAGCGACATTTCTAGTTTTTTTTTTTTTAATCCTTGTTGCTTTGAAGGAATGGCAAGATCCCAGTCACCAACGAGCAGACCAACGTGCCACACATCTATGCCGTTGGGGACATTCTGGAGGGTGGGCATGAACTGACACCGGTGGCCATAGAAGCAGGGAAGCTCCTGGCTAGAAGACTGTACAACAACCACTCGAGACAAGTAAGTACCTGGGACCAGTGTCCAATCACTGAATAGTGCTATTGAAACCTGTGATTAGAATTTCAAGTCAACAAAAATAAGGCCTAAGAACAGTTATGTTTAAAGGTATTCAAAGATGAAAAGAGTTTTGAATATCAACTTAATCAGGACCCTGTTACATAAAGTTGATCGTAAAGTTGCGCATGACTTTAAGAATGACTTTGGTATGGCAAGCCAAGTGGGTTTCGTAATCTTTGTTAAGTTCTGTAGCTAAGTTCAAATTTGCAGATGATAATGATTAATGCTTTGTGTGTCTCTATTTCTCTCTTGTGTAGTGTGACTACGTCAATGTTCCCACAACTGTCTTCACGCCGTTGGAGTACGGATCATGCGGTCTCTCGGAGGAGGACGCCATCTCAAGTTTGGGGGAGGAGAACATCGAGGTTAGGAGCAGACATTCTCTTGATGGTGCTGGGTTGCCATGGCAATGCTCATTGTTGCGTTGGTTGATGATTTTGTAGAAAGCATCCTTTGAACAAAATGTAGTTTGTTCCATCAGCAGGATAGGCATTTTGTAGGAACAAACATTTGAGCATAATTTGTGACCGTGCACCTCAAAACGAACATAAAGTCGCACACACTGATTTTGCGTGAGGACTGAAAATAAGTGAAATGGGTCAACCTAGCTGAACTTGACTTTTTCATATTTTCTGAAAGAGCGGGTCTTTTACATTATGCTAAAATTTTGGTATCATAAAACGGGCAGGAAAGTGTGTTTTTTTAGCAGTTTATCTCGAACATTTTTTGTAGAATAGTGTGATTAGGTGTGTCTTTAGGATCCCTTTTTCATTTCTGAAAAACCTTGTCCATACTCTTAACTTTCAACTCTAATAACTTTTGAAAGGATAGTGCTACTGCCTTGAAAGTTGACATTAATTATGGACAGAATGTGTTAATGAGGCATGCTTAATTTCAGTTTAATCTGATAATCCCTTCATTGTTGTTACTCTGGTGGCTTACTTCCTGTTTTTTGTCCCATTCATCGCACAGCCAGCACGGTTTGGTAAAGATTAAGCGCTTGAATAGACACTGTACTTCAGAGTCTCTTTTCTCAGTTCACACTTTTCCTGAGTTTGTGCTTTCTTTCCAATATTTAGATAGGTTAGGAGAGTCCATTTGATTTGAGTTATACATCATTTTAAAGCTTAAAGTCTGCTCTTTCAGAATATGGTCTTAACTAAAAATTCCTGTCTGGCGACTTTTTGTTTGTTTTGAGGTGCAGGGTCACATTTGTGTACTATTCAGTTGCTAGTCCTCTAGACCTTTTCAGTTTTAAAACTCTAACTTTTGTCTACCCTGATTGGAGGCCTTCCAAAATAAGAAAAGATGATTCAATGGCTTATGCAACAAATCAGATGCATTTGCTGTGTCAGTACATAAGTGAACTATTGTTAGGTATACTTCAAGCAATGATTTACCCCCCTCGAGTTGTGCTCTAAATACTGTAAAAACTGTTAGTTTCATGAGGGTGTATTTTTTGTGAATTTTGCAAGTCACTGTTGGGCCACAAATTTAACAGCACAGGATAATATTGTGCATGGACAGGCATTAGTGCACTTGCGGTGGACTCCCTGTCAAGTCACAAAAACGACATCTCGCGCAAATGTTTGTGCCCTCCTCAGTCACGAAAATATCAGTACATGAAAATAACAGCTTTTCCGTTTAACATTAACATTTAAAACGACACCTAAACTATACAGGTCTACATAATTATATGCACCCCTTTCCTTTGTCTCTTGTGTTAGCTACCAGCTTATTTTCTTCTCTCACGGATTCTTACCCATTGCTGACGCTTTTGCTACCATGTTTTCTTGCAGGTGTACCACACGTACTTCCAGCCCCTTGAGTTCACAGTCTCACACAGAGAGGCCAATGCCTGCTATGCCAAGATCATCTGTGACAAGAACAAAGATGTGAGTTTTAGTCGGCACGTAATGCCTCTCAAAGTCTAATTGCAACTTCTGGAAACATTCTGGGACAAAAAAAGAAAAAGGAAAAAAAAAGAGAAATCTCTCCTGTTATCATCCACTTGCTTGCACCAATGTGTAATGTCTTAAAAGTGTGCGGGCAAAGGGGATTCATCAAAACTGCTTGTAAAGCAAAACTTGATTTTATTATTTTTGAAATCAGAGAAATAAAGATATACGGTATAGATACATTTATTTACAGCCTTTGTTATATCATGGCATTCTACTGCATTTGGTGATATTAATCTTTATTTGTTATACTTCTCCTTTCTCCAATATTCTTAATTATGAGAATATGAGAATATACAAAATATCCAAACAGAAATTGTGAGTTTACTTGTAAACTAACACCTAGAATTTAGATAAGCCTTTGTGATGGAAGCTAGTCTTGAATAGCCTGAAAACTCGATGCAATGGTTGCCTTTTAAGTTCTCAAAACTACATTCCATGAAATAAAATAAATTTAGAAGCACCAGATCAATGGAAAAGCCTGTTGACTAGGTCCACATGGAAAAATCTAATAATTTGAATACTTTATTGATCAGGCAGTTGTGCAAATATTATGAAACCACCCCCCCCCCCCCCCCCCCCCCCCCCCCCCCCGAAAAAAAAAAAAAGAGAGAAAAAGCTAAGTAAGAGAAAACTTAAATATTTATAAAGCTGGTGCCATATTCTCCTTATGCTCTGATATGTTTTTTTGGTTTTTTTTTCTCCGACTGACTACACATGTAGGAGAGAGTGATAGGATTCCACGTCCTGGGTCCTAATGCAGGGGAGATCACACAGGGCTTTGGAGTAGCTATGAAGGCTGGTGCTACGAAAGCCCACTTTGATTCCACAATAGGCATCCATCCCACATGTGGAGAGGTAAGCCCATTCCCCTCTGCTACTGCATGGGATTTCCACCTCCTGGTTTTATGTGTGTACAATAGCTTACCTTCCGTCTTCTGATACTATAAACGTCAATATTTTCTCATGATTAATTTTTCACGCTGAGCGACTCAAAAACATATTCGCGGGTTGGTGAATTCATACTGCGTTATTGTCAACCCATTTACACTGTGCTGAGAAAATTGTGAAGATACTTTCATGGGTTTTAGAATTTGTGCTAGCCAGAAGTAGCGTGAAATATGCGAAAATTTCTGTGTTTACAGTAGCTGGAAGTTGAAATTTGTGGAAATTGTTGTATGCACTGAAAAAAGGTGAGCTCTTCAGATGGGGTAGCATTAGGATTAATCAATTTGTGTATATGATAATGTCCATGTATAGCGTGATTTCGGTGATGAATGCTTGTATTTTGTGCTGCTCAGAAAAAGGTCAGGAGAGTGATGAACCTTTTCAACAATGGCAGCCCAGTGTGGCACCCTCTGGATTGAGTTCACTGTATTTAATGTTATGATCTGAATGTCCTTTATTCTTTATTCCTTCTTGAATATAAACTTTCTTCATAAAATTATATAATTAAACATGATTAAAATGCTAGGGTACTCCTTTATATATACTCTATCATAATGGTTCATTGTACTTTCTTCCCCATCTGATTTCACCCCCTTCTGCAGTTGTTCACAACGATGCAAATAACTCGAAGCTCGGGAGAAGACATCACTCCACAGGGTTGCTGAGGTTAAGCCCTACCGCGTTAGCTCCCACGTCACCAAAACATTCTGCCTGAGAATCCAACAACATTAAATGTGCTTGCATGAAATATCTACCACTGTGTCTAATCTCTAATCTGTGTAAACGGGATCTTACATCACTCTGTTTCAGCTAAACATGCAGTGCGTTTTTCCCAGTGTAGCCAGTTTAATATGACCAGGAAACTTGGTTTAAAAGCCCAGAGGCTTTCTTTTTTTTATGCTCTTTCACTCAAAAGACGAGCAAAACACTGAAAGGTTTTACTCTCGTGAAATGATGCGTAAGCTTTCATAAGTGATCAACTTTGTTTTTACACCAATGAATGCCCTCCAGTAGAGAATGTGTGTTAGTCTTCCTGAATCCACTGATATGGTAGAAATAAGGGATGAGAGAATGGGGGTGGGTTGAAAGGGGACAATTATGGAAACCCAAATGAACACAGCGTGAAAAGCGCATTTTTATTATTAAAAGCAATATCAAGCACAGTGGATGCGCAGTTGGTCTCTTGAGAGTGGTTGACAGATTGGTAGGCAGATTTGGTTTGTTGACGTGGGAACAATAAGCGGTGGGGTTACTCCGTCTTTCTCATTTTTTTGTTCCCTTGGATGGAAGCTGTGTTAGATTGGGCGCTGGGGCAGTGTCAATGCCCAGCATGATGACGGCCATCTTTGTAAACCCGTACTCCGGGGCGAAGTTGGCTTGACGGAACCCTCTGGCACAGTTTCTAAGCAAGTTTTTTTTTTGTATTATTACTTTTTTTTTTTGGAAGGAATTTACTTATATCAATCCATCTGTAACACATTCCTGTGTCTTGTGTAGATTTTTGGCTCCATTTCCCTTGGAACGTGAAAAATACTCAACAGCAAAAATTTGACAGAGCCAGTGGAAGCAATAACAGGCGACTTTAAGTTCTCTCCGTAATCAATTTGGAGATTGCCTGTGCTCCTCTTTCGCACTGATCACAACAGGGGAAAGGAGAACAGATCTCAGAAGTCCAGGAAGTGGTGCGGCTGGATTAGATATTTGAAACAACCCTTTTCATGCATGAGTCTGTGCATTGTAAATACATGAAATGTAGTATGTCATGCAATGGAGTTCTTGACAGCAAAGAACCACATGTGAGTTATGTCTGTACAGAGTCGTGTGGCACATTGTGTTATTTCTACAATAGAAATTTTCTTGTTTGTCAAAAGTGTACCTGTATTATTTTCTCTCCTTTTTAGGGGGTGGGGGTGGGGATGTTTATGATTTTGCCTCTGTTTGATTTATTTTTGGAGTCTTACAACACAGCAGTAGCAAGCAAGAAAAAAATCTCTGTAATATTTACCATCACTGTGTAATTTGTGTGCTAATTGCTTGCAAGTTTTTCATAATTTCATCTGTTATGTTGTTTTGAAAGATTGTTGGTCCCAAGTTCGACTGCCATGACTGTAAAATGGCAAACTGTACTTGTAATTGGTATTGTAGAACATAATAGCAGCTAATATGTGACCTTTGAGGTAAATTTCACTTTCAGCTCACTCTTGTGGTGATCAATACTCTGCTTTTGTTTTGTGTTTTTTCCCCTTTTTTTCTTCGGTGATATGAGAATATAAAGGAAAGTTTTGCAGCAGAACGGACTACATGGCTCGTGCATGGTTTGTGCTCTGCCATTTAACCTTTCTGTGTGTCGAGACATTGAAGGTTGTTACTCTTGATACTGTCCTGACAAACGAGGCTTTGTCTGAATTCTTGTGAGGGGCATTCGAAATGAAAAAAAAAAAATGGGGTTTTGAGATTGGGAGAAGACCAGTGCATGGAACAGACACCACAGACCAGTGGCAGAGTGTTGAACATGTGCAGAGTTCAAAATACCTGTTCCAAAAACAGCTGTGTTTCAGTGAAGACCCCAATTCTTCAATTAGCTTGCATCTGTCAATATCCCCCCCTGACCTTTTTCGAGTGGGGGGTGGGGGTGGGGGGGGGGTGTTACCTTGCATCCTGTATCAGTGATGTGCCTGTGGATGTGTGAGGTGTGTGATGCAATGTGTTTGGTTTGGAATGATTTGTTCTATACCTGTGGTCTGAAACTGAAAGTACAACAGCAGCAAAAGAATCGAAGTGATGTTTGTTTTTTGCTTGAAGTAATTTTATTTTCAGAAATTTGACTTGCATACTGTGGCTTAATTTTGTTGTGAGCCTGTGTGTTGAATATTTTTGAGTGGTACTTGCTTACATTATCTTTTATTGAGTGAATATTTGTACCATGTTTGCCTTTCTTTCCATCAAGTGTTATGACAGTTGATTTCTGCAGTTGTAATCGTGATGCGTGATGAATACCATCACTTTTCTAGGACCATGCGTGAAACTGTCTCTTTGTATCATCAATACTTTGTTTGAAATCGCGGTATCAAGCTCATTGAAGCTGTGGATCAAGTAAAGGAGTTGATTAGGATACCTCAGACTGTAGAGGGTCATCGGTTTATATATGTTGTATGTTCATATTAACAAAAAAAAAAAAAAAAGGAGAAAGAAGCCTGTTGGGTGAACAGAATTAACATGATTGGAATTGTATGCAGAATATAGTTGTGTAGGTCAGTACAGGACCCCTGCAATATTTTCACAAATATAATCACTTGTACTGGTATTTCAAGTGTTGTAATTTGTATGTGGCCAAGTTTTGTTTTGTTGGTCATCTCTCAAAATGTCTCATGCGTTGTTTGTATGTTGGAAGATGAAGAAAGCCTGTTTGATATGCTTGGATTTGCTGGTGTCTGGCTATTTCATTTAGTATTTCTCTATCTCAACAATCCTGTATCAAGTGATGTATTCAAATTTGTGGAGAATTGTCTCCTGTCTCCTGTAGTCTATAGATGACGGGTAGATTTCGGAACCAGTCTAGAGCAGTTGGACTTTGGTAGGAGTGACTTGATATCATTTGTTTGTCATGCAGGTGCTGTATGACATAGTGTGGATTTGAAATTAATTTTTTATAGAACAGTTTCTCAGTTCTCATTGAAATATTTTTCTTACATGTACATCTGTACTTGATGTCAACCAGTCAGGTCAGATTTCATGACATGACTCACTAGAATTAACGATCTGTCTTTGCTTTGTTTTTTTCTAAATTATTTTTCTGTTGATAAGAGCTCAAATTTATATGTCAAGATTGAAACAAAAAGCATATTTTCTGTTTAGCCCGAGGTGACATCAGTGGAATTTTCATTTCTTGTTTTTTTTTTTTTTTTTTGGTGTATCATATTGTGAGGAATGCCATGTGTCATGGAAAAGTTTGTGCATGTTCATTTATTCACTTTGATTTGAGAGGATTGACCTCTACTACTAGTGACATCAGCTTACCATCTATGCCTAGGCCGTGCCGCCGAGATAACGCACAGCTATGACTCGAGAAAGGTGTGTGAAGAATACCTCAAGTCATTTTTCCTCATTGATTAAGTTTGATTAAATCATATCCAGATACTGTCCCTAAATTTGTGAGAGGTTGTTGTAATTGGCCCTGGCCTAATGCAGCTGCTTGTTGTTGAGTACTTGTGATTTTGTGTAAATATGAGGGTGTTCCCTATTCAATTCAAGGAAATGGGTCCATTTTTTTTCTTTTACTATTATTACATTTTTGTTTTAAGGAGAGGGATATATTGAGTAAGTGTTTATTTTGTGTGTGTATTTCTGCTTTATATACTGTATAACCAAGATGTATCACTCTGACATATATACCCATGTCCTAGCTGTCATATGTTTTAAAGGTTTGCTGTATTTTTTTCTTTTTTCCTGTGTATGTGCCTCAAGTGCGACACGTCTCAGTTTTCTTGATTTCATTTTTCAGCATCTGCTGCTGTACAGGACACTATATTTACAGGTATTCTGTAGTGTAGAGTTCAGATTCAAAAATTCTCTGCACAAATCTTATACCATACACTTTTTTGAGGGTACAAATTCTAGCGTGTATATGAGAGTAAATGCTTTTTGCAGACAAGCAGTATGTGTATATTCATAGGTCATGATTATGCTCTTGAAACTACTGAATGAAGAAAAAAATGATTAAGTACAATAAAGGATAAGACACCTTGTACAGACAGTGTCATGACATTTGTATGTGCTTTCTTTTGACTCCTACAGTATATTATAGTCAACCTTGCTGAAGTCGACCTGCCATAAGTCAAATAATCATCCAATTCGAATATCTTTTAAGTCCTCTTCTCTTTATATTCCATTGATCTTAATCCCTAATAAAATTTTCTCCATGTCGAACTATTTCTTTAGTCCAGATAGATTGCGACTTAGGCGAGGTTGACTGTATATGTGTGGTGTGTGCATTATTGTCAATGCACTTAATGACACAGTGTCAAGTCCATAGTATACAAATAATGACTGCTATGAGGGGCACTGTTAAAATTATGGGCCCAAGGTGATGTGAAAACCGTAACCATGCGGGAAGCGAAGCTGAGGGCATGGTTATGGTTTTCACATCACCGAGGGCCTACATAATTTTAACTGTGTCCCGAATATCAAGCAGTTATTATTTGTTTTATATACCGAAAATATAGATTCTAGTCCCTTTTACAGCACTCGTAATCAATGCTGATCGACAGCGCGGCGGTCGTATCATTGGTACGTACATGAGTGATCATCAATATGTGTACAGTTTACGGGGTTGCGACTGTATGTCTCCAAACCAGTCCGCTAGTCTCTTTAACAGCATGCTGATCGACTGCGTGGCGGTCGTATCATTGGTGCATACATATGAGCGAACTATGTGTACGGGGTCGCGACTGTCTCCAAACCTATTTACTAACTGTGCCCGGGCCCCGGTCACAGTAACTCAAAAATAGGGCACAGCTATTTTCATGACTCCCCTTTTAACCAATCAGATGAGAGGATTCTAGAAATGAGGTATATAATTTGTCTTACCCCCTCCCCCTGGGGCAAAGGGACCCATTGTTGTTGTTGTTGGTAGTGGTAGTGATGGTGGTGGTGCAAGTTCAGTGGTGACCAGTAGCCATGTTTGTTTGTTTTTTCCCCCCAAGAAAAACTAGTCTGGTGACCAGAGATCAAAGTGAAGACGGTATCGTGTTCCGGAACAACCTTAAAGTGAGGCAGTCCTCACGAATTTCAAAAAAATATGTTGTTGTTTGTACCTCCAATGAACTACTTTCACCAAAAGCAAACTTTCAAATCATCAAACACAAATAAGCTCGTAAATTTTGATTGAAAAAGTGTGAATCTGCATGGTGAATATGCTAATGAGCAAGTCTTGGCGGAGAGTCAGACGTCACCGAGGCACAACTCTTCCCAGCCGTGTTCTGCTCGTCATGCGTACGCTCCCTAGAAATTTATAAATTCATGTTTACTATTTATTTTTATATTAATTATATATATAAATGAGCTTGAAATATTTTGTTTGAAATAATAAAACCACATATTGTCACATTTTATGACAAAATCAGGTATGATCATTTTAAACACTTAAATTGGTTTTCTGCAGCACGGCTGTCAACTTAGTGAGTTGGGCATCAATGACGCTGCACCTTTTTGCAGGCTTTTACACGATCGCTTGCAGGAATTATTTTTAAAATATCGCGTACAGAGACAGTGTTTGCTTTCCACGTGTATAAATTGGTGAAAGGTTATAGTTTTTTACTCTTCTTAATTATCATACAGTGAAAATTCTCAGGACTGCCTCCCTTTAAACAATGGTATATTTATTATACAAATGTACCTGCTTTAAAAAGTCATAAGTGAATTGGATGAATACCAACTGCAGGCTATCTTTGATCAAATACTGTACATGCAGTCTTCTGGAAATGCAAAAATCTCCCTTATGGGCGAGGGGGTATCCCTCCCCCCCCCCCCCCCTCCTACACCTTTCCCTGCCCGTTTCCCCTTATATGTTGATAGCAGCAACAATTGAATATTTTACCAAAAATGCGTACCTAATGTCTCTGAATTTCAAGTCTAAAAATGCAAAAATCTCCTTCGTGTGGGAGGGGGTATACAGTCTTCTAATACACTGTCTCTCTTCCACAGTGACACTCCTGGCGCAGAAAGGCTGGACCTGAATTTGCAGTGCCACTGCAAACGGCTATAAACTACAACTGTGATTTTCATATACCTCAGTGACCAAAGGTTGAAATTTGGGCTTCTTTGAACAGGGTTCCTGCACCTTTAACAAAAATAAATTCCATGACTTTTCCTTGACTTTTCCAGGCCTGGAAAAAGATTCCTTTGACTTTTTCAGGTTTTCCATGACTGCAGGAACCCTGTTTGAACCTTGGTGAAGTAACTGCATTGTAATCTTTACTTCCATGATAAGCATGTTCACGTGATGAAAACTGCACCAAAGGTGTAAAAGGGACTTGTTAGTTTGTTCATGTAGTTTAATACAAATTAAAAAAAAAAAAAAAAAAGGGAAAAAACCCCCCCTTAAAATACATGTTGCAGGTTATCTTGCAATGTGAGAAATTCTAGGGTGGCATTCAGCTGTGTCCCCCTCCCAAGTTTTGTACAGTTATCTTACATGGTGTCCCACATAAGTGGAAACATGTCATCCAACAAATTGACCATTCATGTCTGATAATTCTACACGCACATTCAGCCACATTTATGTGGAAGTGGGACTGTGTGTAGGAAACCAGCCGTCTCTCAAGATTTTTCTTGCATGAATACATATTTAGATGACATGAATCTCTTAACTGTTTGTTTGGATGTTTGTGTGCATGTGTGTGTCTGGTTTGTAAGTCTGTTTACAATGTACCTATTATTGTAAGAAGTCCCGGGTAAACCATTATGATATTGTGCCTTTTAAAATTACTTGCCATAAAGCAAATGTTCATTGCTAAGTAATATATAATAATAGTGATAATAGTAATACCACACACAAAACAACTCTTTCAAACTTTACAATGCACAGCACAAATAAAAATCTTTTTTTTTTTTTTAAATACATGAGACAGTAAAAAGAAAGCTTCTTCTGAGACTGAAAATTTTCTTTTGGTATGAATGATCAAATTCCAAATTTTAATCTAATGAAAAAAAGAGATATAAAAACAGGTATATATACATATAGGTCACACACAATAAAATGTCGAATTGATGTACTGCACACTCTGTGGAAACTAAATATATGGCAGATACATTTTCTTCGGCTAACTAGACCACACAAAGATTTCTCATATGCACATTTATACATGTTTAATTTATTCATTACAATCATTGATTGTGATTGCAGTAGGCTGAAAGACTGGAGGAGTTGTATTGAAAATCGACATTTAAAAAATCTATCAAGGTAATTCAACATGCATTGAGTATCTACGCAAGTATTTACAATATAGATATGTGTGAGTACGAACTGGTACTACAGCTTGTATCACAAATTCAACACTTCACTGTTTTCTATACACAATATACAGCAATCTCACAAACAAACGTAAGGGGATGTCTTAACAGTGAGTATAGCTCTACAGAACAAATGGACGGACTATTCTTCTTGGCACCCTCTTCCCAGCTGTTTGAGGTGCAGTGGACGCTTGTCTTTGTAGCGAGGCTTGTCAATCATGGGCTGCGTGTCTTGTGACCACAGCTCTCTGTATTGTGTCCTGTTCATTCACTGACCACAACTGACCCTCACATATGATTAGTCATGCAGCAGTGAGAGAAGATAAAAATCTTGTTAAAAAGCAGCCACAACAGACAACTTACGTGGTAGGTACAAGACAGCAAGGTCGGATTACAATTAGACAAAGATAAAGTTGTAAAATTGTCAATAGAAGCAATTAGACTAGACGACAAGAACACATCTTTGTCCATGTTTCATCTATCAAAGGCACATGAAATTTGTCCTTCGCTCTGCAATAATTCCAGTTTAATACTCGAAACTACAAGTACTGTGTATATCAGAATGTATGTCCAACACAACTAGACACACACGGCACACAAACTTTGTACATGTAACATGCAGCTCACCACCTCTCAGATGGTTTATCAATTAATTGAATTATTATTCCCACTAAATCGTTTGATCAAATCAAAATAACTTTGAACATTGAGACGTATCAGTACATCCTTGCACTTTTTGCATATTGTATTCTCCCTAGCTCACATGATGGAGCTCAAGAAGCTTTTGTGTCTTTTATTTTTTAATGAAAAAAAAAATCTTATTTTCTTGGTTTACCAAGAATACAGTAAAAGGTACATCAAGTAGTATTGTACTATCATCAACTCTTACAGTATGAACTGTCGATTTCTTAAATCCCTCTTTAATATATATGTACCGGTAAATGACTACATATACAACAGTCAAAGAGTTATAAGTCGTGAAGGCACACAACACTTTATATTTTAGATTTGGTACTTGCTGCCATTATATTAAGAAGAAAACAGGCTCCATCATTTTGACAGCTTCTGTTTCAAAGAATACAGAAACCTCTACTCATAATGATCTGGAATAATCATTTTGTTGACTGAATCTGCAATTACAACATCTGGCCCCTGTTGCATAAAACTTTTTACCAGAGAAAAACTAAGGTTAATTTTGAACAGAATTTTACTTGTGTTACTTCAATGGCGGAATCTTACTACCCTGAGATTACAGTTCTTATCAGAGTTTTTCTCAGGTTAAACGTTTTATGCAACAGGCCCCTGACATGATCTGAGCTGTTAAACGGTAGCAGAGCTATTGCTATAATATTGCTGTTGAGGTCACACTTTATACAACAGTTACCACACGATGTGGCCCTACATTGCCAGTCTTTATATCTTGAGCTTGGGTTGCCTCAAGCTATGATACACACAGCTACTCCTTGAAGGGTAAAGGCGAAGCAACCTTCTCCTTGTGACGCTCCCTCAAGGAGCTCTTCGACCCGCCCACATCATCCTCCAATCCGCCAACCGCTCCGCCTTTCTGCAGCGACCCCACCGACCCCCCGAGGGCAGCCTTCCTCTCTTCGGGTGTCCAGTTTGGAACTGTGGTCTTGAGCACGTCCAGAGTGGAACCGGAGTTCTCGGAGGACGGGGCTGATGTGGTGGCCTGGTCGCTGCTTTGCAGGACGTTGTTGGGGAAGCTGGGGTCTCTGAAGACGGCGATGCCCTGGTCGGCCATGTTCCATGCATCTCTGTCGCTGCTGTTGTCCCGCATTGTAACCAGAATTTCATCCAGATGAAGGTCCTTAGCTTTCAGACTGGAAAGAGACAAACAATCATGCATTAATAATGGAAATTCAATTTGAAAAGGTATTCATCTACTTACAAGATTAGCTACAAAATGAGCTATAGCCAGGGCTCTGCCAACATTTTTAACAAGGCCCCACAATGCTTGTGCATACTCACTCAAATTTCCTGTGACTGCAACATCCACAAACACTTTCCATGGCTTTAATGCATGGCCTTTTTTTTTACACCATATCACATCTTTTCTTTATTCCATTCAAGCACAGAAAATAACAGTGAATCTGGTCAATCATCTCCACACTTTGAGCTCATTTTAATCATTGCAGTCTTTCCATTCTGGAAATACATCTAATCCTAAAGCATTCACACAAAACACAGATGATATACCTATATCTGAACTCTGATTGTATTTATTTTAGGAAAGATTTATAAGCAAAAATAATGGTCTTGCCCTAGACATGGCACCTTTGTATACAGTAATACAATGGATTTGCAGTGACACTTTACAGACTCACTCTGAAGTTCTGGAGAAAAAAACAAAATCATGGCAATCACTGGTTTTCTCCAAGATTCAAGAAGTTTGTTAAAAATTGTACAAAAACCATTCATATACAAACAAACAAAAAGGATTTAAAAAGGAACATGTCCTGCAAAATTTCGCTGTTTTATCAGGTTATCTTGTTATATCTTTCTGCTCTGTTATTACTTCACAGTCTGTTACACAATATTTCCCAGAAATCAAATATGCACGACATTTTTATATGATGGATATCAACCATATTTGTGCCCGCAGCTTTAGAATTCACTGCATAAGATACCATGGATGTGAAACATACAATGCCAAACTGCCAGCATGTATTTCATTTCAGTAATTCTGGGAAAATGAGCGCTAAATTTTGACAACAACAACAACAACAAAAAAAAAGGAGCACAGTATTTCAAGTTCTGTCTGAGGATGATTTGCCCCATAACTTACGCCAAATCCCTCTCCTCGGTAGCAGACATGACAATCTTGGCGACGACCTTCTGCAGCGTGGGTTCCTTGGTCTGCACAAACTGGGTCAGGCTGGCGGTGAGACTATCCTCCTCCAGCAGTCTGCTACACGCCTGGTTCAAGTGCGACAAAACCATGTTCTTACAAACTCACAAACTACGACGAGTTCAAATTCAAAATGGAACACATCAGAGAGCAATCATGCCTTAACCCCTTAATGTGCCCATGAACTTTGCTATTATTCACCAAGCTTCCTAATTGCTATTTGATTGATTTCCAATCAAAACTTGACTATGTTAGACAAGCTGGACAATCTCTTATCATTCATGTCACACACAAACATAATAATTATGCCAAAACACATACAAACACACAGTCAAGCTCATGTGGAAAGGACAGACGTATGCGAGAGCAGCTCAGCCGATGCCATCTCTAGCACTTCTTCATTTGATTTTCTTTCAGTTCAAGATCAGCAAATCAGCCAATACTGATAGTCAAAATGAAATCTTGCACATCTTTCACATTCATGGCAAGGTTAATTCCTTGAAATGATCAGATAATTAAATTGTACACTGTGGATTTACACAGACACAAAATTCCGTCAGTCACAAATCTTTCTGACTACTGTAAAACCAGAAATGTTCATGTGCAATCGAATTTTGCGAATTTCACGGGAGCCAAGATTCATGACAAATGCACATGAAATTTCTTGTCTTCACTGATATGGACTGACAAGTGGCAATTTGCAAAATTTTCATGGCGTAAACAAGGCTGTCGGCTCCAATTTGCAAAAAATTTCATGCCGCGAACATGTCTTGCCATACAGAAGTCCTTTGTTTACAATGCAACCCAAGTGGTGCAGATCAGAGAAAGCAACAAACTTGACATCACAACATCTTGTCATATGTATGTCTTTGTCTGAACTATTCCTACCTCAGTGTTTTCAGCAAAGTAGAGGAGAATCTTTCCGGCCAGCAGGTAGATACCTGCATCCAGTGAGTTACTGGTGATGTCCAGTAGATTGGGCAGCAGGTCATCCTGAGAGAAGGATGAAGGTGAGTAAACAAAAATAGAAATCAAATTGTTCTTATTTACATGTTCATGTATATATTGATTTGTTTTTTTATTCCAATAAAACACATTAAAAAAAAAATAGAAATCAACATATGCCTATGTCCTTCACTTTCTCTCTCTCTCTCTCTCTCTCTCTTCAGATTGAAACAAGGATTAGTGGTGCTTAGGGTTTTATTATCAGTAATAAATAATCAAGAAATCTGAAAAAAAAAATTGTTTACTCAAAATAAAATTGCTGTTTGGAGTAAATTTCTGAATTCATAAGGAGGCAACATTGTTTTGCTTTTTTTTTTTAAAGTTTCTTTTTTGAAAATGAGAATAAAAAGTGAAAAAATTGTAATTGATAAAACACTTGTAATACGAATAAGGTGATAAGAAACAGTGCCAACAAAAAATGTCTTTTTCATTTGTTTTTTTCTCTCTCTCAATTCTACATTTTTGGGGTTAATGTTCATTTTAAGTGCCTGCATAGGAGACTAACCTGTTCAAGAATGACGTCTGAACTCTCAATGGCCATCAGCTCCAGAGTCTGGAGAGCCAGTCTCAGAGTCTCATTATCTTGGCTGGTGCAGAGGGAAACCAGAGCAGCAGCTGAGGGATTCAAAATCAAAATAAATGTAATGTTACAGAAAATACTGCAAAGTTAAAAACAGTCCATGTGAGCATCAGTGTGAACTAATAAATGAACCAAACTTTCAAGACATTAGAATGTTAAATGACATAAAATTTAGCTATGACAAAAAAAAAAAAAAGATTCTACAGACCACTTCTTTCCCAGCAAGAGAAAGATGAAGAAGAGAAGGAATAGCAGTCACAACAACCAGCAACAAATAATGAGTTATCTCTATTTTGTCTTCCCTAGAGTTGATATCTCCATTGCCCTGACACTAGCCTTTTGTCAATGCCCTCTCGCTGTAACGGATGAGCGAACGGACGAGCAAAGCGAGTCCAGCCGAGCCCCACTCGGCTGGGCTCTCTACACCATACAGCAAGAGGGCCTTGACAAAAGGCTACCCTGACACCAGCATTCATTATTCCCTCATCTTGGACCCCAAGTCTCTCACATGGAGTCAGCATGCTAGCCATCTGAGTCCTGATGTCCGCGCTGAAAGCCAGGTCCAGGTAGATCCCGGCCACGTAGCGCCGCGTCACGTCAGATCCCGTCTTGGCAGCATGCGCGAGGTCCTCCAGCCCACGGTCAGCGATCACGGCGTGCTTGTTCTCCTCGGAGTCGGAGACGATGTAGGAGAGGGCTGTGATTGCCTCCTGTACCAGCCGAGGGTTTCGGGAGTGGAGGAGGGTGGTGAGGGTTGCCACGCCCCCATTCTCTACAAATTGATCCTGTCAGAAAAAAGAAGTTTCACATCAATTTCTGAAATTTCTTCGTATCTGTACTCTCAAGGCTTTATATAATATAGGTCGTTAATATATTCAAATTCCATATGCGTTGTGTTCACAAAAGATTGCCTAACAATCACAAAGCTCGCCAGACACTTGCCTTACCTACCAAAAACTGAATACTCAGTAAATTCCTGCCAAATAAATTTAACTGGAGGGAGCAGGTGTATAAAATGGTTTGCAACTAGGCTGTAAAGAAGAGAACCATCTATGAGTTTTAATACATTGCACAACGATGTCAGTTAAAATGAAGAAGACCTGAAATGCATCTAAATAAAGTGACTTTGTACATGAAAGAGCCTGAACTTTGATACTACAAGGACCTGAATTCAGACTTTTGCCTGAAAACTGGCATCCCTGATTACAGAAACAGTCTATTGGTTCTTAGTTTCATAATGTCATAAATCCATTACGACCATGCACTCAATGATTTCAATTGTTTCCTAATATCAGTTCATATGAAAACACAGTCAAATAACCATTAGCCGTCACACATACTGGCATGGTCCCAGCTTTCAGTTAGACCTAGCCCCATGTGCAGTGTTTCACGTCAAAAGTAGAAAACCAGAGGGTAACTCTTGTTGGTCAAACCTGGCCTGTTGGCCGCCATGATCCTAACCTGAATTGCTGGAACAATCAGAAGTTCAGCGAGAGCCTCAGTGGCATACTCTTGGATGGCTTCATCTGTGGACAGGCCGAGTGAGATGAGTACCTCCAGTCTGCAATAAATGGGTCAATCAAACATTATAGTCCTCTGATGCAGATAATGTAAGGTCACTTAAACCTTTGCTCTATCCTTGTAATCATGTGCAAGAAAAAAATGTTACATGCGTATACTCTTTATATCATGGTTAAAGCAACAAAATTGTTAACAGGCCAAAAACTTCACAAGTAGTTATGTCTAAATCTTACTTTGGAAGGTGGTATAATGAAGAATGAACTGGACTTAGCTTTTACCAACCACTTGATAAAAGAAGTATACAAAAATTGACCACATGAATTGTTTTGAACAAAATTTAGCCTATTTTTGAAGATAAACATTCCCTTTAAAAAAAAACTAGAGAAGTGTGGAACAGCTGCATAATAATACAACATGTTTAGATCACAATGATGCCACATTGAAACTCAATAGTGCAATGATTGCAAAGCTACAGAAAAAAGAAAAGAAAAAGCAAGGTACTTTATCCTATTTGCCTGTAGTAATGAGGAGGGAGGGAGGTTCCCTAATTGCTTGCTTCTAAGCATTCAACACTTCCTTTACTAGCAGTAACATAAAAACATATAAATTCGAACGTAAATTAAAGTGAGTTGACAGTTTGATAATTGTTGACAATTGATATGATTTATATAGTGACATAATATTATCATAGATATCACTATAAACAATGATCAATGGAGGAATATATCTTTAACTATATTTCATCTATTATATTTCTTCATGAATAAATATGTTCACATATGCATGATGCTATTAAGTACTTCTTCATTACTATAATACAGGGCCATAGATGTTCTCAGGGAGTTGAATGATATCTTACCCGCTTTCAGCCACAATTCTAAACTTGCTGTCATCTCCTGCAGTGGCCAATGTTGCCAACTCAAAGGCTGCCTGGCGCTGCTCCTTAAGTCTGACAGAAACAAGGAAACGGCATTATCATTTACGACCTATTCTAAAATACACAATTGTAATGCACACATGGAATCAAAAAGTTCCATACCCAGTGGTTTACAGTAGGGCTTAATGTGTAAATATTCGACATATCTTATGAACATACCTTGGCAAAAATTGTGCCTCGTGATGATTTTATTTTATTCTGGTAAATACTGTTACAAATGCCACTTTAAATATCACAGGACATCATCTGGACAGTGATGACCGCAAACACAGGCTCTCAAAGGATTTGCTTTTGTTTTTGTTTTTTTAAGCTTGATGTACATCAAAGTGATTACTTTTCTTTTATATTATAGAATTTTACTTAAAGTGTCACATGGGCTTATTATTATTAAAAAAAAAAAAAAAAATTTGCTATGCACCATCTCTAATGGTGGCATCACATTGTACCTAAACTGGTACATTGTAGATGGTAATAGAATTTAGAAATATGGGATAATCATTTCTGTGCGAAGGTGGCTCCACACATTTTCAATAGCCAATCGACTGTTTAAGTGCATACAGAAGGTCACACGACTGCACCTGAACCAAACATGAAGGTTACATGAAAGCTACACAGATATGAATCTTCACTATAAGAAGTTTAAGTGAAGGACACATGAAAGAAACACAAGATTTTGACACCACTCACGAAGTTCCTGCTGGAGCTTGAGAAACTCCACTGGTGGTCATACGATGGCTTAAAATGCCCTTGCGAATGACATGACGTTTATACAATATGAGCCAAATTTGAACATCAATTTCCATTATCATGTTTTCATCTTTGCTCAATTTTGGGACACTGTGATGCCTGCTTGCCAGCAAATTGTAAACACTGAAATACAATGAGCATGATATGATCTCATCAGAAAAGAATGCAAACACCTTTCATAGCATGCACAACCACTGACATTTCCCTCACCTCCCGTTCTTGGCCATCTCGACGACCTTTTCAACGTCGCGACTCATGACGAGGCTCTCTTCCAGGAAGTCGCCGATCTTGAACTTGAAGTTGTAGAAGAGCGTCCAGCCGGCTGTCCAGATACCGAAGAGGTAGATGACATGCAGTCCATAGTAGATGAGCGAGTAGATGGCATTGACGTAATCCTCGGTGCAAGGTTCTACCGTCGTGCAGCTGAAGTTCTGTTGAAGTTATAGGGAGTGCAATGTAAGTGCAAGATAGGGTTTGGGGGTAAGTAACCAGGTAAGTTTGGTGTAGGGCAATGGTGTATGGGCAAAGATAAACAAACTATCATTGTTTCTGTCTCTCTCCATACACAGTAACACATTTTTATATCTCATATTTGCATTTATACAGTATATTCCTTTCACAATTTATATAATTTTATTTCTTTACCTACAGAAAAATCTATATCAATATCAAAATAAATCTTGGTAAATGGAAAATGGCTAGATAGATAGACAGTAGCTTGATGTAAGATTTCATGTTGATCTTGATTTTGCAGTCCTGCATGTGTACTTTGACAACATTAAATCTATTTTTGATTATATACAGGAACGCCATATATTGGATTCTCACTTTTGACAATATTTCCCTTATATTATATGCATTTGTCTAATGATATAATGTAGCAATGGTATTCTTGGTTGCCAGGCGTGAACATCTGATCAAATGCAAAACATAGACGATATATGTATATCGTGCAAAACTATGTTGTCTTCACTGTATATAAAAAGGCATGCAGAGCCACGTTTTATGAATAGCATTGCTCCTACTACACAAAACCATCATAAAATGGTGTAATGTGAAATCCCCACTTTATCCCCATCCCATCCTCCATAAAAAGAGATGCTGTATCTGATATAGCATTGACAACCAGCTGTGTATGCTTACCAGCACAGACAGAAGGCAGAGAACACCAAGAGCCAGAGAAGCCGCCCAGTTCAGCATTGTCATGACGTTGAAGATAGCCATGAAGAACTTCGGCCTGGAGTGGACAAAAATGGATGAGGTCAATATGGTGCAAATGGATGACCCATGTACAATCTTACCGATGTGCTGTCACCAACAATCAACATGGCTCACAAATTTGTATATGCAACTTATATTTCCCTACATCGACATAGGAGAATTTCATGAATTTGAAAACTTTGCATATGACCAAACCGATGGAGCAGTCAATATAATGATTGTTTAAATGGTCTACATACAGTACAGCTAGATACTGGTCAGAAATGAATCATAATACAATCACAAGAATACTGTAGAGGGCAGAAATAATTAAATTGTGAGCAGTAAAGTCACATCAGATAAAATTAAATGGGTTAGTCAAATACCGGTTAGTGATTGGCTAAACACAGTCACGTGATGGAGGCACACTGGTTATGTTCGCCCATGGGCAGAACATTTTTGTAATGTTCTCCCGCGAGAAAACATTTTCACGTAACAAATGACAAACGATACCACTCGGGATAGGGAGAGGGAGGGGGAGGGGGAGGGGGAGGGGGAGGGGGAGGGGGAGGGGTAGTATAACTCATGAGAGATACTGAAAAAAGCTGACATTTACAAATTAGGAACTCAAGATGAGTACTATTTCTACCAAGAATCCGGCACTGGTCCACATTTACCACAGGCTAGATGGTCCAACGAAGCCTGCCTTGTGGGAGAAAGACGGACACTGGAGCAAACCATAGAGGGCGACAACACAAGTCCAGAGACCCGAGTACCAGTAGGTAGTGAAGAAGGCAAAGAGAACAAAGAGCCAGTTGATGTAGATGGAGGCCTGGGGAGGGAGAAAGAAAATACAGTCATTCCAAGTGGCCACCAATAAAAGTTTGTCTCACTGGGGGGTGGGGGGTTAGTTTCAGTTCTTAGCTTGACAAACTTGTGTCATTATGTTTAGCTGTTCTGACCTAGCTGACAACAAAATTATAATTAATTTTGAAAACCCTGGTTTGGGTCTGTCAGCAGTAAGTAGTGTTAGTGCTCAAGTGCGGCATCCTTCCTGTTATGTCATGGAGGAGGGGACGGGATACTTAAACTGGATTGCTCCCTTTTTAAGTAGCCAGGTAAAATTGGATCCACGCTCCAATCTCTCATTATCAATTGGATCCTCCTGTCTGCTTCTATAGTTTACAGCAAACTTGGAAAAACCAACATTTCCTTCTTTTAGGATTATGTCCATTCTTTAATAAGGAGATGCGTACACTTGTACCAAGGTAACATGCATGTACATTTTCTAAAAGGCAGTTACAAAGCTGCCATGTGCTTTGTTAATATTTCTTTCTTCATCATCAAAATATCCAGCAAACAATTTTAGGATATTAAAAATGAATGCTGGTCAAAATTTGTATGGACAAGAGAGGGGCTAGAAAGAGAAATGATGTAGACTGTTTTTGTATTTATAGATACTTCTAAGACATTGCGAATGTATCTTATTAGCTTATATATCAGGACACTAGGGATGGTACTCGCAGATTAGACAGCAAGAAAAACACCAACTAATATTAATAGAAATAACAATAAACAGAACAACCATACCCTGAAATCTCGCAGCAAGGCCTCTCTCCACCTCAGTGTGGCCACTTCCTTGATGAGGGATGTCCTTATCTCTTCTGTCTGCCCCGCCCCAAGGTCATTCTTCGCCTTCGTTGCCAGGTCAACAAATGACTGCCACAAAATAACATTAGAAATAGGAATATAAGTGCCTATAAAGGCTGTACTCATTCATGGCTTGGGACATTCTTTCCCTCTAGTGTAAGTTTATAAATGACACCTAAAAACAGAAAAAGAACATTGCGTACCTGTACATACACTTGTAGTTTTTTCTATACTTTATAAATTTGTTCAAACTAATGGAGCACTTTTTAAAAAGTTGATGTTTTCTCTCATCTATAGAGTATGCACAAAAAGGACACTAACTTATAATTAAACTACTAATAATTCTTTGATGCTGCTGTAAGCGTAGCAAACAAAGTATACCATGAGCGCTAGACATACAATAAGGTCCTAAAACACTATAGAAATAAACAGAAAAACAAGAAGAAATTCCCCAGGTTCTTGTCATCCCATGATAATTTATAACTCTCCAAAAAGAAGTAATTTTCTCCATGCGAAGGACACTTTGCTTAAATGTGTATCAAAAAAATGAGAGAACTGTGGGAAATGTCAGACTGTAATGTATCCTACTGCCTCACATGACATGTTTAACTCAAATAGTCAAACCCTGAAAGTGTTTAAACTGTTAATCTTCTTAAAGGATAAATTCAAGTTTGCTTTGTGCAATACATGTATGTACTCCTCTATTCTCTTGAGGGATGATATAATTGAACTTCTTATGAACATCATTTTACAGGCATTCTATCTGTTTCAATAAGTAAAATCAGTAGGCATGCATGATGGGTGTGCCCTACTATTAAAATGTTTGTAAAAAAATGTCTCTGCATTCAGGTGTAATACTGTATGGAATACCAATCAAGCATTCTACGATCCGACGTATGCTTTTTAAGATCTGGCAATAGGTGATTCTACACAGTGTACAAATTGTTAGAGGCGAAGGCCAGATGAGCAACTTTTACAAATACTTCACCACTCATAAATAACCAATTATGACCAATAAGCCAAAGTGACATATTATATGTTTAAAAAAAAGTAGAAGAAGAAAAAAAATTAATACAGTGAACACATACCAGGGTATAGTAAGTGGAATGAGCAGTGTAAGAAAGCAAGAATTTAAGTAGTAGAACTAACGTGAAAGACAAGTAACTATTTCAGAAAAGTTATGTACTTAAGGCAATTACTGCTCGAGGCAATACAATGGAGTGCGAAGAAAACTTATTTTGCCAAAAAAACATGTAAGATTTCTACTAAAAGTTAGACTCATGAAAAGTACACAGGTTTCCTAGACACAATTATAAGTGGAAACATCAAAATACACATTATACTTCAGATCAAGAAGAATGTGTTACAGGTATAAACACACAGAACAAGGCTTTTGAGGCAAGGAGTGAAATAAAATAACTAAAAATCTTTGCAAATTGTCATTCCTTATACTAAGTACTATTAGCAAACACTGTTTCCATACTTCACATTTCCTTTTCCACACATGTACACATTCTAGTAGGCTGATGTCAAATTCTCTCCTAACTACATGTACTGTAAGTACTAAAACGGAGACCAGCATCACCTGTAGACTTATCATGCTTTTGTTTTACTTTGTATTTACATGTATGATGTATACATACTGTGTTTGTTTGATTTGATTTATTCCAGCATGAAAACACAAATTGAAAATAGATTTCAAAAGCAAGAAGACAAAGAAGTGCAGCGAATACTGTGTAAAAAAAAGAAAAAGAAAAAAAAAGAAGAAGTTAAGAGAAAGAGGAAAATTCAGGAAGCATAAATTCACTAATCAAGTACTACATGCATTATGCTTTTTGGGCAAGTCCAAGCTACACATTGTATTTGATCACACAAGACTGAAAATTCAAAATGGGTCAATGTACATAAACTTGGTATCATTTTAAAGCTAAGAAGTTAAAATACATGAATTTCAAAAAGAAAAAAGAAAAATCCTTCCGCATAACCAGCAATAAATTAATTAATCTGCATAAATGAAAATTTAGAGTAACGCGTGGGACATTCAAAAATCCTGCATTTTAAAATATATCTTTTAATTTTTACAAGCTTTTATGAAAATAAGTATGGTGACCTTAAGTCTGACCAACAAGTTATCATGACTGTGATTTTCAGTTTCTCAACTGATTAAATATGCAAATGAGGGATGGGCCAAAATTAGCATGTCCCACGCGTTACTTTTTTAGGTCATTATTTCTCATTTGCATAAAAGTTAATGATTTAATTGACTTGAAACTTTCAAAAGACCAAATTCACAATGGACCTAATCATATCCACGAGATAAAAAGTTAGTCTGATAAATCTCATACTTGCAATTTTCAATTAATAGTAACGCGTGGGACATTTTAGTAACGCGTGGGACGATTTGTGTACAAGTCAATGGAAGTGTACTAAATCTTAGTCTTCTATGGGAAATGTGTACATTATTGAGGGATTTTTTGTAATTTGGTGAATTCTGACTTGAAATTTGGTGAAAAGTTCCACTTTGGATAAATAATTCACAAAAGATCATTACATGCTATTTTCAAGGTCACATTCAAAGTCAAATGTCAAAAAATAAAGGATAACACAAGCATTTCATATTTTTTATTATATCTATTGTTCTGGTGGGTCTAAATCATTTAGATTGCAAGAATTTATTAGAAATACATCTATTTAGATAATTAGTACCCACATATTAAAGTTTCTCTGAGCAAATGTGCAATTTACATCACAATATTCATAGTGACAAAAATGTCCCTCGCGTAATACTTGTCCCACGCATTACTATACCTATTTTTCTATTATTGACCTTGAGAGAAAACAGTTTCATGATTTTTTCTGAAAAGTTTTGTTTCAGGTACAGTTATTGTTGTAGAAAAAGATGTTTGTAATGATTTTATAGTATACCAAGTATTTTCACAATAATTGAGATAAAAGTAAAAGAAGAAAAAAAGGACAATTTTTGTGGTCCCACGCGTTACTGGAGAATAAATTTGCATAAATTAAATACTGAACGCGTGATTTTCATTATTTCTATTGTTTTGAACGAAGATGCCTACTAGCTACCAAAAGCAACCCAACATATGAAGTTTCAATCTTAACAGTGCAATATAGGGCTAAATCTTCTTGTGATGTCCCACGCGTTACTGGTGCAAAATAGCTTGGACTTGCCCTTTTTGATACATCAGTGAGAGGACCCTGTCCTGGAAACGACATGGGTGTACTATGTATAAATAGATAATTTTGCAAGTGGTCGAAGTTGTTATCATGGTGTACAGCAACAGATGGAGAAATTGAGAAGTGCATGCATCCATTTACAGACAAAGAGCTGTTTCAGAGGGGAAAAAAACATAATTTCTTACAGCATAAAGCAACACAATTGTTAACACGTCCGTAGTTTCTTAATGTCCATCACAATTGATACAGAGTGTATTCATAAAATGCCACTTTCACAAGACTTTTATCATCTTCTTTCAATATTGTTTTCGTACTTTCCACACTTTCCACTTGAACGATGTCTCTTTGAATCTCAGTTTCTTCTGTTCAGTTATCTTTTTTTCCCATCGATGCCTCATTATCCCTAAAAAGATAATCACATTGGTACACCAGTCTCCCTCCCCAGCTCTCCTATTGTGTGTGTGTGTTTTTTTTTTTTCCAGTTGCTTCATTTCATTCTACCTTTATATCTCTTGAAAAGAGATATACAAATTGTATAACAGACTCATCACTGTTGAATACACAAACTTGACAGAAATAAATGGCCAATTAAATTCATTGACAGTCATGAAGGAAACAACCGCAGTAAAACAAAATATGGGTGCCTATTCCGTTCTATATGATGAAAGCATCCTTTTTTTCTAACTAGAGGGCATCACAATATCAATGCACTGTCCTTAGAATACAGAGAAAGGTTAGGTAAGGTTTGACCACTGAGGGAAGATTGATAGTGGTACATGTACATAATAGAGGAACACCATTTCAACAATATTTTATTGTTGTTTCATTAATGTTTATTAATGCTTTGTTGTGCTTGTGATTTGACACTGAGAATCACGCACACACACTTGTAACAGAGCATGCACACAAAGCAACCAAGAGCAACTGCTGCTGCACTCTCTTGTGCTTGAGGTTTGTCAAGGAGGGATGTGCATGATCTTAATACACATACTAGCATGCATGTATCTGGCCAGCCATGGCCATGATTTCACCCAAAATCGGAAGGTGCCAAATGCCATGAAATGAGCACACTGATATTTTCGTGCTGAAATTAAATGTGATCGAGACCAGTGGTGATTTTTGTGTGTGTGTGTTGTTTAGATTTGTGATACAACACTGATTCACCAAAATTCATGAAAATTTGACTTTCGTGAAAATAACAGCTTTTACAGTACTTTGGGCCAGTTTTGATGATGTTTATCAGAATTATCCCCCAAAACAACTTACAGTCACTGCACTGGACAGTCTTAGGTCTAATATACCTCTTGCCGCTTCGCCATGGGAACCATCTTGAGGATGCAGCGGTCGGCGATGCGATAGTCGTCCAGGGTGTAGGCATCCCGCAGGTACTGGCCCTTGAAGCGAAGCCGGAACTGGTGGTCCTCGCGCCCCATCACATAGAGGATGTGGAGCAGCTGGGCCCTGATCCTGGCCAGGGTGTCTAGGGCACTGCATTGCAGCACAAAGGTGTGCACCTGTGTCACAATTGGGACAGGGAATATGATAAAAACTAGCACCACCTGTTTTGCAGCCAACATGGAGGTTTGCAAATTGTTTTGAGATAGTATTCAGAATGGCCAGCGCCACGTATTTAAAAGGTTTTTTTTTCTGGTGCCACTTCCGGGGTAAAAAAAGTGGGGGGGGGGGGGGGGACTAAAGTGAACTAAAAAGTGGCAAAGTTGCTCTCAGGTGTTATGCCTTTGTAGTATGTCAAATATTTGAATCAAACATGCAAACAAAGCACAGAGTATACTGATCTTCTACAATCAGTTTTTGTTTTGTTTTGTTTTTGTTTTTAAGCAGCATTATGAAACAAGCAGGATGGTTGCTTCATCTCAACTTGTGAATTTTGTGTCAATGGGTACATATTGCCTAAGGATAATTGGGATAATATGTAAACCTAGTGTCATTACAGAATGACTTTGATTAAAGCCCATTTACAGTATAAGTGGATTGAGGAAATGCAGCAATACATGTAAATGTATGTACAGCTGTAGGACACAATCAGTGAACAGGTGAAGTTTGAGGAAAGTTACTTTTTGAAAAGTTATGAATATTTGAAGTTTTGGTTTTGCAATCTCTGGACAAGAAGATCTACACTGTACATTGTGTAATGTCATGTATGGACAATGACATTTCCTAAAGAAAATATAAAGAAAATCTAACATGTTTCCTATATAAATGCACTTTTTTTTTGCATAATGAAAGAGCACTTGACTTACAAGTACATGTACCTCCTTCAGAAGGAGCAAGGGGAAACATGATACGTTAAATCTAGTATTATAAGATGAGGGAATGCTTACTTTTCATATACAGGTAAGTTCTTATCTATCAGATGTCTATTTATAAATCTTTTAAGATTTATATTTTCTTAATTCTATATCAATATGTGATGTCACAATCAGTATAGCGACTCCTACTTTGTAGCTCCTTCTACATACGAATAGTCATACGTCATCTCATCCAGCAATGTGTGTCGCGGAAACAACAAAAATTTCAGAGATAATCAAGTCAGGCCCCCGTCACATATAAACATGGATTCTCAAGGATCTGCATGGTGATCCAGGGAGATACAGGGAGATCCAGGATAGTTTCAACCTGGATTGAAGTGTTGACAAGCTTTGATATGACTGTACCCACGGTATCAACACGGCAGCTACACGGATAAGGCCGGAAGAGCGCGGCATCTACACGGTCAAGCGCAGCGTCTACACGGACAAACACGGCATCTGTACACTGATCAACACGGCAGCTACACAGCAGCCACACGGACAATCCTGGATTGCTTTGCCAACACGCAATCCCCAGATGACACTGGATGTTTTTGACCTCCAAATGTTGCTGTGTTGGCCTCCCGAATGTCCCCACATCTTCACGAACATATATGGATGTCTAAGATGTCAGAGTATTTAAAGGCGTCAAAACGAATCTCTCCCCGGATCACCCCCAATTTTATCCGGGGTGGTCTGGGTGATCTGGGATGTCTAAAAAGTTATGTGACTGGGGCTTCACACTTGATGTTGATGTTGCTGCTGAGTGCTGGCAGCACGGTAGGATGATCTTGGAAGGTAAATTTATACATTTTACTGAACGCCATGCAAAGCATTCACACATACCCACACACACAAGTTACTAGTAATGCATGTTGATGTATTGTAGACCCTACTGTAGGGTAGGGAGGTCTCTTTCCACCTCCCTGGATCCTGATTAAACTATCCACAACTCGTTTGTCACACATTCAATCTGCATGATTTTAGGGTCTCACAGCTCAGTTAAGTTTAATACTAGTTTTATATCTTCAGTTCTGACTATAAAAGCCCGAAGGGTCTAGAACATGCACATCTTTGTATTTTCTGTAGATATCTGTGGACGGCCCTGTGGACAGTTTACTTATACACAATTTGACGTGCTGTTCTGTTCAGCTCCTTCGCGATGTAATTCTACATATTTTTGGCAATCGTGATTCGACATGCTTGGCGCACTGCACTGCTTGCTACATCAACACAAGTAGCTATGAATTAGCATGAAAGATCCTACACTACTCCAGTAAGCACCATGTAACCATACACGTTACACACAACACCAGTAGGTTTCTGTAATAATTCTCTGCAGTCTGCGCTGCAGCAGCGATCACGCACTTGTCGCAATGATGGCCCACTCAATTATGCTAATCAGCGTCACTGTGACGTCATCGGTCCCACGGTAACCTCAGAGCTCGTGTCCGCAACGTTGAGGTCGTGCAGAATCAGTACACTGCGGTTGAAAATGGGATTTTCTCAACACCGCCGTTAATTAATCATAATGCCGAAAGATGAAAATAAAGATTAATGCAGGTCTGAGCGGCGAACGTTTGCGAACGTAGCGAATTTGAGATTCGCCAACTTTTCTGACGAATGTTTGCGAAAAATCAAAGTTCGTTTCTGCCATTAGCGACAGTTAGCGACTTTTAGCGATGTTTAGCGACAATTAGCAACACTTTAGCGAATGTTTGCGAAAGTGTTTGCGAACACAGGTGGCGAATATTAGCGAATGTTAGCAAATGTTAGCGACAGTTTTGCAAATGTTAGCGACAATTTTGCAAATGTTAGCGACAGTTTTGCAAATATTAGCAACTGTTTGCAAGTCCTTTGCGACAATTTTGCGAATGTTCTTGGACCTAGAAAAGTACCAGGCGATTGTGTATAGTAATACCCATAAAACGACATAAAACCTTCCACTGAATTCAGATCTCTTGTGACAACCGTTCAAGATGGATTTCCAGGATATGGAAATAAATTAATTTCTGCCAAGAAGAGGCTCAAGGTGTTGCTATCCTTGAAGAGCTTCTTTGTCAGGCTGCTGCTACAGCTATGTATTGTGCAGCATAAGAGAAATAAAATAAAGAAAAACAAGAAAGGAAGAAGAATTAAAAAAGAAAGTGAGTCAGAGAGTGCTTGTTGCAGAGGACAGACTTTAGTCAATATGAAAAGCTTTTGAAGCAATTACAATCATGATGCAGATGTCAAGAGCTTCAAGAACTTTCTTAGAGTGAAACCTCTTGTCTGTTTCAGAAGCTTTTATATAGGAACCATGTGGTTACTTGTTCGCTAGCAGTGGCGAATCATATAAAAATGTTAGCGACACCGTATTACGACCGTTTGCGAATTCTTACGAGTGTTTTGCGAATGTTTGCGAATGTTTGCAACTGTTAGCGAAAATACAAATTCGCAAAGGTTCGCAAAGAAATTTTGAACATGTTCAAAATTTCTTTGCGACAAGAAAAACTGTTTGCGACAATAAAAACCGTTTGCGAACTTTCTTGCGAATGTTAACGAACGTTTTGCAACCGTTTACGAACCCTGGCGAATTCCCAAATTCGCTACGTTCGCAAACGTTCGCCGCTCAGTGAGATACCCCCTCATCGCCCAAAAGTGAAATCATCCATGATGTAATACACTCCGAAAACACTGAATGCGCTGTCGTGCGTGGCTCAGTGGATATTGGACCAGTCTATCAATCACGAAGTTTGTGGTTCGAGTCCTCTGCTGCGGCTGTTGTGCCCTAAGGCAAGGCACTTTATCCTCATCGCTCAGTCCTTAGGTCTCGTGGTTGTTTGCTTGTTAAGCATTCGATGCTTCTTAAGCTGTCAAGTGAATTAAACTAATTCGTTCAGCTAACCATCCATCCATCAATTGCGAGACATATCAAACTAAACCAAACCAAACAAAGCCAAACAAACAAGTAAACAAACAAACAGACAGACAGACAGGACAGACAGACAGACAGACAGACCATCCCCGAGGTAAGAATAAGATGTTGACAGAAAAAGAAAACTTACGTATTGATATACAGATACAGAAGAATCCTGCGAAAAAGAAACAAACACAAAATTTCTCTTATTGCATATTAGAATTCGCTTCAATTAACCTTAATCTAATAACTCGGAAAGAACTGACTGTTTATTTTAAATCATCTTCAATTTTCCTTCGCGACATTATACAGTAGACTTGTTGCATGTTTCTGTTTAATAAAAGAAAACTTTTTGTCTCGACTGCAGTTTAAACTTCGCTTTAATTAACAGTAGGGTAATCAAATTAAACTCGAAAGGAAATGGGACTGTTTCTTTTAAATTTTTTTTACTTGTCCGACCGGACATATACACCAAGTACGTATATTTCTGTTCACAGGCATAATAGCTAAATCTTTATGCTTGTGAAGTTAGATGCGAATGATTCGAATTGAAATGGAATGTCAAACTTATCCAACCTTCTTTTTCTGTTGTGACTGATATTAACTTTCAGGTTATGTAAAATGTTACTGCAGCTGTACATGAATTTGAAATCTTTCAAATCTGTAACACTCACAATAGTGATGTCACAGCTGCGGTTGAAATAAACGATATTTTTTTTTTGCAGCTCCTACGCCACGTTGTTTTTAGTGTAAAGATGCAAAGCAGAGCGGTGTATCGGTGAAGAGTAATCATTTCTACTTTATGATCATGTCCAGATTTTCCTTTAAAGGTCATATTTACCTTTGGGAGCAGTGATTAAAAATGTTCAAGATATCACATTTGATCCATATGTGTAGGTCCGTTGTATCACAAAACATCCTACCATATAAAAATCTTGCAATAAAGCCTAAGATACAAGGAGATGTCACTGTTCTTCTCAATAAACCATAACTGTAGACGGTTTACTCTGTAAACATCGACATCGCCCCGCTGCATGATCAGAGTAATCGCGTCACTCCGCGAGAATGGGACAGGCAGAAGACGACGTCGCTCATCGTGAAGCTAACGGACTATACAAAGTAACAAGAGAAGGGAATCTACAAAACGCACAGACCTCAGGAACGCGTATCTACATCCACGAAGATCTGACGTCGACGAGACAACGACGCATTGGTGCGATGCAAAAGCATGTGAAGGTCAAACGAGTTTGGACCCTGGACGGCAGAATCACGGTTCTGACACAAAAAGTTCCCATAACCCCATGCAGATCTCAAGAAGCTGGGACGCAGACACATGTTACTGTAACTGACTATAATCATGAAAGTCAAGTGAGTGTATCTCTGATAATTATGCAGGTTCAATTTCCGATTGAAATGAAGTATACACACATGACCAAAAAAAAAAAAAAAAAAAAAAAAAAAAGACACTTGTGTTGGTATGGCGCAGACCGCCAATCTCTGGTGTGGAAACTTTGCAGAATTCTGAGGTACTTTTCTTTAGAGAAATGACGACATAAACATGAACGTGGTTGTTATTGGTGATACAAACTGTGATATGCTATGGCAGTCAAAACATGTATATAATACGTAATACCATTAATACATGTATTTACGAGGTGAAAATAGTACGTTGATAAGTTCAGAAGAGGTTACCGATCGATTTATTTCTATTTTTTTACTTATTTATATATCTTTTTAAAGTAAAGTTGGTCAAATCATCTCCATACAGAAGGGAGTCACACATGGTAGTAATAATGGCCACAGGAAGTATGTGACTGTCCATCATCCAAACTTTAGTTTTCGGCAAAATTCTGAATCAGATATCAAAAAAGCCTTAGAGGCTTTACCGAACAAATATCAAGTGAAGGAGTGCGCTACCACTAATCTGTTAAAATCCGTTTCTGAATGAATTATTGCACCACTAGCCCTTATATTCAATTTGGCCATTAAGACTGGTTAAATTCCGACTCCACTGAAACGTTCAAAACCATCCGTATTCATAAAAATGGAAAGAAGACAGACGTCAATAACTATCAAACCGATCTCCATCACTGTCCATTCTGCCAATCACTGTTTAGACAGTGTGTAGTCAAGTTTCCTCTATTTTACATCTGCATGCAGTTCACGCCATGAAAAAAAAAAAACAAAAAACAGTCAGGTTTTTGCCCACAACATTCAACGAAGAACACACTGCTGAAAGTTACAGAAGACTGGCTTTCCTGTATGGATGATAGTAGGATGACAGGAATTGTCAGTATAGACCTAAGACAAGCCTTTGACACAGTGGACCGCGCAATACTGGTAGACAAGCTGCGAATGATTGGTATGGTCTCACAAGCATGTTTGTAGATTAAGAATTACCTCAGCAATCGCACACAATATACTTTGAGGTAAATTCAATCGTAATCACTTGGCGTAACATTTAGAGTCCCGCAAGGGTCCAATCGTGGTCTATTGTTTGTCACAATCTATATCAGCGATTTGCCTAACTGCTTACAACGTTCATTCGTGTCGTTGGTTGCGTTATAATGCTGACGACAAGCGTATTCATGTGTCTGGTCAAAATGTGAAACAGATCAAAGAAAATTTAAACCATGATATGGCCCGTATTGCAGATTGGTTATCGTGTAATCGATTAACTCTTAAATCGGAGAAATGTGAAACTATGCTGATAGGGTCCAAGAAAGAGGTTAGACAAGTGAATTTGAAAGTGAGGGTAAACGATGTTAAAATAACATTTACTCAAGTTCCTCATGGTAATATCTTGGGGTGTATGTTGATCAGTCACACAACTGGAGCCATCATATTGGACATTAAATTGTGTAAATGCGCTGTAAAGAAATTTATATTTATGAAAAAGAAGAATTTTCATATCGGTTGAAACGGCAATTTTGATTTATAAATCAATCATTTAAAGTCATTTTGATAATTGTGATGTTCTAATGTGGTCAAATATTAAACATAGTTAAACTCAGCGTCTTCAAATTCTCCAGTATCGGTCTCTGAGAACAGTGCTGCAGGTAAATTCGAGATATCCAACTGATTTGTTATACTCACAAATCAATATTGACTCACTTGAAATGAGAAGAAACAAACATAATTATGTTGTGCACAATGTATAAAGTCGTTTATAATCTAACCTCTTCATGAGTGAGATGTTTGAGTTGAAATTTGTTTTTATTATAATGTATAAGGAATACAACATTAGTATTGAAGTTACCACAAAACCTGCTTTAGGCAAAGGAGTTTTAATTACCAAAGTCCAAAATTATATGGAATACAATGCCGACATGTATAAAACCTCAAACAATAGAGGTTATAAACGGAGGTTGAATTTGTATCTGACACCACAGTGATTTTGTACCACTCTCTCATTTTGAGGAAATCTGAGTATGAATTCATTTTTTCTGTACATATTTTTTTAACTTTTGCTCTGTTTTGTTTAATCTAATCTATGTTGTATATTCTATGCTTTTTATGTACATGTTTATATGTTTTGAAATACGTGTATGTCATTCTTACCATAATGTTTACCTCATGCATGATAAAGAACATCCGTGCTGGCTGAATCATGTGCAGTGCTGAAATAAATGAAATGAAATTTCCCACATAAGTTAAATCCGAATCCCCAATCTCAACCACTATACTACATACCATCCCTTTAAGACGATCGAAAATAACAATGTTTTACTCTTTTTTTTTTGCATTGCTGTCAATGTAAAGATTTTCTTTGCTCTTTATGCGTTAACTTCGGTTCTTCATTTTCTTTGCCATAATTATGTTTCCTCTCTCTCTCTCTTCTTGAGAAGATTGCATTTTAAATGTTTCATGTGCTGTTCTATATGTTGTAAGCAGACATGGACCGACGCCTAAAATCCCTCTGGCTGATAGTGTTTTTTTTAATCGCATTGAAATAAATAAAACAGAACAAAACAAATGTAAATGTAATCCGCAGTGGGGAAACATTAACGCGGACAGATGGAAAATTCCTTAAGAGCTGAAAAGCTTTTCGGTATGACTGTACAGTAGTCGGAAAATATCGGACGATCTTTCCTGAGGTTCATGAATTTAATCCCTTTCCAAAACAAACAAAAACAAAAACAAAAAAAAAACAAAAACAAAACAAAACAAAACAAAAAATAATCCCTTTTCTTGCAGCAAAAAGCAAAGTTGTTATTTCTCACAAAGTAACAAAGCATCGGGAAATTGAAGTCGTGAAATTGAGATGTAATACATGACGCACAGTTGATCAATACTCATACATCAATTTCTAATGACATATCGATGGTGATGAGACCTTTTACAGATGGATTTTCCTGACAAAATCATGCGGTTCATTTCTTTTTCTGGCTCAGGTATAACCAACTATATTTTGATGTTTGTGTAGATATGTCTTACATCACTTATTACAAGTGTAGCGTAAATAAGTCGATTAGCAGTGGAGCGGCCGTGCTGGAAATGGGGTACAGAATTCAAAATAACACACACACACACAGACAAACAAACACAAACATCATATCTTGAATAGCAGTACAGATGTACTCTTGTCACGCCGCGTCGCCGCATTTAAAATTGAAGAAAAAAAGTGCTAGTCAGCGGCATTTGCAGGTGAATACAGACAATTTCCGGTGGGTGGATACCGCATGAAGTCTGATAAAAGATGCGACAGAGATCCGGGTACTTCCGGAAATAGCATATTCTTGTGGTCAGTGCCGGTCAAGGTTAGAGGGGGTGAGAAAATAGTATATTGTCACAAAGCGAAAAAAAAAGTGGTGACGCTCTATGTCATGATTGCTAAGTTATAATTCTGACTCCTTGCGATTAGACTTTGGCATGACAGGGGGCTTACTGTATCACGTCAAGCAAAACGACAGTCGAAGAAAATTCATTCCGCGAATGCCAAGAGACTTTCTTATACTAAATCGTATACTAACTCGTACACTGAATTGCATATGTTGAAGAGAATCCGTCCTCCGGCGATCTCAAGGAGTTGCATAAAACATGTCGACTATTATATTGAATAGGAAAGTGCCTTCCTTTTGTTTGTGTGTGGGTGTGTGACTCTGTAGACGCACTCCAAAACAAAGTTCCCATTTTCTTTGCTGAGAAAATGTATGGAGAAGATTCACAGTGATATCAAAGTTGATATACGTGTACTCTTCAACTGATATCCAGTCTAAACAATGTCGGCGGCCCTCGGGCCTCAAGGGCTTGGTAGCATTGAACATTGTGTAAAATTTGATCCTACCACTGAAAACGATTTGCTGAGAATCATAATGCTGTAAGGAAAGAAAATCATGTAAGTATGAAGTTGATCGCGCAGCCTGCCATGAATCCCATTCATATCCTATAGCTGGCATTGAAGGAAAATGTTCTTCACTTTCTCCCTGTACTAATCAAAATCATCACCTCATCATTTTCAAGATGCAAATTTCCATCCGCATTGAAACCTTCAGAATCGTGCCTCATCTATAATAAAACGCCTAAACTGGCCAGAAAAAAAAAATGTTTGGGTTTACCTTTTTTTGTGTGAAGATAAGTATATTACTTAAATGCTCATTTCTCATATAAAAGAATTATATCTTTGTTTGTAAATTTCAAGGAAAATTCTGAGAATAATCATATTAAAGAGGAAGACTGTAAATATTGCAAAACGGAAGGGGAAATTAAGGTTCGATTTATTGGAGGTTTGATTTTCAATTTGACAATGCAAGTTGCTGTATCATACCTTAATACTTTTTTTTTTGTTTGATGCTAATTACTGGAGGCTTTTTCCTTTGTTTACTATATCAATCACTGATTAGACTATAACAACTGTTTTTTCCAAATCAATAAAGTCGGAAGAAGAGGGATAATGTACCCTTTTTTTCAAAATAATGTATCCCAACTGTTGTGAGAATGGATATAGACTACACACTGAAGTCACTATGACCTCACGTAATGTTGTCGAAACAAGTTTGCGGTTTCTTTCTTTGTTGCTTGTTACATTTTCTCTTCTAGTATGGGTAGTGTTATGCATTATCATAACTTGAGACTACTCCGTGTTGATTTTGTTGATTCTCTTTAACATTTTATATATATATATTGTATGTACATTTAAAGAAGTTGTATCCCGTTCTGGTCTGTGGTGCGGAATGTCATACAATATCCTAAGAAGAACAACCTATTTGTGTAATTCATCGATGTTTCTTGATTATAACTCAATTCACATGATTGTAGAAGTTACTACTAAACTCAGCATTTAGATTTTTTTGGGGTAATGCAACATTGTTATAAAACACTACAATACGCTACACAGTATTTCGTCTGATAAATCCTGCCTCTTTTGAAGTGCTTACCTTTCCATATAGTAATGATTGTTTGAGGGAATGTCGTAAATCTCGAAAAACACATCTCTGCACATTATTTCCTTTCATTTAACGGATGACGTCTGTCTTGATCAGCTAGAGCATTATTATTTTTATTATTATTATTATTATTATTATTATTATTATTATTATTATTATTATTATTATCATTATTACCATCATCATTACAAATCAACCTTTTGTATGTCGTGCCCCCAATCTGGAACACATCTGTTTTCATAGAATATTTTTTTTCGCCTCGTATCTGCGTGAGTATTAATTTGCTATCAAAATTGAAGTGATCTAGCTACTTCGGAGTACAAACGAAAATTCAATCTATTATGCCGAAGTTTGATCCTATAATCGTAAGGAGTTGAGTAAAACTTCATCACTTCGTCAAATTTTACAACTTGTTTTCTCTCCTCTTTGACCTTGGCCGGAACTTACAATAAGAATCTGCTCTATCCGGAAGTAGGCTCATCCTTTTTCAAACAGAAAATTTTCTTTATTCAACTATCAATGTGTGCTGCTTCGGTCTCATTCTTTTTTTTTTTTTTTTTTTTTTTGCTTCAATTTTAAACAAGTATACAGGCACACACACACACACACACACAGACACAAAGAGCAACAAGCAAAGCAGCACATCTTTAGCCTAGCGTAATTGAACGTTCTAAAAATGTTCTATATCTTCATGATATACTTATAATATTGTACTTTCAAAAGTAGTACTCTTCAGGGGATATAGCAAGACACTTGATGCTAAAACTGAAATAGTAAATTGATAGTGTTGATGATGTTTTAAGTACCAAAGCCTTGTTTCGTATTTGTGTTTGTATGTATTAGAGTTTTAATGAGAGTAACTGAGATGCATTTTGTTCTGTGTTTCTGCCCTAGGTGGTTTCGAAGTTCGATACGATGCGTGTGTACACACACACACACACACACACACACACACACACACACACACACACATATATGTATATATATATATATATATATATATATATGTGTGTGTGTGTGTGTGTGTGTGCGTGCGTGCGTGTGTGTGTGTGTTTGAAATTTGAAAGTTATATATGAATTTGACATAAATTCCAGTAGGTACTGACAAAACAGTAGACATACGAAGATGCTGATGATTACTGGAAATAACACGTGTTGAAAAAGGATATATGAAAATCGTTTTCCGTGCAATGAAATAAAACGAGTCTCATTGTTCAATATTCAAGGCTCATTGCATCACAATTGTTTTGGCGCTCTTTCTTTACCCACAGCGATTGTTGTGATTTGATTATTTTTCCTTCAATGGAAATCAACATTCTTGATTGTGTACACCCGTTTTCTCGTTGACTTATCGAATCAGCCTTTTTGATGATGTTATGTAGATGTGTGTGTGTGTGTGTGTGTGTGTGTGTGTGTGTGTGTTTATAGGAATGCTAAACTTGATATTACCAGTACTGGGATGTAATTGATTACACACTATAAAAAATGAGAGCATTTTAGTCATAAAAATCTTCCTGCAACGTGTCAAGGTTTGAGACAAGGTAATATTTTGACGAAGTCGCTTCCCATATAGACCACAGTATATAGCCAGTCGATGACACCAGTATACGTATAAAGAGTAATGATTCAAAATAATGTTACCGGGATTGAATGTTGTGCTGTTTTGTCTCCTGCATACTTGACAAGCATCGATGGACAATATATTGACTGTTAACTTTTGACTTCGATGAGAATGAGTTTGATTTGCTTAGTACAGTATTCATCGCATAATCGGGCATCTGATAATCGGGATCCTCGCTTAAATGATATACGCTTCCCAGAAACATTTCCAACGCATGTTATTTTCACTGGATAATCGGGCGGGGACCTCTGATAAACGGGACAATTTTTCTTCAAGCGATCTTTGATTTTGTTAATATTTTACACAAAAAATCTACCAAAATACCACAACAATATTTCAAAGATTCCGTATCAGTTGTCGTTTACAACAAACTTACAAAGCAAGCTTCGGATTGGTGTGTTTTGACCTCCGTCCATCCAGTACACGTACATGCATAGCCACAAAAGCGCAGAGTATAAGTATCCATGCCATTGCAAAGCACATGCCTTCGCGAACATTCTTCTCCCCTACATAAGCAAAGCCATGTGCTCGCTTGCAATTCCTACTCGACTCACATCCAATAAAAAACATGCCTCGCTCATACAGCCCTAGCCTTTAAACAAGGCGACTCGCTCTGCGTGCCCCCGTATAGGGCGTTTACCCCACAAACCTGTTGGCCGGCGAGTGGAGCGAGCCGCCTTTATCCACTCGTTCAGGGATGTGTACTTTTGTCGTTGTTGTTGCTTTATATTCTTTGACAAATTTGCGTACAAATTTGACGCAGAAAATACACACGGCACCAAGGCAAGCCTCGTTAATATTAAGTAACTATTCTTATTCTACTTAATATTAACGAGGCTTGCCTTGGTGCCGTGTGTATTTTCTGCGTCAAATTTGTACGCAAATTTGTCAAAGAATATAAAGCAACAACAACGACAAAAGTACACATCCCTGAACGAGTGGATAAAGGCGGCTCGCTCCACTCGCCGGCCAACAGGTTTGTGGGGTAAACGCGCTATACGGGGGCACGCAGAGCGAGTCGCCTTGTTTAAAGGCTAATACAGCCCAGGCTGTGTGCGTTGTTTAATCTCAGTCATACACTCTGAGGGCAAAGTCCATTGTTATCGCGCGCCTTCGTATCTTGTTATCTACTGTCTTTGGTTTCAATTTTCAATAGAGCTGTACACTGTGATCTGTGCGTACGTCACAATCTTCCTCAGTTGTGACTGGGCAAAAGTTACGTGATTGAAATGAGGGCTATGAACAGTTACGTATTCAGTGAAATGGGGGAGAGAGTGGGAGGGAGAGCGTGAAAGATGAGAAGGGTTCAATGTATGTGCGAATACGTAACGTTTTATGAATCTAGACTATGAGCTGACATTGATTACGTGTACACGCGTGTTTGACAGAAGAAGAATCGAACCTGGTTGCGATTACTCTACATCATTGCGAGAATAGGGAGAGCTGGAGGGTCGCGCCGAGGGGTATAGCGTGTTGTGTATTCATGTACATGTACAGTACGTCAATATGCATGTGTGTGTGTGTGTGTGTGTGTGTGTGCACTACATGTACATGTCGTATGCCGTTAGTGTATGGTGAGTACTCATCGCGAAATCGGGCACCTCGCTTAAAGGGGCCGTGTTTGCTACTCCCAACCTGTCCCGATTATGCGATGAATACTGTACATAAAGATGCTAGCTGATCTAAGGTGTGCGTGAATAGAATGGTATAACAAGAATCGTTGCCTGAAATTGGAAAATTTATCATACCGCTAATTATAATCAACTACATCGATAGTAGTTTCGTGCAGGAGCGAGCAGCAAGCACGAAATTGAGATTTGCAAATTTACTCACAAATAGAGGGGGGGCTGTCATCGGAGGTACGCCCTAACCTAATATGCTATACAATGAAATGCAAAGAACATGTCAACATTTTACTGTAGAAGAAATCTATGCCAATGATATCAAAGTACGGTTACTAGATGGTGGTGTATGGCACGGAGTGCCGCTCTTTTCTTTACTTTTCTTAGTGATCATGCGTTTTCGTCTCCTACGCAGGTTTAAAGTTTGTCTGATCTGGTAAACGAACGAGCAGTCTTTATACTCCAATGAGATCACAATTTTGAACACACGCTCATGTTGGTACATCACGTGACGATCGACAAACACGAGTGTGATCCAATATGATAGGTTGCATTGTTCTACATTATCATTTACTTAAAAAAATAGAAAAAAGACCCCAAAGCAAATCATCACAACAAGATCTTTAAGCTGTCTCTGTTACTTTAAAATATTGGTTTCCTTTAACCACTCTTTATTTTTCTAACTTGTTTACCCTTCAAATGATGTACCCATCCACTACGTCATGTGAAGAATACTGGCCGTTAAGTCCTACTGACTCTAATCGGCGAAAATCTTGATACATTTTCTCACATCCCATAATACATACCTGTTGCCAGGGGGCTGTCCACGTTGCTCTGAAGTCCAACACCCAATCAGCATCCAGCACACTAAACTATAAAGGCGCAGGAAATAAAACTCCGCATCCCATGCTGAGCTACGTATGAGAGGCGGAGCTGAATATTCTCGTCTTGGTGTTGGATAATTTCAGCGAAAACGTCTGCAATGATTTCGTTAGCAAATGCTTTCAAGTAGGTGAAATCCATTATCGTCAATCCAACGTCTATCCAACTATGCCTTCTGTAAGAAGGACTCTTTCCTCCTGATTCTTTACTATTAGCAGTTATATGTGAGTCAGGAGTTGCTGTTTTCCACTGTAAGATCCCAAAAGAAGAAAATCATATTTTCTGCCTTTATTTCCTTCTTTTTTCACGGATACAAGCAAAGCAAGAGGAAAGATGACTTCTAACTGGGACTACAATACAACATTCTATTATGTTGAAGAAATGTTTTTGTCGACTGAAGTGAACAAGGAAAGAGAGATTGTTGACGGTGAGGTGCGAAGGCGAGTATTGCCATTAAATATTGTTCTTGGGGCCGCCATGACTCTTCTTACCGTCCCGACGGTGATGGCGAATTCCCTCATCCTCATCGCATTTCTGAAGTCGCGTCACCTTCGCACGTACTTCAATTTCTTCGTCTGCAGCATGGCGTGTGCCGATCTCGTGATCGGCTGTGTCACCATGCCCATCTACTCCATCGAGTTTTTCAGCGGTGGTTGGCCCTTTGGTCCAGAGGCGTGTCTCGCCTTCTCCATCATTGATCACGTGTTCGTTCACATCTCTGTCTTGTCTGTGCTTGTCATTGCCATCGACCGCTATCACTCTTTATCTAATCCTCTGGTACACCTGCGAAGGAAGACACTAGCCCGTGCGCTAACCATGATCATACCGACCTACGTTGCCCCTATACCCCTCTGGTGCTGGTTTGTTCTCTTCAGGAAACACGGACGCAATGTTCACTGTTACACTGGCAAGAGACGCGAATTCCCTTACAACGTTGTCACTCCTTTCCTTCTTTATATCATCCCCCTCATCATTCTGATTTCCTTCTGCATCAGGATTTACAACATCATCCGTAAGCGCGGAAATAACCTCCAGTCGATCCAGGACAATTCACTTAGGCGTCATGACGATCCATATCCAACGGAGGCGGACGTCAGTTCTGCACTGCACAACAACGAGACTCTCCTCTTCGACGTAACTAATCCCACTTTCATTTCGTCAGATACAGACGACATGCAACGGAATCGTTTCGGAGCTGAGAAGAACAATCAACAGAGTCCGAGCGCAGAGAATGCAACAGAAGGGGACATCGAGGATAATACGTACAATCGAAATAACAAAGAAAGTTTTGATACCGAATTCAACACGGACCAACATCATCCGGCGGCAGCCTCTGCAGAAATATCCATCACAGCTGTTACAAATGGACCTGATCATGTAACCCAAGCGAAATATGACAGAGGAGTGCAAGCATCAGCGAGTCACAGTGTATCAGGGACGAATACTGATGGCCTCCCAGAAGGAGGGACGACCAAGAACGATGCTGTATCGACCTCAACGCCTGGAGCCAAGAGAAACGAAGTCCTCCAGGTGAGAGAGGAAGGTGAAGGCGTAGAATATCGGTTAGTCAATGCCATCTCTTCCGACAGCAGAGAGGGATCGACAGGTATGAAGCCTTCGCAGCACCACCACAGAGATGCGGACGGGAAGGAAAAGGGGAACTATGTCCGCAAGCAGCGAATGTTGGCATCAAAGCACACCGAAGAGAACTCGAAGGCATTCCGCACTCTGACGTTTGTGGTGATGGCGCTTGTGTTCTCCTGGTCGCCCTGGGCTGTTCTCGTCTTTGTCGTTAACATATGCGGGCAGAACTGCTCTCTTGAGAGCGCTTACTCCGTAAGTTTAACGCACCCTGTATGCATTATTCCTGAGTCTGACACAGCAATCCTGAGTTATAATAGTATTATCTTTTAAAAGCAAAATAAGGCATTTGGTGAGAACCTGAGGGAGGTAAGATGACTCTTTGTCTTATTTCTTCATTGAACGTAGAGTCAAATTTTAGGAAAACAGTCAGCAAAACACAAACTGCATACCTTTCTATTGTCTGTGACAGGATAGCAAATCTCCCTCCAAAATACCATTTGTTTAAAATTCAATGAAGGACAAAAAGACAATGTTGTCGATGTTGTAGACCATCATTTTCTGTTGTGCCTGTATGATTTTAATGACTCTGAAGTAGCCTACGTGTCAGTGAATTATGTTTTACGCCAGTTTAATTCTTTCTTTGTCTGAATAGGATTTTGATATTTTCTCTCATAGACTTATTTCAAATCAATATACAACTCTATACTATCTTACCACGAAGCGTGACCATAAACAATAGGAGGTTGTATATAAATCTGACAAAGTTTTGTTGAAAGGGCCAGAAAGAAGTTGTCTTCACAGTAGGCCTAGAGTAAGACATAATAATTTTTACGTACCATTACTAATCTCACCTACCGAAAACGACCTTTTCGCCCTATAGCATTTCACCATTCCTATCTGTATAATCATTAAACAATGTTAAAAGATAGTTTAGATGTTAGATAGCGCTAGGGGACCAATATAGCATTGACATTTCGCTCAGATGATGATAGGAATTCAACAGCTGATGCGCTTAGAGACGTCAGTATTAAGCGCTAGAAATGTTAATTATCATTATCATTAACTCAAGTCAACTGGCAGGCAAGAAAGAAAATCAACATTATATACAACAACACGTACATACACACTATACACAATATTGTATGTAGGCCTACTATGTTCTTCTTACTGAGAAGAAAAATCGTAGATTATCATAATTGTCTACCTTTACAAAGTCGATCAAGCGATTAAAGTATAATATGTTAATATCATTTATTGATAATAATGATATTGATAATCATTAAATGAAAAAAGGTTCCTAATATCATATCCTTAGACGTGCATTGGATATTGATTTACAAAATATTGGAAAGAAGTAAGTTCGTGGCACAAAATTAGAATCTGAAACCTGAGCTCACACGTATACATAGTAAATTTGTATGAAATACAAGAATTGCTAAAGAAGAATTGACGAAATATGAAAATACATATCTTTCTACTGGTATTTCGACCGGACATATCAAAGCAATAGATTTGGATAAAGAGGGGGAAAATATGAAAAAGTTTTTGTGCAAAAGCAAAATGCTGGAATAGATACGAGAAATGAAGTTCATACGATATTTTGCATTCTTTGCTTGTACTCCAAGAGCTCTAGGGAGATTAAGTCGGGGTTTCTTGCTAGGAAAACATGCCCAGCGGGATTTACGATATCTTATATACACAGTTCACTGAAATTTTGTATATATCTAGACAGCAGTGATGTATCATTATCTGTCTATCGAAACAGTTTTTTTTTTAAATCGTATTTGGTATTCTTAAGAGTCTAAAATGTTGGGCTACAGAGCCTACAAGAAGGTAAAAAAGGGGAGAAAAATTACTTAAGATTTCATCCAACTTGTGAAGAATTCGAATGAACAACCACTGAAAACAACCAACAAAGGCATTCCTCTTAATACTATGATCTTGTCAATCGGAAACGTCAGGATTAAAGTTAAAAATGCGTGGAAACGTCATTCAAAAACACCCAGGCTATATTTTGCGAGTATTCTATATAGCATTCAAATACTTTGAAAGGTGAACATGCCTGGCTCTAAAGTATCAAAATTGTAAGAACAGCTAGTAGTTCAACCACTCCTGACATACCAACAAAGATGCTTACAGATGCCTGCAGGTGACGGAAGAGAACACCATATTTTTGGATATGGGTAATTCCATTAAAACAAAAGAAAAGGTCACACTGGTTAAATTCTCCTTCTATAAGTCTCATCATGTCATTGCTTACAAAGTACCAGTCCTACAGTTATTTTACGGACTGTTATTCAGGTAAGTATCTTCCTTTCTGATGACAAACACAATTTGCTACTACAAAGTAACGGACATATTTTCACAAAGTGTAAAATCAAGACGTTTTGGGACATTATTCTTTATGGGAAATCTTTATTGTAATACCAGTTTGGTAGATTTGCAGCTTGTTGGGGGATAAAAAAATTTCATGTTACTTTTCAAGGTTTCACTTAAAAATTCCAAGATGATAGAAGCCAAGCTAATTTTGAATACTTGAACAAAATTCTTGCATCGAGACAGTAATTATGGATATGTTTTTTTTTTTTTTTTTTTTTTTGCATGAGTGAATCTCAAGTTGGTTAAGAATTAAGTTCTTCGTGCAACTCTGTCGTGCATGATTTGGTGTCTCGAAAATTGCTTGCATGAGGGTGGAATCCATGTCAAGCACCAATATTGAACTATTTGCTATCATTTTGCGAGTGGCACTCACATAGTTTTACAGATTTTGAGAGAAAATTGGGTAAAGACACAACAAACATGAAAAATATGACCAATTGTGATTTTCACAGATGCATTTGCAAGTCCCGCGAAATACTTCAGGGCACATTGACAGCTCTCTTTTTTTTTTGTTTTATTACAACAATGATTGTACCTCATTCGCGTTTTTACAATGCAGCTGTGGTCTCTTTGTATTAGTATCAAACACTGACTGTCAACTGTCAGTGTTAATTAGAAAAAGAAAATGAAATGGAGAATTAATATTTGGTGTCCCGCTGACACAAGAAACCTTGGTGAATCTCAACCCTGGCCAAAAACTGGGCTTGTGTGATTCTTTGAATAGATAGTTGAATTTTGATTGGAGATGACCACTTGTATTGGAAAAAAACAAACAAACATAAAAATAATGTAAAGTAGGTATTGTGACGCCAAAAAGGGAGGTTCCTCTTGGAAGCGGACACCACAGTGTAACAAGTGTCCCGCTATATACAGAAGAACCATGTTTTCCTCTCAAAGACTGCTATTTTGTAAGCTGACTTGCTTTCTTTTTTTAAAATTTAGTTTGGAATGTTCGTTTTCACTAAAATCTGAAAGGAATTACTAAATATGATTTGAAGAAAAACATTTGTTCAACGAAAAAGCTTATTTTCTTATGTTATTGTCAAAATAGGCATGTCACATGTTGGGTACCTTATCTATGGAATAATCCATAAGACACGGGTACATGCGTAACTGTAAACACCCACTCACCCTGCGATTACAAAGTGTATATTAAGTGAATGATAAAATGAAAGTGAAATGGGTCTATTGCTTATGATGCTCTGATCATCAAGTTAGCACATGATTGTTAATACTGATATGATTTGCCGATAATGATAATAAAATTGTCATAATACTAAGAATAATAATGATCTCTGAAAATGTTGATCATTGAACACAACAGAATAAGGATAGAAAAATATCAATTTGCAGAATACATGACAGCCTTTTCGGGAGATGTTCGTTATTCCGAAGGTTCGCTATTCCGAAGGTTCGTTATTCCGAAGGGTCGTTAATCCGAAACACGCAAATTCCATATACCTAGAGGTTCGTTAATCCGAAAATGAAAAGGGTTCGTTAATCCGAAAATTTGTGGAGTTATTCCGAAGGTTCGTTATTCCGAAGATTGGTTAATCCGAAAATGAAATTCGGAACAATGAACCGTCGGAATAACGAATCTTAGGAATAAAGAGCCTTCGGAATAACGAGCCTTCGGAATAACAAGCTGTAACCGTATTTTCGAGGTGAGGCACCTTATGGATGATTGCGCGAAATACGAACTTGTATTCTTGAAAATGAAACTGAAACCGGTTTTTAGGACTTTACTATGCCCAAAACTCGACGTACTGATGGTGGGGAAATCTAATGGGGGTGTAATATGCCGCAACAAAATAGTCTGTCACTAATTTGTATGATATTATATGGAAAACACTTATCTTTGACCCCAAATTGAAATGTTTGCAATATAAAATTTGAACCAAGGGAAAAAACGATTCAGGAGAATCGCTCGAACATAAATGATTGTTGACGAATTTAAATGAACATTAATATCAAATTAGACAAGAAAACGTATTGTAGAGCTTAATTTTTTCATTTTTTTTATTTATAATATATATATATATATATATATATATAATCTTAGTTTTTAAATTTTCTTTCCGTAATCATTTTTTTTTTGTTTTTGTTTAACGATAGACGTTCGCAGATTCTAAACAGGCTTTTCGCATTTACCGCTCTCTCTCTATTCCCTACCCCTCCATTATCTCTCCTCTCTCTCTCTCTCTCTCTCTCTCTCTCTCTCGTTTTAAATACTAACTTGTAGGTGAGTTTCTTCTGGGTGTACATCAACAGCCTGCTGAATCCACTTTGCTACGCTGCTGCTAACCGCACCTTTCGCCGCGTCATCGTGGGCTTCTTCAGGGGATGAAGAGATCACGGACATACACGCGATGCGGATCTTGACAAGTGCGGGTGGTAATTCCCCATCACGACTTTACCACAAACATCAGCGATATAGCATCTTCTCAGTAATCACCAGCCGCCATGAATTTTTACTTCGTTTGGCAAAGGATTTTGATTGTTGTGAGAAAAGCTGCACCTCACGTTAGCGATCAGTATTAGATGTCGAGTTAGATAAAGCAAACTGAAGCAACGGAATAACCGCTAAATGTCATCATGCATGTGCCATTCATCACCAGGGCTAAATGGAAGGAGGGAGTAATGTCATTCAGCGTTTTGAAGCCAAAATGCGGTGACTGAATTTGCAACTGGAAGCGTTTCCTTATTGTTTTTTTTTTCTTTTAAACCAACACTTCTCTATAAAGTATATCTATGAAGATGAGGTACCCTTCTAGATCCTCGAAAAATCCCATGAGGTGTCAGTGAGCTCATACACTAATTTATCATCCTGACACACAAACGACATCTATAGATGCTTCAACTTAAGTTATTGCTGATCAGCATGGTTTACGTTTAATCCACACTTATCTTGACACAAGCAAGCAAGCAAACAAAGTAATAAATTGCCATTATTGTATATCACCATAGTTTATAACTTCTATTGTTATTATTTAGAGGCATCATTTTACGTTTCCATTGGCGTTTGCTTTCGGGGTTCATGGGGTTATAGGACAAACACAGACATTGAGTTTCTGCAGTTTTCACAACATGTTTACGAACTAGAATCATATTGTCACGCTAATCGATTTGATGACATGAATTTGTTAAAATGTGTTAATTTCTTTAGTAAATGATGATGCCCTGAACTGGCGATTTTTGTTTTCGATAATTAAAAGCCAGAAATTACTAATTATTGAAATATGTTAGACTTTGACAGGAAAATATTAAGATAATGTTTAATCATTTACGTCAACGATCAAAATCCAGTAACGAGTTATCCTTAAAGCAAAACAAAATTTTATAATGAAAGATCAACATAAAGTAGTAACCAATGACAAAGTCGTACGATTGTAGAAGTAATGAGAATCTAGGTACACCGTAAAAGTTGTAATATTTCATCAAACTTTTTAAAAGTTTGCAATTACCACCTTCATACCAAATATTTAGCCAACCTGTTGTCGAAGTTATTCCAAATTTACATTACTTGATAAGAAAAAAAAATCGCTTGTAAATTATGACATACAGAGTGACGAAGAATCGTATGGTAGGTTTCCGGGTTTATTTCAATATTAAATGATTCCAAGTGCGCCTATAAATGATAAATTATTAGTTTTGCCACTCCTTAAAATTCACGAAGAACCACCGCCCGTGTGCACGGTCAATTTAGTGTATTGTATGAAGTTGTATAAAGTTGCTGGTAAAAGTGCATTCATACCGAAATTTCCAAAACCTTTTTTCCAAAATATAAATCAATAGTGACCAACGAGAGTGATTTCCCTCTATCCATTCATCTATGATGTCATGTAATTCCAGAGATATCGATTTACACATAAGTGCAAGGCAATAACAATATGTTTTCTTTTTTTCCCCTCTGGCTAGAAGAAGTTTTGCCTCTTTCTGTTAACAGTATGTCCTCTCCAGACGTTACAAAAGTAAAATACTAGTATTGCAATATTTGTCTCCCTTATTTTTAGGGGCACTGTACTAAAAGTGACACTCTAAGCAAGGAAACTCTTCCGCTAGAATTACAACCTGCAAACAACATTAAGACGTTTTCTCCAGCCTTTATGGCCTTGTTCATACTTCAGTTTGCAATCGAACTCTGCTGGCAACGAGAAGGGAAGCGAAAATAATCGATAATATCTTGAACAAACAGAAGAAATTCAATTATTCTAATCGAGCTATAGAAAGAAACTGACATTTAGATACCTCTCTGATGGTGTATTGTCGTCTTGATACACTGTGTTGTAAACGATGTACAACTCTCTAAGTCTGTCTGTCTGTTTCTCTCTGTATATATGTATATATATATACATATATATATATATATATATGTATATACATATATATGTACTGTCTATATTTATATATTTATATATTTACATATATCGTGAACTGAACATAAGCAACGATGTAGGTTTTCAATGAACTATTGGTAACTATATAAAAGATCATTGACACCATAGAGAGCTGTTTAGAAAATAACAGGAGACGGAGTTCTTATCATTTAATTAGTGGAATTATGATAGAAAGTAATAATTGGATAGTATTTTCAGTCGGAATCATTCCGCTGAAAGCTAGAACGTGAAAAATATTGTCATATAAACATTATCGCGGTATCGTTATTTCACTTTCGAGTTCTGGCGAAGACGGATTACTGTTTTCAAAATAAATTGTCATCAACGTAGCAATTGCTTAAGTTTTGTTTGCGGTTTCCAAGCAAAATGTTATGTAATTTCTAACATCGAGATAGATTTTATGGTGATACAGCAACTTCATTTCATGTACAAACAGGTAAAAAATTGCAGTCAGAACATATTTCCCATAGGAAAAGTATTGATCAGATGTTGTGCTCCTTAAGTATACGAGAAGTAACACAAAATAATGGAGTAAAAGCTCACCATGCTTTGGTGCTACCGTTCACTAATATGAACACAGTCTGTATATCCCGAGAAAGGTTCAGAGTAAGGTGAGGTTTTTTTTTTTTGGTTTTTATTTGTTTGTTTGTTTGTTTTTTTGGGGTGTTTGGCAACCGATTTTGCGACACAATTAACTGTCATCCAAAATGTTCCCCCTCCCCCATCCTAAAGATGAATCGAGATCCCTGTTCCCTATATAAACTTGGCCCCTCACGTTTAAAACGTAGCGCCGGCCCTGTGTATTACCATATTGAAGATTCTATAATGAAAGTCTTAGGCAATGGGGTCGAAGGTCGGAGTTAAAGGGTGAGGGGAAAATGGAAATATTTAACTTTTTCTCCAATACTCGGATATGGCTCAGGTATCTTCATGAAACTTTGTAGGCTTTATATGCATATACTGCCCGACAATGATTAATTTAAGAATTTCGGGTCATCGGTCAATGGTCAATGGTCAAAATCCAGGTTAGAATGTAAAATTCTACCATTTGATGGTGAAATTAAACCTCTTCTAGATACCTTGGGTATTACCCAATGCATAAACTTAGTCATCCTATTAAAGCATATGCATGGTTTTCTGCACAATGATTCTGCAGGAAAAGATTTTGGCCATGGGGTTAACCGTCAAGAGAAAATGCTAAAACGTCACAATTTTCCCCATGCTTTGAAAAATAGCTCAAATTATCGTTAGGAAATGTACATTACCAATGAAATATTGTGAGCCATGGAGTCTAAGGGTCAAGGGTCAAGTGAAATGCTAAATTTCCCAAATAATTCCTACTCTAAACAATATAGCCATCCATCCAAACGCCGAATGAAACTATAGTTCAAGAAAAGTAAACACTCAACACTTTTGTAACAAACATGCAATTTCGATTTTTTTTTGTTGTTTTGTTTGTGAAGCTGACGTCTCACATTGTCAAGGAGTACTCTAGACTTACTGAAAGAACCATGCGACGTGGCCAGGAAATACCAGTCGCCATAGCAACATTTCTAATTCCCTTCTATAACAGGAGAGAATAACTCGCAGATAATTTCTTGAAACCTGCTAGCATTTTAACTAACTGCTTCGTCCATACAGTGTTTCCATATCGCTGATATTCTTCAGGACCAAATTCTGAATATTTTTTGGCCAAAATTCGGGCAAACTGTTTTTGTTTATTTTGCTTTGGTTTTGTTATTGATTTTTTTTTTTTTTTTTTTGCAGGACCAAATTTATATATCCATTAATAGAGCTAGGTGTGTCTCCTATGGACAAGATATAATCATCTCATGAATGTGTGATGTCATGGAAAATGATATTTATACCTCAATCTATATGATATGTAAGACTGTAATAGTGAAATATTACGTAGTCGTACAGTACGTGGCAATTGAAGCCCTTTATCATACTAGACTTGCCACTTTTCATATGAATGTAATTGTTTAACCTTTATCATATTCTATGTAATAGCTTATCATCAGTTTGAAATCAGCAACGTAATCACTTTCATGTTGTCTGTCTATGAAAGTTGCAGAATCGGTATTTTTTTATGTGTTCATGTTGTCAGGTCGTGAAAAATTAACCAGTTCAGGGTTCAGTGAAAATTCAGTGTGTATTTGCACGTATGTGTGTTCATGTGTCTGCGTTTGTGTGAGCTCGTACATGTGAATGGAACTTAATAGGGTAATGTGTCGAATACAATCAGGTTAGTCTTGTTAAATATGGAAAAGGACGTGGAAGGATAGATGACATTTTAAACTGTTGATTCTGGTTTGTTTGATGTTGTCGTTGTATTTCCAGACTGAAATTCACTAGATATATAAAAGGTTTGTTCATTCCCTTTCTGGTTATATCGAGATGATCGTGTACACCTAAAAGATATTTTGTTTTATCATTCATTTGATATGAGATTATTCACGTGAAATTGAGTACGTCATAACATTTTTTTTTTGTTTCAATAAGTGTGTACGTTTTATGTACGTGCACTTTTGCCGTGTACATACACAAGTGAATGGAATGGAAACATTAAGTATTACAGGAAAAGATCAAAATCGTGTTGCATTGGTGAATTTCGATGTATCATCTCATGCCTCTGAAGGTCTGTGTGTTCTTGTCGCATGCATTGTTAAAAAAAAATGTGCGCTATAATTGTGGGTATGTGCGTTTATTCTACTCGTGTATAGTATGTAAGGTACATCTATATGATAGTCAGCAAAAACAGAAAGTAAACACATTTTTCGGAGTTCATGTTTTCATAGAAGACTTAGATGAAAATTAGTGTATTGTATACCATATCAAAGGTAATTTTATTGGCTATCAAGCTAGTGCATTAATACATAAAGACATTTCATGCATGAGTGAACACATTCATTTTTGCTCTCTATAAGGCACAAGGGTAAAGATGGCACAAATTGCAAGTTGTCTTTCATTTGCAAATGCTCATCAAGAAAACACTGACAACGAAAGACCATGAATGAAATACTAAATTAAGTTTTCGTTCTCTTTATCTCTTTAACCTGAAACAAAAACAGAGCAGGAAACTATAGGGGGAAATAAGAATACCATGTCAACTCAACTTCAAATGATATAGAGAAAAGGCATAAAGATTATTACATGAACAGAACAGAATTTCTTTTTTTATGCTATCAATTTGGTAATCTAAGAATTCATAACACAAACTTCAGAACCAAATATTTGCAGTTTTCCAAATTTGCGGAAAAACAATACAAATTTATATAGTTTTTGTTGACATTGGTTGATATTGATTCTTCTCTTATTCTATTGGAATCTCGATTTGACAGAAGAATCTTTATTTTGTTCTATTATTTTAGCTTTCATTGATCTCTTTGGCTCTTAAGATATATAATAGAGATCATAGCTTTGTTTTTGCAAATGAACTCACTTTTCCTTTTGAAATTGTGTAAATGTGAAATTTGTCTCTTGTTCTTATTGTTATATATAAGAGCACTTATGCATGAATGGCTTGTTCATTTTTGCAATTTTTACTTTTGTGCCTTTGAAGAGAAAAACAAAGATGTTCATTCATGCTTAATGTTTCCCTTTTTATTGACTTACCAGGTTTATTCTCAATTAAATTATTTTTGATACGGTATAAAATACATTAACTTTCAGCAAGATACTATATGAACTTAAAAAGTTGTTTACTTTCCTCTTTTGCTGAGTGTATATGCATATATGTATTATATCACATACACACACACACACACACATATATGTATATATATATATATATATATATATATATATAGGCCTCTGTATCTTTATGCATATGTATTATATAGGCACATATATATATATATATATATGTGTGTGTGTGTGTGTGTGTGTGTGTCTGTTAGTCTGTCTATCTGTCTGTGCGCGCGCGCGCCCGCGTATCTTTATCTCTCAGCAAACGTTAATTTGAGCATCTTGGAAAGTGCGATAACTTCTCTGAAGAGACTTCATGCCAAAACATGTTGTTAACTAGCACGCTCAGTATTTCATTCTAACTTTATTGTTCAAATGAGACAGTATACACAACCTGAGCATATCTTTTTCAGAAGTATTATCAAGGTAAAGACAAAGTCATAAATTATTTTCATAGGTTGAGCTAAACACAAGAGGAAAATCTCGAATTTGCCACGTCCACCCACTCACATCACAGATCATGAAGGACTTTGAGCTCCTTTTTCTCCGACAACGTCATGTGATTAAACCCATGCCCAAGATATCTTAAAAAGATTCTTTATACTTGATGTATTATATATCCTCATAACTGGTAGAGATACCAAAACCAATACTGTGTGCATTCTGCTTTTGACTTGTGTAAAGAGAAGGAACTACGTCATAAGCATTTCACATTGTTACTACTGTATCATATGACCATAAATATCATTGTTAAAAGTATCTTTTTTGTGCAGGCAAACGATTATAGAACATTAATTGATACATTATTTTTCTCAAAGCATTTTTCATTACTAACGAAAAAAACAAACAGCGTACTGAGTTTGAATTATGCTAATAAAACATTTCGATTCCGGTAAATACTCAACACTATGCTCAGTTATCATAAACATACTCTTACTACTTGACGGACGCATCTGGGATCGAGTAAACATGCGAGTATTAAACATAAATGTATCGCGAATATAAGGCGTCAAACGGCATCTAGACGCCCCTCTTCTTGCGGTCTCCTGCAGATGGTGCGTTCTGCTCTCGCTGTCGGCGTCTCTCTTCAGCCCTCCTCTGGAGGTACTCGGCTTCCTCTGGATCGGTTACCTGAAACACTTGACGCTTCATGCGATCCAGGACATTAGGTACAGCGGCATTGTCGACAGACCGTCTGTGAACGATGCTCTCGGCTTGACCACCACCACCGCCGCTTGGGATATCGACTGCAGGTCCTGGTGCCGGCTGGTTCTCGCCGTTACCGTTGTCGTCCGATCTCTTCACAACATGTGATCGCTGGCGATCCAGGTCCTTCGGCTCGGCGGCATTGTCGACAGACCGTCTGTGAACGATGCTGTTGGGGCCATCGCCAATTGGCAAATTGACTGCAGGTCCCGGTGTCGGCTGGTCTCCGCCATTGCCGTTGTTGCCAGATCTCTTCACAACGTGCGATATTCTTACTGAGTCGGGATCCGCAATGCCATTGTGAGCGTTCCCTAATATAGGAAATTTAAAAGAATTAAACTATCATTAACCAAAATAAATGAATAATTAAATAAACAAATGAATTTTTGAGATGGAAATGTCATTATTTTTTTTGTATCTAGAATAATGCATATGATTATATGTGTATTTCTAAATGCATGTCAAGATAAATCGGATACAAGATCTCCGAATGTGAACATACGCATGAAATATCGTTAAGATGACATAAGATCACGACAAAGTTAAACTGCTCTTTGTTAATGTTCCATCGACGGACGTCATTTAATCCTTGATTGCCTGTGGGAAAATAGCAAGGTAAATATGCTTTGACTTGAAAAAAAAACTTATTAGAGAGATCAAAATGAGGTTTAATGTATAACATAATAATTTGTAAATAAGATAAGACATTCTAGAGGGAGACGAACATCTAAATTTTCGATTCATTTCTGCATAATAGACAAACATCGTAAATTTCAGTTAAATTATGAGATGTCTTTTTAGGTAGGGAGGCACCAATAGACCAGTTTGTAGATAGTCAAATTAAAGTTTTGAACCATCAAAACAAAACAGCTGATAGATGTCACACACTTACATGTACGTAAGGCAAGCTTACTTGTGTGTTAACAAGCTCCCTTGAATGCTTGCGTATGTTCTTTTACTGAAAAGAAACCATTCAGACCCGTCTATGACATTGCTCATTACAAATTTGTGTCTCATTACTTTGTTTTTCTCAGGATGACCTTTATCTGCTCATACGTAAAATACAACCCCAAAGTTTTTTATCCTTCCAAATCCAAATAGTTTTTGGATGTCACGAAATCCCGCAACAATACTTATATCTTCGTCTTGGAGTAAATCTCTCCTTGGATCCCATCATGCCCATGGGAAGTATGACGCATTTTGTCGTATAAATCTTTGATACATGTATTGCATTTAAGAGATAAGCTGTCTTTAACCCTTTCTAATTGGTCTAATCAATTAGATTTAAGAGTGATGTACCCTTTTGGAGAAAGCTCAAGAATGGTGAAGACCGCATGCTTTTTCTTTCTCTCTCTCTCTCTGTTTTTTTTTAATAGAGTGGGTTACTGAAATGTATCAAGTTAGATGAAAATGGCGACTTTAGCCGTAAGAAGGCCTATGGCTAATGCGTTTTAATCAACAAGAACAGTTCTGATCTAAGTAAGATAATCAGTGATCAAAAATGCAATTATCAATGAAACCGTGGGAGTCAGAAAGTGGTAAGTGCTTCAGTCTTTAGACCTCACGACCGCACGTGGCACCCACCATATGCTACTATAAGACCAACTACCTCCTACGACAGTACTGAAAATATTTAGAAATCATTTCTGGTTAATGTCCGATTTGATATCTTTTAGTTAGCTCAATTTCCTCATAATGAATAACAACTCTCTTTAACCAAGATAATAGAAATTCATCAATTTTTTGGAAGAAAAAGCATTAAACATGAAGTAACAAATGGCGACAAGGATCCAAATCATGCAAGTAAAGCACGTAAGAATTAATAACGTGACATTCAGATGTCCCCAGAAATATTTATGCCTATAAAGGGACACAACAAACGTCGTCTATATACGTTCAGATCAATTTTTGTTTGAATGGAAAGAGAAGGTTTACACATTTTTTTTTTTCACTGTGAAAGAAATATCATTATTTCTTCCATTTAGCAAATTTCAGACAAGGTTTCACACACCATAATCTGCTTGAAGCACACGTTCTTTTAACAACTTCTTAGGTGATTTATGGTGCGATAAAGCAACAAGAGGTTGACACTTACCGTGTGCCCAACTGTGAAAAACAACCACAAAAATCGCCGCCCAAATCAGCTTGTCCATTGCTGTCACGCCAGTGGACAGTTTCCAACTGACCCAAGCAAAGTTTGATCACTCCTTATGACTTTGATAAAAATGTCAATTAAGAACGTGTGCAATAAAATTTACTACACATCAGAAGTAGATCGTCACGCCCCACCATTGATCTAAAAATGGCGCCTTTTTGGTGCTCCGCTGTATATGCATATTACCGATGAATAAGATAGGTTCATTGATTTTTAGCGTTTGGTGTCTGACTGTGGTGTCTGCGACGACGACGTACGGGAGTAGGGCACGATGAAAATAAAAAAACAGGATGTAGACGATGAGGGACGATTAAAATAAGTGATTTTATTACATCAGTCATTGCATTTTTTAATATGTATGACGGATAACTCATATGCTATACTAAATATGAGGACTTGCAATTGTGACATTGATTTTAATGGTAGTCGTGTGTATTTGATTAATAATCATTATTAGTTCAGGTGAAACGCCCACTATTGAAAGTGGCGGTAATGGTGATAGTAAGAAAAATAGCAGCAGCGGTAGTGATTTGTCGATTCCTTACAGTAAGACAAGGTTTTGTATCTAAAAGAGGGACAACAAGCCTTGTAGTGGGGTGGCTTAGTGACAAATATACTGATAATCGTGACACGCCGGACAAAAGTGTCATTTTTTCCTCAGACACTTGTATATATATGAGGATCAAAATTAGGGGGTGCTCCAAGAAATCCGCCAACAGAAAAAATGAGAAAATACCCTTAATTTGTACATAACAATAATGTCTGAATTCAAAGACTATACACAGGGCATTCGCCAGGTTTCTGTACAATGCAATGCACTGTACATGGTTGCTAGTCTTAAAATTCAAACCCTCAATACAACATATTATGTGCATGTTTACAATAATACACCGTTTTTACTGATTTTCCTATAGTAACAGGTGGTTTAGTCTGTGTTGCAGACCTGAGGGAGGTGTGTTGGAACAGTCCAGTTTTCTTAAGCACCTTTTCATTAAATGATTTGATATTATTTCTGGTAAAGCATTTTTTTAGTACTGTCTACCTCCTGTAGATAAATGGCGAAGAGTGAAGTGTGACTCTGGCTCAGATACTTTAAATCTTGGGCAATGACTGAACCAGGTGTAGGACGTATGTCACAGCTCATTTTTTCTCCTGTACCACTAGTTTACCAGTAGAAGAGCTGCATATTCCATTGAGAACTGAAGGTTTTGGGTATTGCCCTACATATTTCCAAACAAATTTAACCCGTTTCCTCCAAGATTGTGTGAATTCCATATTAGCACAGGGATTACCCGGTTCCCGCAAGCAATTTTTATAGTCCGCACTTCCCCTCTCTATGTGTTTCTTATTTCTTATGGGGGTTATTCAAATGTTCAAAAAGGGTAAAAGTTTGTTTTCACAGATGAAGTTGAATTTAGACAATTTGAATATTTTTAAATATATATTTATATTTGTAATTTCACTCATAAAGACTTAAAGCGGTTTGAATATTTTTGGTCTGATAGCTATGTATAGACATGTTATTCAAAAGTAAAAGCAATGTTTGATTGGTTCATATTATCCAAAGGGGGTGGGATGTAGTTGGCTTGTGAACAAAGTCTATGGAGAAGTTTACAAAGTTGATAAAAATAAAACAAATCCGGCATAGAGCAGAATCTAAATCACAATATAATATGACAAAATTCCCGACCCCAAAGGTGGTTGATTCTATGATGCTTTATGTCAAAGTACATTCCGCCCAAAATACATGTGATTGATAGGAGGAAAAAGTATGGTACATTAAAAACAACAATAGTTCAACTAACCCCTAATAGTCCAGCAGCATATGATTGTTAAGTTTTATTGCCTTGTCAATTGAAGATGATGTTACATAATGACAATTATCAAAGTCAGCTAGATCTACTAGTATATCAAGAAACCAAAAAGAAGGGGTTTGATGGGGTGGGGAGAGAAGAATGAAGTAAGTTATCGGTATCCGTAGTTTTGGTTTTCAGTATATTCATTTTAATTTCCTTAATTCCCGTTCAGGTCACCATGGATTGGAGAGTTTGTGTACTAGTACTCTGCCAGGAACAAACACAAGAAAAACTTAAAGGTCCTATGTATACTTTTGGGAGAGTGACTTGAAAAAAAATTTCAGGATATCACATTTCATGCATAATATGTGTAGGTCTGGGGCATTTCATGAAGCATTTTGTCCGACAAGTTGTCAGACAAATTTGCTCTCTGTCAATCAGATGCAAGGATTTCTGTAGCTTGTAACAGTTTGTCAGAAAAATATCCGACCAAACTGCTTCATGAAATGCCCCCCTGTTGTATCACAAGACATCCTCCCATACAGTTTTTGCAATCAAAGCAAACATATAAAGAAATATCAGTATTTTTCTCATTAAAGTATAAATTTCGGACGGTTTAGTCTGGAAACATTTTATTATAAAAATATTGTTCACATTTTGTGTTATTAACAATACTTAACATTGATGTATATACAGATTCATCTTCTTTTTTTTTAACAGAGGTTCTTTCTATCCGTAACTCACACTTAAGAATAATATTATTTTTAAGCACTAATTCTGGGTTTTTGCCTTTAATTGTCCACAAAAAGGAGGACTCAATGCATAAAAGGTGTATGCTTTATTTTTGGAAAAATGTTGAGGAGATCAGGAAAATTATATATATTGATGTAGATTTTGGACCTGAAGGAGCAGTTGAAGCATTTTTACGAAACAATGCCTTGTGGCATCGTTCTTATCATCAAAAATTAATTATGACAAACTCAAATGAAAATTTGAGGGGGCGAAGAAAAGACGAACATAATGACATGAGACAGCTTGGTAAAGATTAAACGCTAAAATAGACAATGCAGCCTCTTTTCTAAGTTCATACTTATCCAGAGTGTGTGCTTTCTTTCCAGTACTGGTATTATTATTCAGATAGGTTAGGGGAATCCATTTGAATTGAGTGATACATCATTTTAAAACTTAGAGTCTGCTCTTTCAGAAGCTGTCCTTCAAGGACAAGTCCACCTTCATGCGCACGTGGATTGAGTGAATACAACAATATTAGTAGGACACATCACAGAAAGCTTGGAAAAAATCGTACAATCCGTTCAAAAGTTATGATTTTTTAAAATGTCTGCACAGTCGCGGCTGTATGAAAAGACTACCACAGTGTATGATGTCACATGCGCACATTGTAAGGAAAATAAAAAGAGAATTTCACAAAACCATACTTTTTGAGTAAAGTTCACATTTCTTTGACTTGCTACTGACGTATGTTAAGGGTAATATTATTCCCCCTGCCTTTTGAGAGAAAAGTCGAGTATCCTTTTGTAAATGAAAACATGTTGAATTTTCTTTATTCATTCTTTATATCGTTGTACACATGTGACGTTACAAGGTACAGTAGTCTTCTCATCCAGCCTCGACTGAGCAGAAACTTCAAAAATTCATAACTTTAGAACGGATTGTCCAATTTTCCTCAAAACTCTCTATGATGTGTTAGACTATCGTTGCTGCATTCACTCAACCCACATGCTATGAAGGTGAAAAATCTTTGGCGACTTTTTGTTGATCAATTATACCAACCCTGATGGAAATCTCTTCAAATTCATGGACGTTCTAAAGTCTCCTTTAAGTTTAACCAAAATCTATATATGTAGTTGCCATGGCAACGTACCACTTAACACTAATCAAAAGTATTTCAAACCTCTATACATCCCGTCGATCAGTCGTATACCTATTCAAATGGAATCTCTTCCAAACTAAAAAATAGCCTCCTGTAACTAACTTCAACTAAAAATCCTAGTTTTGGGTTGCCATGGCAACGTACAAATCAACAATTATATTTGACCCCTGCTTTATACTCTTGGTACCTTCTATATAACGTTCATATCAAATTTTGTGAAAATTGAATCTTCCTACCTGGTGAAATAAACAAAAACATGATTTTTAGAAAAAGTTCATTGACCTTTGACCTTTGGAAAATTCACTCCAAATTCAATCAAAATATTTTACTTTTTCTCAATATTCTTCCTGCCAAGTTTTATCCAGATTGGATATTCCTGACTTGAGAAATAGCCAAAAAACCTATTTCACAAATAAAGTTCATTGACCTTTGACCTCTGACCTCCTTCCCAGCATCAATTTTTTTGGAGCACCCTATTTTTTGAGAAGGTACGTCATGAAGTACCTTTGGTGAAAAAATCATGCTTTTGTCCGCCGTGTCACGATAATTTCACTAAGCTACCCCACTATTGTAACCGAAAGCAGATCAATAAAATTATTAATGCTAAACTTGAACAGTTATATATGAACTCTTCATATTTTACTGCTTAACGTACCCCTAATTCGCCACGTGTCTTTTCCACTTTATAAGGCAGTATACGCCTTCAATCTTATATAAACTATTTCCTGGATAAGAACCAAAAAGCTCCTGCATAATCATTTAAATCATCTTGTCGTGTTTGGAAGATGCCATCGCTGAATTATCTTCGTCGTGTATACATAGGAGAGTGTTGTGACACGGCGTTATGCATTTCCAAACACATTTAGAAATAGTCGCAGATGGTTACAATGCATAAAATGCCTAAAATGATACTGTTCAAAGCGGTGGTTTTAAATGGAGCGTTGCCCTTCCTAACCGTTCCGTGATAATGCGTCACTTTATGCGAACCCACCTGAAAAACGTAAATATTTCAACCGTGGGAAACTTTCTAGCAGAGCGTGCGCTCCAAATGGTTTCACACCTTTTTTTCCTTTCTGTTAACGGCTGTGAATAAAATTGCGTGAGGCATTGTTTGAAACTCTTTGGGTTTTATTGATCCAGGAAGGAACAATCATCGCAACATATTGCTCAAAATTATTTTGCACCATTTCCTACCTTTTGCTTTTGTTCCTCTGCAGATGATGACCTTGTTCTCTTGACCGGTGAATAAGATTTTGCTAGGTCTCATTAGCTTAGCTGAATACAGTTTAATGTTGCAGTGACTCATCAGGAATGAAAATTCAAGCATATGAAAAGTTTCTAATTATGTGCTGTCATTGGCAAGATCGTAATAAAGCCAGTAAATCGTTCACTAAACGGTTATTCTATAAGGCTCTATGGGAACAAGTAAGTATAGCAAATCCGATCACTCATATAATATTATATCGCTAATACTGTTCAACGGCAAATTTATCAGGGCTTCGAGTCCACACAATATCGGTTACACGTGGGTAGAATTAAGTACCATGTAATTGTGAGCATGCTTCAATAGAAACACTTTTAAAACTATGTTATTCTTCTTTTTTTTGTAGTTTAACTTAACATAACAGGAGAATACAATATTTCGGGGGTTTTGTCCTTAAGAAACCGTAGGAAGCAAGCAACTTAGACTTGAATACATCACTTAGTAGGGTTTTCCGGTGTAGTTTGTGTGTGTCTCAATTGTTAGCGAGACATTTGAATAATCATCAATAAACGGCGTCTCACTTGCATCAAAATACTGTCAGGTGGTAAACTGGGTTAGGGTGTGGCGTCGCGATGGCGACAGAGGGTATAGTTCAAATCATTGTATGTAATTTACGTGCATTGGTGATCAACTGGTGAGTCATATACTCTCTGCTTGAGTAGAAGGATAAGATCGAAAATGTTTATGATAACAGTAAAAGTGTTAAAATCAGGGATAATAATAAGAACAATAACAATCCTATCAATGCTAATGCTGAAGTTGATTTTTGTGTGTGTGTGATTATGTCTATTTTATGACTGGATTTAGTATTGCCAACGATATGTGAAAACACTTTGAAGATTTAACCTTGTTTTTGTCTTGTAAAACACTGTCATTACAGTTTTTATCACTGTTTTATTCATTATCAGCTTTATTTTCATTATTATCAATATTGTCAATGAGTACTCACGACCGTTCCTTCAGCTAAAAGGCTCCTGGCCCAAGATAGCACTAACATCATGTAAGACTTCCAAAAGTGTTTATAAAATGCAGATGCATCATAAACTTGATTTATGTGGAGTCAAGAATAGTGAGATAGGAATTTTTGAATAATTCTTCTTTCTCTAATTCTCCGGACTTCTGACAGTACATGTATTGTTGTTGTTGTTGTTGTTTTTTAAAGCAGTCACCGAGAGGGAGACACCTATTAGTAACTTGCGTCTGCGTCAAATTGTTCAAGATTTGCTTATTTTCTTTCTTTTTTTTTTCAAAAGCCTTGACAAATATATATAATGTAACTGATGTATAGCAGTCAAGGAAGTACTTTTGTTTTTGTTTCTGTGGGGTTTTTTTTTTCTCCCGAAATAATTTCCCCATGCAACTGAATAAATATTTCAAGCATTGTAAGACTTTTCTCATTCCAATACGATCTTACGATCTACATTATGATGAACTACATGGAAATAGGATGTTAACAAAAAGCAACAGAAGAGACAAGATAGCACACTCACTCAACTCATGATAATATACAAATGATGCACAGGATAGAGTGCGTTAAGGTAGGCGTAGTGCACTCGAGGGTATTTACAATTGTGAAACATGCACTACATTGTAAATACCCGAGAGTGAGCTACGCCTACACTAACGCCACGAAACAATCCTGTGCATCATTTGTTTTATAAAATGGGTCGAAAATTCGAAAACTAACATCATTTTTCAGCGTTTTTCACGTACCTTTGTGGGTCAAGACGTCCGAAGATGTTCGTCCCAAACTTTTACGCACGTCGCACTCGCGGAAGTCCCGCACATACAGTATAAGTATAATGGGGGGTTGGGTTTCCGGACACCCGCATGAAAACTTACTTATTTTACATAGAATATGCACCCTTTACCTTAAAGACTTGATATAGACTCCTCATATAGGCCTACTAGACAACATACTCTGAAAACGGCGTGAGAATTAACCTGCTAAATCGTTGGATTTGCTCTTCAAAGTGACTCCATGTACGCGTCCGGTCCCATAACGCTTGGTCTACTGTACTGTACAAAGTGTACGTATACAGTAGTACAGTATACGTACGTACGCCACATATGTTATGCACAAGGGAAGACAGGCCGGCCGGCCGGCAGCCCGAACTAGAAGTTGTTTACAGGATTGACAGCGCGTACGCGTATGCATGCAATTCATCAAAGGAGCCGCCGCACGCACAGACGATCGGCAATCTACCATAGGATTACAGGCAGTGCAGTTGTACTGAAGTAAAGGAAGGAGGTGTGTCTCATTTCAGCGCTTCCTATTGGCTACATTCTTGAACCCATTTTATAAAGATCTTTGGTTATGGCTGTGTGTGTTAATACAGCGGAATTAAAACATGCTCATTGCATTTTCCTTTTTTTTTTTTGAGGCATGGTTTTTTTTTTTTTTTTTGATGGCATGGTTGATACAGCCTCCCATTTCCAGACCACAGTTTTTTTTTTGTTTTTTTTTATAGAAGCAGCTGATAGCCCCATTTTCTCCCACTGGTAGCAGTCGGCCAGGAAGAATACCAACACTCTCATCCGAAGGCACGCATGTCTCCTCAACATACTCACTTAAAGGATCCACACTCCAAGGTATCCACACTGCAAGGCATTTATACTCATCACCTTAACACTAAAAGGCATTTATACGCCATGGCATCTACTCTCCAACACTCCAAGGTATCCAAACTCCATGGCATTCACACTCCATTGCAAGGTATCCACACTCCGTGGCATCCATACTCCAAGGCATCCACACTCCAAGGTATCCACACTCCAAGGTATAACACTCCATGGCATCCACACACTAGGACATCCACACTACAAGGTATCCACACTCCAAGGTATCCACACTCCAAGGTACCCACACACCAAGGTATCCACACTCCAAGATAGCCACACTCCAAGGCATCCACACGCCAAGGCATCCACATTCCAAAGCACCTTACTCCAATGCCTTCAACCAAAGTATCCACACTCCAAGGTGTCCACACTCCATGGCATCACTACTCCATGGCATCACTACTCCAAGGTATCCACACTCCAAGGTATCCACACTTCAAGGTATCAACACTCTAAGGTATCCACACTCTGTGACATCACTACTCCAAGGTATCCACACTCTGTGACATCACTACTCCAAGGTAACCACATTCCAAGGTATCCACACTTCAAGGTATTCACACTCAATGGCATCCAAACATCAAGGTCTCCACGCTCTAAGATATCCACACTCCAAGGTATCCACACTCCATGGCATCCACACTCCAAGGTATCCACATTCCAAGGTATCCACGCTCCGTGGCATCCACACTCCAAGGTATTCACACTCCAAGGTATCCACACTTCAAGGTATTCACACTCCATGGCATCCACACTCCTAGGTATCCACACTCCAAGGTATCCACACTCCGAGGTATCCACATACCAGGGTATCTAAACTCCAAGGCATCTACACACCAAGGTATCCACACTCCAAGGTATCCACACTCTATTATAAGGCATCCACACTCCAAGGCATCCACACTCCCAGGTATCCACACTCCAAGGCATCCACGCTCCCAGGTATCCACACTACAAGGCATCCACATTCTACACACTCAAAGTTATTCATACCAAGGAGGTTCATACGCCATGGCATCCACTCTGCAATGCATCCATACTCCAATGCCGTAATTATCCAAGGCATTCACACTCCAAGGCATCCACTCTCCAAGTGATTTACACTTCAGAGACTCCAACCCAAAGTACCTTCTGATCTGGAGATTCTCCCGCCTGAAACCCCTAGCAAACGGGAGACTCAAAGTTGATGTGTGCGAAGCGCGAAATTCCCACGGTTCTAGATGCTCTCTGGTGCTATCTAAGGCTTATTTTTTCAACATACGATAGAAATATGTACGAAATCCTTTCCAACGGGAGACAAAGAGCCAGGACGGGAGAAATTAAATCTCAAACGGGAGAACGGGAGATTTTGAAAAAATGGGTTTTCGGCGGGAGATCTCCCGTCGAAAACGGGAGAGTTGGAGTCTCTGACACTTCAATGCAGAGTTTGGCTTCGGTCTACCTCACATGAAATTTACAAATACACCATTTCCTGTAGTTCTTCATCATTATTTGATCCACATACATACATACACAAGCACACACACTCACGCACACAGTTTTGATCATATGTCTCAATATAGAAATTCGTTTTGTATCATTGCCAACTCCTTCGCCAGGATAATTCATTATCCCACCCTGTAAAAGTGTTGAACTTCAGCGTGTTTGCATTCTGACATATCGTCGGTGTTTTCACGAAGTGGCACGACCGGCCAAAATCGAGTAAATTTTTGATTTTAAGATTTTTGCATGTTATGATAGTAAATACCGAGATCTACAACCTGACAAATTTTTGAACCTCAATCTCAAATAATTACGTAATAATAACGACCGTGTCACTTCGTGAAAACTTTGACTGGTCGGTCTACGATTTTCACGAAGTGGCACGATCGCGGGTTGATGGTGCGTATACGCCGGACGTCATCATATATCATTTATCTGCCAAACGTCCTCGTACGCGCGCGTCTAAGATGGCTGCGCCCAGAGCAACGGAAACTAGACAGATGAAATCGGTAAAGTTACATTTCGCTCTGTATTGACACTTTAATTGTTCGAATTGTTCACATTCTTGAATGTAGATTTATGAATGAGGAATTAGAATATCAAAACAGCGTAAATATGTATTCTTGCAGATCACATTGACTTCGTTTGGCGCTGTCCTAGCTTCGTGATCTACGTGTGCAGTCCCACATCTATTATTCGGTGTAAGTGGAGAATAGGCAGGGAAAGTGATTCGAACTAAAGTCAAATGAACACGTCTCACATTTGCATCGAATCTTTAACGCACTAACTGGTGATATATTGTGAAGTTTTATTGTTACCTGTATTACGAGCTCAAATATGTAATGCTACGACCTACTTCTTCCCAGGTGGCAGGTCTCTAGACTGATTTAACTCTCTTATCTTACTTGATTATGTCTGAATCTTCCAGGAATTTAGATCCATAGCTGTTTAATAGGGAGTCTATATCTAGGCCTACAACTTCAAGATCTAACTAAGATAGCTAACAGTGTTACAGTGTTAATAGTGTTCTTGAATACCGTTGGCGTTACCTGTCCAGGTTACTCTAAAAGTGATGTTATTTCACTGACTGCCTTTGAATTCTCAATGAAAAAAAAAAAAAGATTTTAGAGTTACTTCTGCTACAAGTCTAGCATTAAATCAGGGAGGTCCTCTTCCCACCTCCCTGTCTAAATTGAGGCGTTACCAACAACAATGAAGAGTTTGATAATGTTGTTGAGAATACCGTACCAGCGAATTTGATTTGGATAGACAACAAGCAAAAAAAAAAAAAAAAAAAAAAAATTGCTGTGCAACGTTTATGCTCAGCACCTGAATTCATAAATTGTTCTATCATGCTATACTATGGGCTTAAAAGCCTCAATGTGGTCGTAATTGGCCTATACGTGGAAAGTACTTTTGCCTTAGTTTGCGATTTTTCGTTTTGTTTATTTTTATTTTCTACAATCTATGGTTCTTTGAAACACAGAGGTTTTTTTTTTGGGGGGGGGGTGGAGGCTGGGAATTCGGAGCTGGGCAAATTGTAAAATTAAACCAAAGAGATGTTCATAAACTTCAGATTCTGGTAAGCCGTAGAATATAGACCTGAAAGGGATGGGGGGGGGGGGGCAGTGTGATGTTTTGCAAATCTGTGCATCAATTTTATGATCTTACAGAACTGGTAGTGATGGAGTTTCATGTGACTGACATCTTTCATTCATTTTCCATTACAAACAGATATTGAGGCATTTGTGTGGACAACCCAACAACTTGCAGACTGGAATGAAATGAGTGCTGTCCTTCGATGATGGGCTACTTTACAGTATTGTACATGTACTCCATACCGCATTCCTGCAGATTTCTCCTATCATCTCAAGCTTGAACAAGAACCGTAAGTTACGTTGCTATCTGTCAAGGATTTAGAGTAAATTAGACAGACCAGTGTGTAATGGACAGTGCAGGCACACTACTAGTAATAATAATATTACTAATATGATTTGCCACATACTGAAATAATTGTTTTGATTACCTTTGAATTCTCAATGAAAAAAAAAAATGATTTGAGAGTTACTTCTGCTAAAAGTCTAACGTTAAATCAGGGAGGTCCTCTTCCCACCTCCCTGTCTAAATTGAGGCGTTACCAACAACAATGAAGAGTTTGATAATGTTGTCGAGAATGCCGTAGCAGCAAATTTGATTTGAAATGATGGATAGACAACAAGCAAAAAAAAAAAAAGATGCTGTGCAACGTTTATGCTCAGCACCTGAATTCATGAATTGTTCTATCATGCTATATTATGAGCCTAAAAGCCTCAATGTAGACGTAATTGGCCTATACGTGGCAAGTACTTTTGCCTTAGTTTGTAATTTTTCGTTTTGTTTGTTTTGATTTTCTACAATCTATGATTCTTTGAAACACAGAGGGTTTTTTGGGGGGATGGAGGCTGGGGATTCGGAGCTGGGCAAATTGTAAAATTAAACCAGAGAGATGTTCATAAGCTTCAAATTCTGGTAAGCTGTAGAATATAGACCTGAAAGGGATGGGGGGGGGCAGTGTGATGTTTTGCAAATCTGTGCATCAATTTTATGATCTTACAGAACTGGTAGTGATGGAGTTCCATGTGACTGACATCTTTCATTCATCTTCCATTACAAACAGATATTGAGGCATTTGTGTGGACAACCCAACAACTTGCAGACTGGAATGAAAGGAGTGCTGTCCTTCGATGATGGGCTACTTTACAGTATTCCTGCAGATTTCTCCTATCATCTCAAGCTTGAACAAGAACTGTACGTTACATTGCTGTCTGTCAAGGATTTAGAGTAGATTAGACAGACCAGCGTGTAATAGACAGTGCAGGCACACTACTAGTAATAATAATATTACTAATATGATTTGCCACATACTGAAATAATTGTTTTGTCTTACTCTTTCTTTAATTACAACTGTATTTGTAGTTTTATGAATGTGAAGCACTGACATAACGTGGAATCCAACATTTTGACATCTAATTACCTGTAGTCATGTTGCATTTTGTTATAAAGGCAATGCTGTCCCTCGGTCTGATTTTGATATGGTAGCAGTATGCAATTTCTTCAGTGTCATGTATCTTTCAGGACTGTTGTAACTGTAGTTTTTTATTGTTAGTTTGATTATTGTTGTGTTTTTATTTTTTTATTGGGGGGGGGGGGGGCAAGGGAGATGAGGAAGAACAGTTATACACTCTGTACTGATATGAGATACCATCAACTTTGCAAAAGTCAATGGCACATACTGTATAACAAATTCTTGGCAGAGACGATGAAAATGAACTGTCTCAATATACATTTATAGTTTTACTCATGTCAATGTGTTTTTTTCTTGGTACACTCAGAAGTCAAATGTCTGAGACATTACTTACATGGAATTGACTATGTCACTGCTTTTCACTTGTGATGTCCTGCTTTCTTTATTCTTTACTTTAGTTCTGCTCCTGATTCTAATCAACAATATGTTCATGCACCATTTCGTCTGGCTTAGCATCCTCTTCTTACTGCACTCAAGGGTTACATTGTGCACCATGCTAATGGTGAGCAAGATATAAACAGCAATCCATGCAACACCTTTTCATGTAGTATTTGGTTTTATTTTGTCATAGACAATTACTAAGAAAATCCAGTGTCAATGGACAATTAGGTGTAATCCTAGTACAGTCTTCTTATGCACATTATCACATTGATTTAAACTTTATGATAAAAAAAAATGCTTTAGCACTTTTGAGTAAAACACTACCAAAGTGTTTATATGAAAGGAACATTATCATATAATTATTTTCTTAGGGAAATCGGTGTAGTTTTAAAAATGTGGAAAATTTATTAAGAAGTATGTTATGACTGTTGTATCAAATGTCATCATTCCCCTCTGCAATGGAGAAGTAACATTGTCTGTGAAAAACAATTGTTCCTCTTTGCATAGGGAGAGAAGCAGATAACAACTGTCTACTGGAGAAAGCCAAGAGAAACCCGAAACAGCTACAAATGACTTGGGTGGCTGAGCTGAACATCTGCACTAAAATCCAAGCCATGGGAGATCATAGCAATATTTCGCCACAATCACAGAGTTGCTCCACACAGCAGCAGCAAACTTTTCACAAGAGTGTGTACTGTATGAATGGACAGGCAGGTTCTGGCAGAACATTATTTCGATGTTCTTTTTGATTTTCTATTTAATGACTTTGGGTTTGTATGTGTGCAGAAATGGGGGGGGGGGGGGTAGTGGTGTCTTAAAGTAGGACATCATTTTTAATAATGATAATAGTAATAATAATAATAATAATAATTATAATAATTATAATTATAATAATCAACTGTGCTTATATAGCATATGGAAACATTCTGTATTATGCCTTTTGTGCTCAAGGATAGAAATGATCTAAAAAAAAACATACAATTGCAATTACAATGATACCTTGTTTCACGTTTAGACTATAATGACAGGTGTTTGCAAGGCAGACTTAGATTTGTCAACATTTGCAATTCATTTTGAATTCTGGGTAAGATTATTCCATATATGGTAGAGACATTACAAGCAAATGTATGCCATTGCTTTTTTTATTCAGGATAACAAATAAGTCACTACCTTTTGAACGAAGGTTTCTCTCTGGTGTGTTTCCTATTTAAAGTAGTTCTTTCAAATAGTGTGGATTCAAAAGTTAATATCAACATTTTGATCTGTATATGAATTTTGACTGGAAGCTAGTGCAAGCTTCTTAGCACCGGTGAAATTTTTGTTCATGTTTTTGGAATTTGGACACTACTCTTGCAGCAGAGTTTGGAATAGCTTGTAATCTCTGTATCTGTTTGACTGACAATCCACAAAGTAATTAATGACAAGATCAACATGTCACATTAAGAAACCATGAACTGAATGTACTGCTGTGCATTTATCAGTAAAGTCTCAAATTTTCCAAATATTGTATGTGAAAGAATCAAGGAGACATTAAGGGACATTAATCCTACATACTGTATCTCTCACTGTCACCTTATTCACTGACATTACTCTTGATAACCATCGATCCATGAGTCTTTCTATACAGCTTTGTCACAATGATGCCATCCTCAATTTCCACTGTATTATGCTTCCCCTCTCTGACTTTAAACAGTGCTTTTCACAACAAAATCATACCAATGTTAAATACCATATAGATGTCTCTTCTTTTACTCTGTTTATGAAGCAGCTCTCCCATCAAATTATTCATTTTGTATCCCTTAGCCCAGCCACCATTATGCCAAACCCATAAACAATTTTCAGTATTTTTGAATTATGCCTACCACAGCACCTGTGACACCCACAGCAGACGTAAACTAAAGTCAGGACCAAGTCAAGTCAAGTTGTGCAAGTTAGAAAGGTATTAGTAGACTGCAAGAGGGATATAAACAATTGGATGCCTACATTTCCTCTGCTTGCTCTCTCTCTGCAACTAATGACTAATAAACTTTGACAGAAAACGTTTTCTTGGATGATAGATGTACTGGAGTACATAGCCATATTATTGCAGTCTGTGTCCACATCAGAAATTATGGCCTAGACATCATTATCTATGTCTTTTTATATTGTATATTGTGGATTTTATTTTTGAAACAATAATGAGTAAATGCAGATCTGATAGCCACTTCTTACTGAGCTTAGATAAGGAACTTTGTGTATGGTATCCTCTAGCAGTGAGAGAAAAGAAAGGGAAACATGAGGATTTTTATATCTTTCAAAATAACATGGTATGGTAATAAATTATATTTCAGGCACATACTGTGCATAATATGAGTGCTTACAAACTTTTACAAATTTAGGGAAGATCAAGACTGTTTGCAGAAGATTTATAATACACTTTGTGAAGTGTCACAGCAATTTAAACATCAATTACTTCAGTCACTGTCTACAAGATTGTATTGCCTTTGATATGAAGAAGGTTATCCATACCAAATCAGCTAACTAGTGTCTTTGTAATTATGTACTTGTATTCATATCATCATATTCTAGATTGATTATAAAGTTAATGTTTGGTAAACAGCATTTGACCAGGTTGAAGTTAGGTTATGGGATATGGAAGCAGGTGGAACATTTTGGTCATTATTTTGTAAGATTTTTGGGCTTTAAAGGCAAAAGTCAGTCTAGTCTCATACATCTGACTGACATTTTTGAATCTACAAAAAAAAAAAAGAAATATTGCAGTACCCTGAATGCCATAAAATATAGATATCAAGGTGGGTGATACATACAGAGCTTGGTATAAATGTTAGAAAATAACAGAAACCTTCGTTACATCTGAAAAATAAATGAAAGGTAATGTACTGTACCTTAACTTCATTCAAGTTGGAATCTGCATTATATGAGTAGTATGATCCACGTATAGTTTATTGAAAAGCCATATTTAAAACTCGTGTACACACGTGGTAATAAATCTATGAATGAGAAAAGATACCCAAATAAAGCTCATTTAGTTTTTATGTAATTTAAAAAGTTTTGTAATGTGTCACGTGTAGGAAATAAATAGAGAGGGAGATTGTGTGTTTGTTTGTGTGTATGTGTGTGTTTGCGTGTGTGTGAGGGAGAGAGAGAAAGAAAGCGAAAGAAAGGGTGGAAAAGAAAGTGATATTACCAGCACAGAATTTTCTTTACAAGAATGACACATTCACAAAGCAATAGAGCAAACTGATTACATTTCATATTCGAAAACAACATGCTTCGTGGTTATAGCACGAGATACAGTACCAGGTAATGCTCCATGGAAGAGAGTGAATCTTGAAAATTATGATCCGAAATAATGTGCACAAAGACCGATGCAATGAGCTGAGAGCAATGATCAATGTGTAATATAATGAAGAACAACTCAATAATAATGCCTTTCTGCGAATGGATGAGAGATTTAGAAGGGGAAAAGAAAAAAAAAGTATCAAACAAAATCTTGATACCCAATTCATATCACTAATATACAAAGGAGCATCGCTAATGCGCGCGCTCGATTATGTGCGCGCGCGGCTATGAGAAATGATGAAGATAACCTAACGCGCAGCGCGTGCGCGCCGATGGTGTCACTTCGTGAAAAATGAAATCCGCACCATGCGCGAAGAATCAAAGCGGCACGGCCGACGGTGCCGGTTCGTGAAAATATTGGAAGCGTTGTTTACGTGTTTTTGTGTTTTCACGAACCGGCACGACGGACTTTGCCCGATATTTCAACGAAACTTTTGTTTTTCACGATGAACCAAGAACATGAAACACACAAACAACTCCTAATCTGTCGTGCAGTGTGATATTTAGGTAACTGGACGTGAAATATAGGCGCAATCATGGATTTTGCAAAGGCAAAAACTTCAAACGCGATTATCTCGAAACTTACTTTCGCGGCTCCGGGGCCGGCTGTGCCGGTTCGTGAAAACACCAGCGATATTATCTCTCCCTTCAATTGAATCCAATCACCTTTTAGTTCTGTAATTTGCAAGCTCCATTCAATGTTCAAACAGAGCCTTACAAACACTACGCACACATACATATACCACAACCATGACAGCCGCAATATACCTTGTAAGTAATTTCTGGTCTTCATTCACCACTTCACTTTAGTTAGTTCGAAGGTTCGTTATTCCGAAGGTTTGTTATTCCAAAGGTTCGTTGTGAAGGTTCGTCATTCCGAAGGTACATTAAATACGCTCCTTCTTTTCATTTTCGGATTAACAAGCCTTCGGAATGACGAACATAACCCCATGATAACTACTGTATGACACTGCTTACACCAAACAGCAATACTTCCGACTTTGAATTTTTACAGGGGAAAGATTAGATTTTATTGTACCACTTTAGTAACATTTCAGATATTTCACAGACACGCTCAGGATGAATGGCGATGAAATTTTTCGAACATTTTTTGCTGGTTACATTGATAACGGTTACTATGTGTGTGAGTGTTTAAATGTCAAAATCAAACTACGCTGACTATTGAAAATATCATACGCAGAATACAAAACTGATCCCTTCAGTAAAGTCATATGTACAAGTGTCTAGCTCTTCTAATGCCGCAGTTATGCTTACGTTGTAGCAGAAAAGTAACTAACGATATTCGTCATTGCAAGAAAGGGTATAAATATAGATACTAGCATGTTTATATTGAAAAAAAAACAGCAAAGAAATCGTCCATACACCTAACTTATTTTTTCAGGAATAGTTAACATTTCTGTATCATAATATGACATAACAGATAGATAGATATGATTTGCAACGAATCTGGCAAAATAGAATCCCCATTTCACCTTAATATTCATTTGTATGACACGTATACATCCATTTGTCTTCTTGCTGAATTTTTAATCAAAGAATACTCCCTGCAGATTATTGAATAAACAACAAAGTACTATTTCAAGCTGAACTATACAAACAGTGACTTGAACACTCTTTGATATTTTTCACATGATTTTAAGAGTTGTGTCTCACTCGCGTGTCATAATTACTTTATTAATTCCTATTCACTTCACATTCCACGTCGAAGAGTTAAATAGAGAGAGAGAAAGAGAGAGGGGGAGGTACAGACAGACAGATAGACCGAGAGAAAGAGAAATCTCAAAATTTAATTTTCGTGATGAACACATATTAAATGTTGATATGGAAATTCAGCAATTATAAAGAGTAATCGGGCTACGAGCAAAAATCCCGATACTAATATTTTACAAAGATTTGACGAATGTCTTCAAGCGATGACTACATGTCATCGTGATGAACGACGAATTTGTCGCCATAATACATCGTGACGAAATAATCAAGGAATTCGATGTGGCGCACTAAAATGGACCGCCATTTTCTTCTCCAGAGCCGACACTGCCATCGCCTTCAACCTGTCTGCGGAACCTGCCTAGTCTTGCGTTCAGGGGGAGGCCGTCTGCCTTTTGGATTTCGTTGTCCGCTCCGCGAAGGAGCGTTGGGGCACGGTGTCGCTGCGCCTGGCCTTGGAACCAAAATAGAAAGAAAAAAAAAACCGTTAAAATTCGACATTACCGATGATCTCAGAAGTTATAATGGCGGAAGTAATCCATGTCATTGAGTGGAATATACGGGTAGCAATGGAACAGGGAACATTCGTGAGATAATCCCCATATAAACGTATCCAGAACCTGATTGAATGTTTGCATAATGGAACGATTAAAAAAAAATCATGGTACCCGTAGTTGTGAAATCAATCGCAACCTAAAATCGAACAAGAAGTTTCTTCTCCCTGTCCCTTTCTACTAAATATTCCAAGGTTAATAGGCCCTACTACAATCAGATTGATGAGAACGACAGTATTTGGAGGACGGTTAGTTCGTAATTGCGGTGATTACTTCATTGAGATGAGATGAGACTCATTACTCCGAAATGAGAAGAAAGTTCCAACTAAAGGGTGTGATTTCACGGATTTGCGAAGGACGCGAATGGTAAAATTCAGCATTCGTATTTTAGTCTGCAAAAGATCGCCAAACGAACGTGAGGGTTCGGAAGCGTTCAATTGTTCACGAATGCCGTTTTTACTTCGGCGAGAATTTCAAAAAAGTTTGAAATTTTTTGCGAACCTTTTCCACACACTTGGTCGTGATTTGATCGTGAATTGTTCTCGGAAGTGTCTTTAAAGCCTCGTCATATGCGCAAGACCTTCGCGAGACACGCGCGATGTTCGCAAAATGTTCGTTAAACCCCAAACAGACTCCGAAACTTGGGAGAATGTCTCGCGTGTGTTACGCTAAATCTGCGAAGTTTTTTCCAATCATTTTACGACGTATTCGCAAACTGTTAGCGTACCTTTTGAGACATTCTCGCGAACGTTTAGCGCACGTTTGGGGGATGTATTACCTACTATACGTTTTCTACAAATAAAAATCAAACAATTATTAACAACTATAGGAACAAAAGAAATTAAAGACTATAAGAGAAAGAAATGTTTGATATACAAAAAAAAATTGCAGAATACACTTAAAATTAATCTTAAGTATGTAAAATTTCATTTGAACTATAGACATTATGTGTTGGAGGAACTGCAAAAAAAAAAATCAAATGCTTCACTAGTGGAGATAGGTCCTAGGAAAATAAATATAGGCAAGCACACGATAGAGAAATGAGAGAAAAAGAAAGGAGAAATAGAGGAAAGAAAAAAAGATATCTACTCAAGACAGCTTCCACCTCTCCTTGGGTACATTTTCTCCCACGATTATTGAAAATTTTTCGATGTTCGCATTTCCGTCGCGTGTTCTTCGTGTACGTAACATGGTGTACTTTAGCAATGATACACACGACATTCGCACATACGTCGTGGAAACTTCGCACAAATTGCGCAAGAATAGTTTTCAGTTTCATTGTCGGAACATTCGGAGAAAAACTTTTCCGAATGTCGGATTTTGTCATTCGCGTCCTTCGCAAATCGATCGCGTGCTCCGTGAAATCCCACCCTAACGAACCTTCGAAGTTACGAAGCTTATTTCATTTTCAGATAAATGGACCCTCGGAATACATTGTGTGGCAAAGCAATGAAAATGACATCTCTGCAAAGTACAGTAAAGGATTAGAATAAATGATATCATTTGTCAGAAACATAAGGACAACAATTGATCACTCTCGATTTTTTTTTTAGTGATAAACTTGTCACGATCAAGACCCACACTCAACTTTTTTATACAAGCAGTATTAAATTGCAGGACTGGTGTATTGCCTATTGGTGGACTGTCTTTAAAATTTTCACAATGTAATATAGATGATACTTTGCAATTTGAACACCAATAAACATGGTTTCAATTAATGACAAAGTATGGGGAAAATAGTCATACCAGAACATAAAAAAGTTGGAGACTGTTCCATTAGTGAAGAGAGAATGAAAAAAGGTAAGATGAATTTGTATGTGTTGTTGACCATGGCCTCCTCCTTTTGATTAGATGCAGAATTTCAGTTAACTAAGTTTGCACTCATTCGGGTTCTTTTTTGTTACTAAAACAAGTTCTAAAATAAAAAAAACAGGTTTATTCATATCTTCAGGAGTCAAGTGACTCTTTAATCCATATCTTCAAGAGTACATTTATTCTTTGAAATAATCTTTATGGTGTCTTACATACTACCCATATATCCGAAATGATTTTTTTTTTTTTGTGGTTAGGTTCCTTTATTTGTCACGCTGCAAGATACAGTTACATTTCATATCGATGACATTGCAACGCTACACCAGAGCCAGGGATTACAACATCTAATACCCTGCAGAAGAATGTTCAGACCCACATCTAGGATCTCTAATGGTGCTATTTCAACAAAAGCTTGTTTGATTACCAACAGGAGATCATCTTAGACACAAGGGGGAAAAAAAGAAAAGGAGAGGAGAAGAACGTTGGAGAGTGTGATCGGATACAGCAGTATACTTACCCGATAAGTAAGAAACTACTGGTTAAACCAGTCCTATAACTCAGTAAGATGATTTTCCTTCAAATGAAAAATGAAGGGGTTACAACAAATAATTGTAAGTCTCATTACCTTCATTTATGAGAATGACACCAATGAGTAACCCTAAGAGGAAGATTGTAGACCACTTCGCCATTATCAGATGTTCGGGCTTCAGAACACAGAGAAACGTAGACGTGCAATTTGAAAGATATTAGATATTGAGCAAAGTTATACTGCTTTTATAGGGCAACTAACCCCCTATCATTTGGTTTTACAGGGCTTAACGCTCAGTTAAGTACCTTGACGATTGCAACAAACCTTAAAAATGTAGTATTGATCTTAAGTCTAACAAAGGACATAGTCAGACTAAAGGTGCCTCTAATTAGCAGGGTGTGAAATCTATACGAAGCAGATGTTCGTCTCCTTACAGCACTTGTTCGTCGCGCGAAATTTGCAGCAAGCACCTCGGAAGTATAGTTGTATCGAACGCCTAGATTCGTTTCCTTTTGTCCTTTTCTTTAACCGTTATTGCATTTTCTAATCTTTAAGAGCCATTGATAGGAAGTTCTATCAGTTAAACTTTGTCCATCATAAGAAATATGTATGACAAGTCACACTACATTTCAATATCTACTATAGATGCTATCATGCTTACTAGGGGGTGGCGTAGCAGGTAAGTGAAAGGATTTACTCGAATGTAATGTTTTATAGTGTTTCGCCAAATGTACATATATCATAATGCCACTGTCACGTCTGGTTGAGAACTATTAGGAAGGTATACGAATAACACACACTTTGTGGTTATCTACATGTCCATTCTTATCCTTTCAAGCGTGTTGACAGAAGGCAAAAAACCCTGGCGAACGCCACGTTAGACATAAACTTTGAGATTGTAATGAATCCTACCTTTAAGATTTAGGAGCTATACCACGTGGTCTATTGATACTAGCCAGATGTTTATCACGTCAGAAGCAAAATAAGAGAAACAAAGAAAAGTAATGTAAAAGGCGAGAATTAGAGGCACGCTAATTAAAGTGTCGCCAAAAAGGTGAAAAACGTTCGCTCCCACCATTGGCAATAATCCACGTGCTACATGGCGATTGTGAGACACGCCAACAATCTGCCACAGTCACGGAAGTGGTTAATGATCTGGAAGGCGCCACTTCGCTGTAACTGGTGTGAAAAGGGCCGAACACCCCCGCCCAACGTGTCATTTGAACTTTCTCATGGGATACCTTGATTTTACTGATATATATATATATATATATATATATATATATATATATATATATAATGTGTGTAATCTGACACTATAAATACCTTACTTCGTAGTATACATGTACCATGCATGCATTTTTAAAGCTGAAATATTGATCGGGTTTGAAACGGCTGAGATATAAGAAAAACAAAGTAAAACGATGTGTTCCTCCTGATAAAAGGTAGGACCCAGCTTTTGTTAGAACTTCTTTGGCTTTGTGTTATATATATATATATATATATATATATATACATGTATATAATTTGTAACGGGACAATTCAGGCCGAGCAGATAAGTATATGCCGATGTGACCATAACCATTGGTGTGCGTGTGCATGTGTGTGTGAATGGATGTCTGATGGAGCCTGACAGATGTACAGTATGGTTACAGCTGGACAGTCCGACTGCTATGGTCTAGTTTTACTTGCTATGCTGAGAAATATCGATTTCAACATTGCTAAACTTGAGTTCTGCCAAGTCCAAGGCCGTTGTCCTTTTGTCAGGTTTAGATAAGATATATTTCACACATTCTGATATGATTTTTCGTGCCAGTCCGTACCAGAAAGTTTCGTAGTCTCATTCTTCCAGCCATTTGTAACTGTCTTGCAAAAGCCCGTACAAAGCAAGTCCTGGCACGACGTGCGTCATTATACCAGGTAATTTGCACGAACGAGTGCGATGGAGTCTAAGTTTGAAACTGCTGAAGCAGTTAAGAGGACAACTTAAAGACTGAACTGTTTCAACAGCATTCACAACGGCTTAGTCCACTTCCAAATGTAAACTGTTCTGCAGCCCTTGTCGTTTCTTTTTCCGACGCTTTGCTGATTGTGCAGGAGTCTGGTCATTTCGCAGTTCACTATGGGCAGACGGGCCGCTAGTCTCGTCTGCCTTCTTATGGCGGTAATCTGCGTTCGATACGGTGAGAAGTCTGTGCATTATTCAACCAACTTATATCTCACTGCTCACTGCACTCTTTATGCTATATTACACAGGATTTGACATTAACTTCTTTCTGTGGTGGTCCGTTTGGGACACTAAAATCTATGAATACGAAATGTTGGTGGCCTAAATGAAATGAAAAAAAAAATATATATGTATTATATAAACAAGATCATTTTTTATTTTAATAGCCCGATCGGGCCACCAAAAGAGATTTGGAAGCCAGGCGTGATTTTTAGTGACCTCCGGATCGGCGAGTCCTCCTGTAATGTATACTAGTGCTCTCGAAAAGTTTGCGAAATCCTACAGCTTAAACACAGCATCTGTAATGAGAAATTTGATATCTCAGATCAGTCATAGATCAGTTCGTAAGTTCCACTTTGCTCCGAAGTAGAGAAAGACAATTTTGTACTGACAGGCATTTTGGTTTGTAAATTCACCGAGATAAGCATCGGTGTTATGATGATTATTCATGTTAATTATGTGGCTTTTGAGTGTCATTTGAAACCCTTTAAATATTAGAAGAGTTGGCCACTGTAAGCCCCCCAAAACTTTATCGCCTTTAACATGTTTTACAAAGGAAAATGTCCGTTGCGTAAAGAGGGGCAATATATTGGATTTTTATTATGCTTCTACTTCTTGCATCTGTAAAGCAAATCTACCGCCTACTACTGAACGAAGATATACATACAGCCTGTAACAATGTCATACACATTCAAGTGTCACACAGGAAATCAAGTTGAGACCATTCCCTTTCTGTCGGGCAAATAATAGTGTTCAACTCCGTTGCACAATTCATATTCTGATTCTTAACTATCATTGTCATATCCCTTATGATACCTTGCCAAAGTGTGCACAGCATGATAACCATTACGTGTATTATTCTCTACCCCTTCACATCGTTACTGTCACCAAGGAGTGTGTAAAGTTGAACCGAACATCAACAATCCGCCTCGGATGAATGGCCTCCTCGTTGACGAAAGTCCACACGGGCCCGAGCTGTCCCGAGATCGCAGGGAGTCCGACGACGCCCTAGAAAGTGACCGGGGAGATGTGCCTCTCTTGGAGAATGCCAACGTCCACCAGGTTTACGAGCGTGCTGTGGATACTGTTGTGAGCAGAATCAGGAAACGCTCCATAGATGAAGCAGCTGTTGCATTGAAAGAGGCTGCAGATGCAGAAATGGTCTTCAATGAAGAGGAAAACAATGCTGGACCGTTACTTCGAAGAGTGAGGCGGGAACCAATGAGAAAGAGCAGGAATCGGAATAGGGTGGCGAAGGCGAAGGCGAAGAAGAACAAAAAGAAGCGAAAGGGGAAGAAGTCTGGCAAAAAGAAATCTGCAGGAAAAAAGAAGTCTAACAAGAAATCCAACAAAAAAGCTTCAAAAAAGAAAGCTGCCAAAAAGAAAGCTTCGAAAAAGAAAGCTTCAAAAAAGAAAGCGTCCAAAAAGAAAGCGCAGAAAAAGAAAAGCTCCAGAAGAAACTCTCGGAAGAAATCGCCGAAGAGGAAACCAAAGCCTAAGCCAGTTATGAAAAAGCCGCCACCTGTCGTCCAATCAAGTATTGCACCAAGGTTTCGTGGCTTGAAGGGGTTTAGGCCCAAGTTCATTGTGTGCATTCTTGAAGCTTTGCTGGACGACGACGGGAACGGCACACTGGCGGAGGTCATGATGAAACATTCGATGATGAATAAGACGAGGGAGTCCATGATGAATAAGACGATGGGCTCCATGATGAACACTACTATGAACAATACTATGACTGGCAAGTTATCAATGCATGCACTGCGCAACCTGATTTCTCTGCTCCGTTCGAATTATGGATCAAATAATACCTTGCCAAATCTGAAAGTGCTCTTAAGCGATGAGTCCTCTATGAACTCTTCTATAAACTTTCCCTATTGGTTCACCAAAAAATTCAATGTACCACCCAAGGGGAAGCTTCGCCATCAACTTCTGCTCCACCACATTTTCTCGTGGTTCTACGAGGAAGGGGACGATGACGTGGATGAGCTCCTGAAATTCATGAAACGAAAGTCTCAAGATGTATCCTCGATGACCGCCAATATGACAATGATGGATCTGAAGGAGAAAAGGGGGGAAAAGGTATCCGAAGAATGCCCTGATTTGATCTCGGAATTCCTAAGTGAGATGGACGAAGTGGTGGCCTTTGGTCTCTTTGACTCTTTGCAACGTGGATTAATGGCCCTTTATTCTGGCGACCTTAAGACCCTGCTACACATCTTCTTTGACGAGTCCGATAAATCCTTGGAGCTTCTGTACTACATGAAACACATGCGCGAAGAAAACGAATGTATGAGTTCATCCATCTTGCTTTCATGCATCTTCGAAAGTCTGCTTGACGAAGATTTTGCAGAGGATATCATTATGTACCTCGGCCCCTATCTCAGCATGTACCGTATGTACGGCAATGAGACCAATGGGACTAACGGGAACATGTACATGATGGGAATGAACGTCTCAATGTCGGAAGAAGTGGAGCGGTGGGTGTATGATGCGATGTCATCAAATTATTCCTCGATGTATTCCTCCAACATTACGGACTCTGATTTCTGCGAGATGGAGAGAATGGACCCGAAGATGATGCTCGAAAACATGATGAATGAATCGATGATGGATCAGCAGATGATGATGGAAATGTTGATGAACCTGTCAATGATGAATGAAATGGACATGGAGAACACTATTATGAACATGTCAGCAGATATTCCTGTCATGAAAATGATGAAGAAGATGATGATGTTCAAGAAGAAGATGATGATGGGGAAAAACAGAAAGATGATGAAAGATGACATGGAATGTAGGCCCATGAACAAGATGATGACCACTATGATGAATCATTCCATGATGATGAACAATATGTCAGGAAACCCAATGAAGGCAATGATTGGGATGATGAAGATGATGATGATGATGAATGACTCAATGATGATGAACTCTTCAGGGATGAACAACATGACCGAAGACTCGATGTACATGAAAATGGGAATGATGATGATGATGAAGATGATGAAGATGATGGATGATCCGATGAATGATACCATGATGATGGATTCCTCTATGCCTGGGTCCATGAAGAAGCCATTCATGAAGAAGAATCCATTCATGTATCATTCGCTTTTCCACCATCTGACCAAAGACTTCAAACATTATCTTGCAAAACTCGTCCACAAATTCATCCGGTACGCAATTCATTTCGCTGAAGAAGACGACTTTGATATGATGATCAGTCACTTCGTGGAAGCTACGATGCACGGCATGTCTCTGGAGGACATGCTTGACGAAATGGGCAACTCTTCAATGTCGGAAACGATGATGATGATGAATGGCACAGACGAAGGCATGATGAACTCGATGATGAACTCGACGATGAGCGACAACAGCACGATGCTCCACAACTATCTGGAAGGAATCGACATCCTTGACAAGGTCTGTCCTTCCGTCGTCATGGACTACCTGCCGAAGATGAAACTTCGAAACGTCATGCGACTCGTCCGTAAACTCATGTGGGCTAGCAAGTTCCTTCTGTGTGGCGACATGGACGGCTGGATGATGGCGATGATGATGAATGAGAGGCCAATGAAGTCGATGATGATGATGGACAACGAGTCAATGGATATCATGGGAATGTAGTATTAGTAAGGTTACTTTGTTGTGCAAGTGTCATATTGATTTTCGGCTTTTCCTTTAGTTTTCTTTGATAGTTTATCCGATTCTGAGATCTTAGACGTTGTACATGTAATTTCTATCACAGTTATCAGTTGAGGGAAACTCTCAGTTTCTATTGTATTCCTAGCAAAACACTGTTATTCCGCCTACTTAATTTCAATTTCAATTTATTTTCATATTTCTCGATGAAAAATTACATCAAATATAACAAAATTAAATTAGATACATGACATACATAGAATATTGCAAATATATAAAACATAATAGTGGTCGATCTCGTAAGTTTGGAATATGTGAATGAATGCTAAAGATATATGAAGGAACCTACTTAACAGCGAGCTTGTTGAGCGTAGGTCCCAGTTAAAAACGGGTTTAAGATTGAGAAGGGGAGCACGGGTACAACAATGACCGGAACATAAGAGAAAAACAAAATAAAAAAGTACAATTATACAGTTATATAGCAAATTCTTCTCTAGTGCAGGTTAGGGGTCGGAAAAACCACATGCTGTAGGCGGATGAACCATTGTCGTTCTGGCAATACAATATGACTTAATATATAATAACAATGATACCGTTTAGACAGTATTAGAAATGTTTACCGTTTAGACAGTATTAGAAAATTAATTTCGAAGGCATAGATTACTCTTCGTCATTTTAATGTCACCAGAACATGATTTCAGAGATGATTATTAAGATGTATTCTCGCTTCTCGCATTGCAGAGTCAAGAATCTCGCCTTGATATTGAGAGAGCGTTTGAATGACATCCTACTTCCTGATTTCTGGATCTTTATATGCTTACAATGTCAAAATGCATCCGAGTGTGAAGATTGTATGCAGGGGCGGATCCAGGAATTCTGTAAAGGGGGGGGGGGTGACTAATATTTCTGGTGCCACTTCCGGGTTTCATTTCATTGCTTTTCTTTTTCTTTTTTTTTGTTTTTACGAAAAATAAAGGGGGGGGGGGGCGTGCGCCGGTTGCGCCCCCCTCTGGATCCGCCACTGGTATGCATTGAATCCAATTACTCTTGGTATTTCGTTTCACTTAATTGCCAAACATAATTATGTTACGTAGCAATGGATTACCTCTATATAGACAGTGACGTTATCACTGCATTTTTTTTTGTCTGCCTAGCAGAAGGGATCTACCACGAAATTTCACCCCAAATCAAAATTTTGTTCATGACATGTGTTGACAAAGTTTTGAAACTCTTCCATATGAAATCATTATTTTTTCGGTGATTTTTGGAGCTGGCAGGCATTGCATTTTACAATGGCATTCGAACTGCATATGTCAAACGATACTTCGATAATCTTTAACTGTATATGATATGGAATAGCATGTAACTCATTCCAGTACTAAAAATATTGTGAATCTTGCATATCCAGCGTTTGATAGGCGCTTGATAGAACCCTACTGAACCATAGGCTATGTTATGCTTGTATTGGGTATTTTGCTGTTGCTGCAATGAATGTATTTAGGAGCTCATTCATTCTAGAGTGGCTTGATTCTCTCCCCATCTTGCCTCCGTATACTTTAACAGATATCTGACGACCATCAATTTTTTTCTCGATATATCCAGTAGTTGAACGTAAGTAGGAATGGTACCTTCAATTATAGTTTGAAGTAGAACATATCTTAACGGTTGCTTTAAGACTTATATACTTAAGTATCAAAGTAGCCTATTTCTGTTGTGCACCATCAAAATGGCAAAGCCTGTGAATGCTACCATTCAATCTTACTAAAATTTCCGAAATTGTTAATACATATGCTTTAAAATTTTAATTCGTCTTCAATGTACTGTTACAAAATATCACAAGTAAATGATATTTTTGTGCAGATTCTTTTTTCTTAAACACAAGCGCTTTGTGAGGTTATAAGTAGTGGGGCAATAATCTGTGATATAGTTCTGATATGTGTCTACAATCGTTTCGCATTGATTCTTGTCCTACGGCTTGTCTCCTATAGTTTCTCTAACACCTTTCTTCCCGCATGCACATTTATATCATTCATTGAATGATACTCACAAAGAAAAAGAAGAAAATTTCATGCACACAACAAAAGTTACACGTGTAACCTAAGGTGAAGGATCTACGAACAGGACTCCGTATTAGGATATTTCTGAATTGACTTCGATATATCTAATTAAATCTTTATTGGTGGTTGGTGACTAAAAATTGTTGCTCTGTGTTATGTGTTACTCGTGACTGTGTCAGTTATTACTCCAGAGTTTGATTCAAGTGATAATAATAGAGAACAATAGAGAGGTACAAATCGCAGACGTGTCGATAGGATCTAACTCGTTAGATGCCAAGAAGACGTGAAGAAAGGCGATGTGAAAAAGAATCAAACCTACATACAACGGCACAAAGCAAAGTACATATTGAGATAGGCCAGAAGAAAAAAGAAATAGTGGGTAGCTGAGAAGTGTTATTCCTCTTACTGTTCTTAATTTTGTTTAAAAAAAAGCTGGTTGATAAATTATGCCCGCCGGGAATCGAACCCGAGTCCTTTGGCATGGCACGCCAATGCCTCAATCGCTCGGCCACGGAGACTTCAAAGCGGTTCAGGCAGACCTAAGCTCGATTATCCAGCAGACCAATTGTTCAACCCTGTATGTGCATGCATATTATATATATATATATATATATACATATATATATATATATATATATATATATATATATATATTATGCATTATCAATGAAATCCCTATTCATTTTCATCATGTTTATGTTGGATGGCGATGACATATTGTCATAACCATAACAGTGAACGTTTAAAGCATCTGTGTGAAAATGCTACTAGTTTGTATTGTACTATTTTACGCAGTCCTCTATGTAATGAGAAAGTGCAGTATATGATCAATATTGATCGATTTTCGTAGTGTAAACAGAAATGAGCTGAATATGAATGCCATGGGATGTTCTTTCTGTTAGACTGATTGTATTTCCAACAGTCTGAAATATACACGGGCACAACAAAACAGGAAGTAAGCCATCTGGTGCAAGAGGACGTTGTCTCTCCCATGACCCATTAGTCTAATCTGTATCCTACTCTCTCTTTAACACAATACTGACAATTATTGGAACCTTAACTGTTAATGTGTTAATTTGGGCTTTTATTTAATTCACTCCTAATAGCATACCATTGTTCATTCGACGGGTGGTTGACGAATCTTTAGTTAGGAGAGAGGCAGGTCAGGATCACTCTGACAGGTCTGAGAATGACAAGTGACTATTACAGAAGATTTGTCTTTTATCGCTAAAATCGTTTTCTTTATTAAAAACGACAATACTAACTTCGTGGTCAATATCAAATGAAAATCCTTCAGATTAGCATTGACTCAGAAAGAACATGACACTGCAGTTGTCCAGAACAGTTTACATGCCACAGAGAACAAATTTAAAGTAAACAATTCATGCATATTAAATATTTCTGTGACCATGTAGATATTACTCTACTGAATTTAATTCACATTATGAACACACACACACACACACACACACACACACACACATATATATATATATATATATATATATATGTTGATTCACAACAGTATTGATTCTCAACTCCGTGAGAGACGTAGTTTTCATATTGAACTACTGTCGTGAATCAATAATTTCTTGGATTCCGAGCAGAAACCTATATATACATTACATATATAATAATTATGTATAGTAAAAAACTTAAGGCAAAGAAAATGGATGGAAACCCATTTTCTTTCCTCAAAGTCTTCACTATCTATATTTATTTCTGGTCAGTTTTCCTTCTTTGTTTCAATATATATATTATATATTAAACTGGCTGTAGTTAGGTAACTTATAAAGTAACATTCAGAGAAATGGAAGTGACAAGCCATGATTGTACACGTATGTACGTCAAAGTTTGCATTTATTAAGTGTAGAGAAGGATAAAACACACACCCCGAGCTCTGTAAATCATGAATAAGTGTATATATGGCATAGGTGTATGATCATAAGTTTGCAGCATACATGATTAATCTTCAAAATTTCTACTTTGTTCGTCATGAAATGGAAGAGGAGCAACGAAGGAACATTGGGTTGCATCTGATCCCTATGATCTTTTGTTAGCGGTACTCTCAACTAGTTCCGCTGCTGGTATTTCGGGAAACTCGGGAGGAGGGGGCGTGGTTCTCATTTTCGGAGTTGATCTCGATGAGGTTGACGATGTTGTCATGGTTGTATCTCGATCACAGTCTCCAAACAACCACAGCCACCACCAAGGTCGTCGATGTCCATGGTTGTTGAAGTCGGTTTTGCCCTCGGTTCGTCCATTGAAGCCGTTACCCCAACCTCGACCAGCGCCGGGTTTGGATCCGTGAGTCTGGCCCGAAGTGCCGGTTCCCTGCCAGTCCCATCGCCCGAACCGTCGGTCAAGGGGATGTCGATGTCTGGTCGTCGCCTGAGAGGCGCCTCGGTCAGATTTAGAGTTTGGCGGAAGCAAACCATCTCGTTCCCATGGCAACAAATGACCGTCTGCCTTCACAAGGCCGGGTGGCAGGTGGTCCCGTTGCTGCCAAAAGGCAGCCGGTGACTCGGCGACTGGTTGTTGTCGGGCTGGTGATGGTTTCGCCAGAGCAGCTTTCGAAAAGAGCAAGGGAAGATATCAAGTTCGTTTGAATCTCTTCACACATATCCCATTCAACTTGACTGAATACAATCACAGTATTTACAGACGTTACTGCCTGCCCCTTTGAATTCTTCTTTGAGTATGTGCGCCACGAATCGTGTATTTGCCATGTGGCTAGGTCAATCGATAACAATTAACCTTAATTCAATAAATTTTATATCAGGTGGGTGTGTGAAATCAAATTGAATTTACTCTACTTTATTGCAATCATTTCACAATTAAATACAACGCACGTTATTGGACAGAATGCTAGAAGTATCTAAATACGAAAAAAAAATAGGCATCAACCAGAAAAAGGAAATGAAACGAAGTAGGCATTGATAAAGAACACAAAATTGGTAAATAACGCGTTATAAGTCTACAACGACTAAAGCTGATTTATGACAGAACCAAATAAAAGCAATGCTTGGAGATAGTACTCGTCTGTATAGAATATCAACATTCTTTAAAAACGAATAACTCATGAAGATAATGATATGCAGTGTCTACTTATTTATTACTTCCACTGATAAACAAGAGGGAAAATATGGTGAAAAATTTCATGTCTACTTCGCTTTATAGTAAGCACCTCTATGACAACAATATGGGAGTCAGAAAAGACAAACACACAACGCACACATGAGCACACACACACACACACACACACACGAGACAACAAATTATATGAGTGATGAATGGAAATTAAAGTAAATGAATGATACTATGTCAAATACCTCAAAATCACATTAGATAGCGGAAGTTTAAGCAGGAAACTTCATTGCTTTTAGTGCCGAAGTTTTGCAAAATGTGCCATGACAACTAACTCCCATGGCAAGGAGAGGTGTCCACGGTAGATGAGCATTTGGTGGAGTACAATAAATCAAGATTTCAGGACCTGTGTACAAATATTTTTCAGTGGCTTTTTTCACTCTGCCAATATTGTTGGAATAATCAATTTGTGGAATAGGATTGCACTGAATAAATACATAATTCGTCGAAGGTGCTTTCACCTAACTTAAAGCATATCATATTTATGGATTCAGAAATGTTTTAGCTTGAATTTCGTAAATATGAGTTCTTTGAAATATTAGTGTTTGTCCAATATTTTCAAAGAATTTAGTAAATGTGAACATTCCTGTTTCAAGTTAGCTTTCACACCTCATTAAACTCATTTGTAGTAGATGTTTCCACTGTAATAGTTCGTACTTGTTTCCCACAACTGTGTCTTTGTCAAGGGGAGAAAGCAAAACCACCTCGCCGTAAAAGCCGGGACGAGCTAGGCTAACAATGGCTTGTCCAACCGTACGAGTCACAATTGAGGTAACTGAAACCAAGCCACTTGCAACAGAATTTATTTCCCCATCAAGCATTTAGATAACACCTGGCATACAGGCAGACAGCAAATATACAAATTAAAATGGAGGAATCACAAAAAGCCCACAAAGAGGCTTGTTGACAGTGACTCCGGGATACAAAATTTAATAACGTATATTAGATATACAAAGAAAAATCATCAACCAGAATCACGCTTAAAACATTAAAGATACGAAGTGCACAGGAAAAGTAAAAAAGCGAATTTCGACTGCAAATCTCACGAATTACATTTATTATTCAAGCTTATCAAATAACTGACTTTTATAAAGTCTATTGAATTGATTCAAAATCTGACGAAAATTTATTTGAATTTGACATATTATTTTCGTATCTTTACGCGGTTCACCTTTATTGCATTTCTCGGTTTGATTTCCAAGAATATATCGCACAGTGTTTATAGACCAGTTTATCGACATGTTCAAGTTTTATGCATGCCTTCTGACAATGACTCTTCTTGAAAACCGGAAAGCCCGACGTAGCAACAAAACTTTTCAATACCTGCAAACCTGTTTCCAGGTATTGAAAAGTGTTATTGAAGTACAAGTATTTCAATAACTCGTTACTAGTCAGGACGGAAAAGCATTCATAATTTTTGATATGTTATCAAACGGTATGTTGATCGTCAGGCCCTAGTTACCTACTCACCGACAACAAATATCAGCACAAAGGCCAAGACTCTTCCATCGAAGAAGAACATAATTTCTCGACACTCCTTGGGCTCAAGCGTTTGGAAAGGATTCTTGCTTGGTATGACTGGGCTGTAATCAAAGTGTGAAACGTGCTGTCCCTCTCAAGTCACACTGTGATGCTCAGTGTTACGTGCGAAATATATTGGTGACTTTTATACGATATAACATAACGACAAACAAATCTATGACTAGTCGAAACTTACAACCCGTGACCAGACAACACTCATAGCCCCGCCCCCATCATTCCGCACTGTCACTGAATGCAAACCATGGAGATATGCATAAATGTAAACACATAACAGCATAAAGAGTTTTTAAAAACACATTGACCACGTTAATGAACCCCATGGGATTCACGTTCTCTTTTAAAAATAATTAAAACAGCTGACCATTCAATTTACCAAGATGGCGTTGAGTACTATACACAGGGAGTTTTCGCAAGCACGACGCGGCTGGGAGTTGAGCGTGCCGAGTGCAAAATTTGCTTCTGCGCATGATCAAATCCGAGAAACGTCCCGTCCTGGGGAAAACGAGTACGGTACTCGGCCAAAATAGCGTTCGGTCCCGATGCTGGGCAGGAGTGAGCCAGCCAGCCAGCCAGCCAGCCAGCCAGCCAGCCAGCCAATCAGCTATCTTGTGCGCGCCCCAGATTGAGGGGATTGGACGGCACCCACTTTCCTAACACTTTCCTAACATTGCTAACGCTTTCCTAACACTTTCCTAACACTTTCCTAACATTCCTAACACTTTCCTAACGTTTCCGAACTTATGCCCCTGTGTCAAAACCTTATCTGCGCATGCGGATACGTCCGTCGCCCGTGAATGGCTGCATCACAGTACTGTATTTGCATATGTAAATTACAGTCTTCGTATCATCGTCGCTCTCTCTCGCGCAACCAACACGCGCGAGACTCGAAACCTGGAGCGAACTCTCGACAATCCTGGCCGCCGAGCGCCGCCCGGCGGCGCGGCGGCGGTTCTCGGCGGTGGTGGTGGTGCACGGTGAGGCAGGTGGATCGGTCGAACCTCTGTCTGATGTTTCTTGCGAATGCCAGTTCGAGAAAAGTTACTTCCTTCTAAGGTAAAGGTGAGTAAGAATCTCATAAAACTAATTGAACGTGTGTAGGGAAATACCCGGGTGATGATAGAGCATTTGTGAGGAAATGTTGATGTTGGAGTTACTTTCTCAAGCACGCGTCAACGCTTATTGTCGTGCTTTGCGTACATAGATATCTACAGTGCCAGTGCAGTGACCAGGTTGTCTCTGCATTTCTTAATTTATTTCCCAAATCGGATATTGTAGAATCTAAACCACTCCGTCTTTCATCGAGTTAATCTACTGTGGTTATATTTACTGAAACTGAAACATGATTTAGTTTTGTCCTCACTACATTTCGAGGTTGATGACAAAATGTTACTCTAACGTTACTACCTAACCAAAATTCAAAAGTAAATAGAATCTACTTAAAATAGTCACAATATCAGTACGGTTTCGGTATACGGTATAGAGGTTCTAACGTTAGATCCACTCGTTGCTTCAATTTTTACGTAACTTAGCGTATTGAAAGTTAATTTCATTAAATTCCCCTGCTAAATCTAATTTTCATGTATGTTTCTGCTGCTTGTTTAACTTAAAAATACCAGATCTAGCAACCTTAGAGTAACTGTTTATGTAACACTCCACAGTAACACAGCTAGATAGGGCACTGCACACTTTACAGTGACTAACCCATGCCATGGGCATGCATTTTCCCTATTCTGTTCCCATAACTGGTTCTGTAGCGTAGTGGCCTCCTTTTGTTTGTTTTTTTCAGTTGGCCTTGACAATGTTGTATTGGTTGTTTTACGTGGGCATTATCGCAAAATACAATGTAAGTCCCCACTCCATTCACCTCCAGTCATTTCGTCAAAGCCGGGGACTTCTTTCTTGTGAGTTGTAGACTTTGCACATACAATTGTATAATACGAACACACACGCAGAACGAGAGGGGACCGACATCACGATTTGGCCTTTACCTGTCATGTCAGACCAGAAATTTAACAATCTTTGAAAATTTGCTCGTGCAACAGTGGTTTTTAGGGCCTATTAATGTTCTGGGACCGTCAGACCAGTGCCAGTGCAATGTTTGCTGCGTTGTGATGTAAATGCAGCGTGTCTATGGCCAAGGCTTTTATGGCATGCTGTCACTGTAAAGGGAATTTTGGAGTAGGTGATGTAAAGCAGATAATGGGTCTACCAATTTTGGGCATGTGGCAGTAACAACGAATTGTTGTCACTACTAATTTGACTTAGGTCAGGACAAGGGTGACGAGCTGGCTGATTGCCATTTAGCATTGCGCACAAAGTCACACAGTCTAGCCTCAACCAGTTCTCTATGACCGGTATATGACAAGTATATAAGTAGGGTTACTAATAGACAATTTATATGTCACCGGAGTCTAATATTGTAGATTAAGTGTGGTTGATTGATGAATGTTACATTCTGTCCTTTGTCTCATTATAATGACGACAGAGGAGGAGAGCTGGGTCTGGGACCCTAGCTTTAGAAACTATACAGAACAGATTAAGAACAGTTGTTAAAGGGAAATGTTATCACTAATAACAGAAATGCAGCAGAGAGAAGAACATTGGTGAAGAGAATTATGGTTGAGATGAAACAAGGGAAATGTTAACAGAAATAGGAAGGATGATGAGGTAAAGGAAGTTATACAATTAGCCAAGTGGTGATCCCTTACAGTGACAAAATCAAATTGTTGTCACTTCAAATTTGACTTGGGTCAGGTTGAGGATGGTAAGCTGGCTGATAGTCATCTGTCACCCAAAGTCTTACAATCTAGCCTCTACTACATGTAGTTCTCTCTGTATGACAAGTATGTCTACAAGTATGTTTGTCAACACAGTTCTTTTCACATATACAGTTTAACATCAATGTTCTGTTCTGTGCAAGGTAAACTTCCATTTCAGCATATCTTAAACGGTGATACATTGTACATGTTTCTTCTTCTCTGGTCTTAATTTTTTTGTTTGGTATCTCGTATGTTCTTTGTTTCTCGTCTAGTCCCTCTCTCTCATGCCATGAATAGTAATAACAATGATGATGACGGTGATGATAATGATAGCAATAATTGTTAAAACTATTATTATTGAATTCATTTAATTGATTGAGGCCAATTTAGGCTATTTATTCAGCAAAATAAAACACAAAAACATACAGTATAATAATAGTGGCATTTACGATGAGAGCCAGGCAGCCTTGAAAGCATCTAGTGCTTATACAGTAGGATGCCTACACAGGAAAATATTTGGCAACATTACAAATAATTCTGTGTGAAGTCGAGTAGATAAAACAAGACACCATCACATACACTCACATGCACAACACATACACTCACATGCAGTAAGACAGGATAGAAAGTATGTTGTCTAGTCAATCATGGGTAACTGTTAAAAAAAGGAGCACTTCAGTAAGCACTGAAATGTAGAAAGAGTTGTGCTGTATTTCAAAGTGGTACTTTTACACCTCCCCCCCCCCCCCCCTTTATGGAATTCCTGGATCTGCTCCTGAGTAACTCAGGACAGTATAAGTATGCTATTAAAAAGGTCAAACCTTCTACCGTTTTCTCTTCTGTTGTCTACAGACTACTACAGTTCAGCATGCAAAATGACCAAGACTGGGAAGCCGTACAGCTGTTGGGACCATATTATGAGATTGTGTGCAAGAGGACAATATCGGTTTGGTGTAGGCCAATCGCCAGGTGGAAAAAAAAGTGGAAGGAGGTGAAAAAGGATTGACGCCTGCCACCTTCATGGTTCCATCTGAAGAAGCAAGCTGTTGGTGTGTTTGGAGCTGTGCTGGCCTGCAAACATCAATAGGCCCTACCACGAGGTGAGTTTTTTTTTTTTTTTTTTTTGGTTTTGTTTTGTTTTGTTACCTCCGCCAAGGGAGGAGGTTATGTTTTCGTTATGGTTTGTTTGTTTGTTAGTTTGTCCGTGTGCAACATAACTCAAAAAGTAGTTAACGGTTTGGATTAAACTTGCAGGAAAGGTTTAGAATGACACAAGTAACAAACGATTAACTTTTGGTACCGGTAGTGATCCGAGAATTTTGGGGGAATTTATGAAGGATTTTTTATATTTTGGCAGGTAGGGTCAATGAACTTGGGAGTTCAGGCTACACGTATTTGAGGTTTACATGCGCGCACTAAAGTGCGTGGTCTAGTTTCTGCTAGGGCTAGGCTCGCCATGCAGCTGAGGGTTTATGACGTAACAAAGGCTTTTATATTGGGAAATCCGGCGACATTCAGCACACAATGCTATAAGTACATGGGTGGATGGAAGAACAAGATCAGTGGTGGAAATGAGCTGCATGCTTGGCGGAGGTCTGCGCTCTCAGCGCTTTTCTAATTTTGTTTTGCTTTGTTTTTGTTTTTGTTTTGTTTTTGTTTTTGTTTTTGTTTTTTTTTTTTTTTTTTTTTTGGGGGGGGAATAACACCCAGAAAGTCCCCTGAGTTGTCAGATTAAATATTTCCATCCTCATGTTTTGCAAAACATAGCTGTACATGTGATGCAGAGTTCATACAGACTGTTGTAAATGTCCAATACATTATATATTAGGTTCAGAGATTGTTTGCTGGGGAATTTAAAGTGATGCAATATTGGAAAGAAGTGAAGAAAGTCTAATTTCAGCTGCAGCCTCTAGATCATATTATGTATGATGAAAAAGAATAGAAGTCTGTCTGAAATGTCAGTTAAAAAAGTCAAAATAAAACATAGATTGAAATTGGTGAAATACTTTGTGCACACTAAACTGTACCAATTTTGAAGTCATTCATCTTAGAAGTCATGCCTTAGACCTAATCTTTTTGTACAGCAAGTTCTTGTCCAAAATGTGTTATTGCGATTCTACATGATAAACTATGTATGTTGAAATTACAATTTGACTCTTGGTATGACTTTCAGCCCAGGACTGTAATAATGTATCAGAGGGATGAGAGTGATTGTACCTCGGAGTGGACATGAATTTAGTGTTAGTCTGTCTTTGAATGCTATTTTTTTTTTTCAGTTATGAACTAAGCTCCAAATATGCCTTTGAAATGAAATTCTGACCCTCAGCCTACAATTTTAAGCCTCCGCCACGAAGTGTCGCCGGAGGCATTATGTTTTCAGGTTGTCTGTCCTTCCGTCTGTCCGTCCGTCCTTCTGTCCGTCATGAATTTTGTGGACAGCGTAACAAAAAAAAAAAACCTTTGAGGCATCCTAATAAGACTTGGTATGTATATATGCATGAGTGAACGAAGTTGTGCCTATTAACTTTTAGGTGCTCATGCTCAAGGTCAAATGGCTCCAAAATTTCACTATTTTCCCCTTATCTATGCAATGCCTGAAGGTTTTTCTTTAAACTTGATGCAAACATGTGATACCAAATAAAGATTCTCCAGAGAATTTGGAATTATGAGGTCAAAGTTCAAAGGTGAGAGGTCAAGTTAAAATGTTGAAATTTCACCCCTTTTTCTCCATATCTTGGAAATGGTTCACGGCATCTTCATAGAATGTAATTACATCTATGCATGTACTTAGTAGCAGTGATCATCTAGGGAATGTAGGGATCATGGGTCAAAGGTCAGGGGTCAACGATCAAGGTCAAATCAAAATATCATTTGTTCCCTCATATTTCTGCAATATTTCCAAGATTTTTCTTGAAACTTGATATATTGCCCAATAGAGATTTTCTAGGAAGTTTCTTGCCCAAAGGTCAAGTGAAAGTGCTAAATTTCACTTCTTCTTTTTTTCCGTATCTCGAAAGTGACTCAAGATATCATCATGAAACTTAGTACAGATTAATGCATGTTCTACCTGACGGTGATTCTCTCGGGGATTTTAGGGTCATAGGGTCTAAGGTCCAGGGTCAAAGGCCAAGTAAGAATGCAAAAATTGTAGTATTTAATACATGAATTACACTTTTTCTCCATACTTTGAAAGTTACTAAATGCATAGATTTATAAAAGTGTCAAAAGTCAAGTGAAGATTCTCAAATCCCCACATACAGTACAATTGTATCTGCACTCTTAGGCAGTATAGCCATCCATCCAATTAAAGCTAGTTCAAGGAAAGTGAACATTCAACACATTTGTGACAAACCTGTCCTTCTAATATTTTGCCAGTTATGTGAAACTGTAATCACATATTGTCAAGATGTTGTACTATAGACCTATTAGGAGAACGATGCATTATGGCAGAGGCATACCAGTCGCCATAGCGACATTTCTAGTTGTTGTTGTTGTTTGTTTGTTTGTTTGGGGAAGTGAATTGTGTGCGACAGTGTTCAGGTTTGTCCCATGGATTCAATTGGAGCTCTTTTCCTGTTAAATAGATATCAAGAAGTCCTTGTAATTTGCGACAAAGAATGTACCATCTGATTACATTAAATCAGCACAATAACAACAGTAACATACATAGCTATCAAAAATATTTTACCCATTTGAAAGATTTTTTTCTTCTTCTTTCCAGTTATCTAGGTCTAATGGTTACAGCAGTTTGTTATTATCCTTCTTTAAATTTGAATTTTTATGGTCATGACAAGTATGTGGAGGTGTATTACCTTGGAATTTACATTTATTTTTCTCACAAACAGCCGACTAAGAAAAGCAGTGAAGGCATTTCACCTGTGACAAGCATCTCATCATCTGCAGCAACAAGGCATCCAGCAACTGAGTCAGTGTCAGCATGTGCTCAGCCTCCATTACCTGCTCAACCTCAACAATCTGCTCGGCTTCAACAACCTGCATCTTCCGAGCAACAGTATTCAAACTAGGCAGCAAGAGAATGTGGCCTGTGTCACTGAAATATCTTAGTCAAAGACTTTGCAGAGCATCATGACTGTACCATGCACAGGTGTCTTGCCAGATATGTGGCAGAATGTGTCATGTCCAAGTAGAAGAAATGCTTATTCAAGATATTGAACAGCACGCAACAACACAATCTTTGCCAGCTCTTCCAAGACATTTAGCAATGTATGGTTAGTATCATAATTGATGATTGTCTATTGGCTGATGAATTTTGTAAAAAAGTTAAGTGAAACGTATCCAAATTCCAAATTTCTTTCCTCCATCGTAAATGAACATGCTTGAAATGCGTGTAGAATTGTGGGACAATATTGACATATGTGTATTTTCTAACAGCTACACAAATTTACCGTAAAACTTATGGAAGACAATTGATGCATCATTCATTTTGAACTAAGATCACATGCTCATCATACAAGTGATAAACTGAATTATACTTCTAAGAACTATGTGAATTAGTGTTGACCAGATTCTTTGAGTGATGCTGTATTCAAATTCATGAACTTCCTGTGTCGAAATGTTTTATTTGAATAATTATGCAGTACCCGCTGCATGCTATAAGGATTAGGACCACCACTTGCTGTCTGGCGTAAGCTCTGTAGTCTAGTGGAGATAATGCCTGTCAGAAGATCAGGAGGCCGTTGGTTCAAATCCTGCTTGAGTACATTATGCCCATGATTTCTATTATTATGGCTGCTGGCAAAATACTGATCAGATCAGACCTAGTGCTTATTTACGTCGGTGTAGGGCCATTTATCTGTCAGTTGCAATGGAAGCATCTTGACGGAAGAATTTCATTAATTTGAATAATTGAGCAGTATCCGCTGCATGCCATAAGGATCAGAACCACCACTTGCTGTCAGGCGAAAGCTTGGTGGTCTAGTGGAGATGACGCCTGTCCGAAGATCAGAAGGTCATAGATTCAAATCCTGCTTGAGTACATATGCCCATAATGTCTTTTTGTCATGGCTACTACTAAAAGACACTGATTAGTTCAGTGCTTATTGAAATCAGTGTAGAGCAATATGTCAATCAATTGCAATGATGCTGAATTGTAATGTTGATAAGCAATGATTTCCCAGACATGGCTTTGTATGAATAAGTCTTAGAATAGTGAACAAAATAGATTGTATTTTTTGTGTGTCCGTGTGTCCGTGTGTCCGTGTGTCCGTCCGTCCGTCCGTCCGTCCGTGTGTCCGTCCGTGTGTGCGTCCGTGTGTGATCAAAACGTTCAAAATGCTACTCCTTCGTCATTTCTAACCCAATTTTGATTCTGTTTGCTTTATATGATAGCACTACATGGGAGCTTTGAAACTTCTATACAGAATTTCAATTGTGACCTTTGACCTTGACCTTTGACCTATATTGTACATTTTGCTTCAAAATGCTACTCCTTCGCCATTTCTAACCCGATTTTGATTCCGTTTGCTTTATATGATGGCACTAGGTGAGGGCTTCAAAACTTCTACACAGAATTTTGACCTTTGACTTCTTTGACCTTTGACCTTGATTTTTGACCTATATTGTACATTTTGCTACAAAATGCTACTCCTTTGCCATTTGTAACCCGATTTCAATTCCGTTTGCTTTAAGTGATGGCACTAGGTGAGGGCTTCAAAACTTCTACACAGAATTTTGACCTTTGACTTCTTTGACCTTTGACCTTGATTTTTGACCTATATTGCACATTGCCTACAAAATGCTACTCCTTCGCCATTTCTAACCCGATTTTGATTCCGTTTGCTTTATGTGATGGCACTAGGTGAGGGCTTCAAAACTTCTACACAGAATTTTGACCTTTGACTTCTTTGACCTTTGACCTTGATTTTTGACCTATATTGTACATTTTGCTACAAAATGCTACTCCTTTGCCATTTGTAACCCGATTTCAATTCCGTTTGCTTTAAGTGATGGCACTAGGTGAGGGCTTCAAAACTTCTACACAGAATTTTGACCTTTGACTTCTTTGACCTTTGACCTTGATTTTTGACCTATATTGCACATTGCCTACAAAATGCTACTCCTTCGCCATTTCTAACCCGATTTCGATTCCGTTTGCTTTATGTGATGGCACTAGGTGAGGGCTTCAAAACTTCTACATAGAATTTTGACCTTTGACTTCTTTGACCTTTGACCTTTTTATACTTGTCAGCTGTGCATGGTACACATGAGATATTGAAATATGTGTCTGTGAAAATATTCTGCATTGTTTGTTTTGTCATGCAGGAAAGACACGGCCCCCTGCAACAGTATCCCAGCCCCCTGCGGAAGAATCTGTACCCACTGATGAAGAATCTGTGCCCCCTGCTGAAGAATCTGCACCTCCTGCTGAAGATTTATTTTGACACCGCAATTTTTCAAACTTGTGTTTGTATTTGTTAATACTATATAAAAAGTTCAGATAAAAAGTTGCCCATTTAGAATTCATTCAAAAGTTTAGAGCTTAAAATCTGATACGCACACACACACACAAAAGAAAAAATTATTGTATATGTAACTAGCATAATGAACATAATTTAGAGAAAACAACCATGTTTTTGGAAAAAATACCTCTTTATTCTTGGAGATTATGCGATAGGGAACATGCCTGGCTATTTTCGCCGCGATAGTTTGATCGATGGCCAAGATCTTAAGGAGGAGCCCAAACAACCCTCTCCCCCATTTTCCCCATGGTCGGGCGATTGGAGGTCAAGATCTGAGGAGGGGGACAAATAAGCTCCAACCCCACACTTGGATTAGGAAGGGTTAAATGTGAGTTGTGTATCACAGAATATTTGCATTATATATCTTATATGACAGTGACATGTTGTCATGATACCCTCATCATAAAAGATTTTGGGTTGTCTGTTCAAACTTGTTTTAGCACACTTGCATGAACTAGCAGTAATCTTTCATGATTAATATGATTAACCTGGGAAAATGAAACCTTGAGAAAGTTGACAATGGCTCTTGATATCTTTAAAGGTACTAAACTTTTTTTAATAATTTCAAGCAATATTCATTACCAGCAAAGTCGTGGGTTTTTCCATCAGGACAACATCATGCCAACTCAAAAACACTGTACATGGTCTAGTGTGTGAAAAGGTCACATAATTTCACTCAGAATGTAAGGACTGATATATCCTTAACACTTTAATTTGGTTGGGTTATTTTTCTGTAATATATGTTTGCAGATGACTTTAAGAGAGCAGAGCTCTACATACAAAACTGTAAAGTTGGGTGTTTTGTTTTTGTTAAAAAAAAACACAACAATTTATGCTAATGTATGCATAATGTCACAATTTGCTGAAAAATCACTTTAAAAACTGCACAAAAAGGCATATTTTTGGTAAATTTGGTGGATGAAAAAATTGTAATCATTTTTTTTTTAATGATGCCTCCTCCACAAATTGTAACCAGAGACATTGTTTTGGGGTTGTCCATCCCTCCTTCCATCAGTCAGTAATCAGTTTTGTGGACAGCATAACTTAAAGGGAACCCAACCCAAAGAGCGATGTGGATTGAGTGATAGCAGCAACATTAGTAGAACACATCAGTGAAAGTTTGAGGAAAATTGGACAAGCGATGGAAAAGTTTTGAATTTTTAAAGTTTTGGTGTTGGAACCGCTGGATAAGGAGGCTAGAGGTTATGACGTATGTGTGGACAACAATTCAAAAATATTAAAGAAATTCCACCAAAATTCACTTTTCTAGCATGATGAAAGAGCACATGACTAACTGCTTTCAGAAAAACAAGGGAATACTCAATTTACTCAGTCCACAATTCTTTTTGAGGTTGGTTCCCTTTAAGAACCATTTTAGGTATCCAAATGAAACTTGGCATAAACGGTGAGTATGAGAGAAGGAAGTTGTGCCTCTCAACTTTTGGTTGCACATGTTCAAGGTCAATGGCCATGGTCAATTTTTAAAAATTTGTCTGTATACATATTACCTGATAAAGTTGCATTGGTAAAATTCTGGCCTATGGGATCAGAGGTCAAAGGTCAAATGAAAATGCTAAAATTCTATTTTTCCCATATCTCAGAAATGGCTTATGGTATCATCATGATATTTAGTGGATATGCATGTACTACCTGACAGTTATTCTTTGGGATTTGGGCGACATTGAGTGAAAGGTCAAGGCTGAAAGGTCAGGTTCAGAGGCTAAAATTCCATTATATTTGATTACTCTTTTTCTCCATTCCCTGGAGATGAATAACAAGTCTGGGCACAAGAATACACATACCTCACTGCCCAATGATTCGTAGAGAAAGATTTTTGCCATGGGGTCAAAGGTCAAGAGAAAACGTTCAAATGTCACATTATGAACTTATTATGAAACTTTTTAAAGGGGGTGGCTAGTAACTGATCAGTGGGAATCAGTGAGAATGCTGGGGGATGATTGTTCCAATCCTGGTGGGATTGATTTTAGAGTATTTCATATATGTGTGAAAATGATTTGCTTCAGAATGGTCTCATATTCAAGTAACGTGCAGTTCAGTGTTTCCAGGTTAGCATGACTGTGCAGTGACGGGGTGATCGTTAACGATCACCCCGTCACTGCACAGTCATGCTAACCTGGAAACATTACTTGAATATGAGACCATTCTGGAGCAAATGATTTTCACACAATAGATCTATATAATGTACTCTAAAATGAATCCCACAAGGCTTGGAACAATTGTCCCCAGCATTCCCACTGATTAGTTACTAGCCATCCCCTTGAAGACATATATGTGTCAGTTTCCAGAATGTTTTATGATTATATCATAAAATTGTTTAGGCTACTAATACTTTGTACCTGCAGTTGCATACTTGTCAGTTGCCTCAGGAAACATGTACAGCATATACAGCTGTATTGCCAGTGTAGGCCTACCAAATAACAATGTATATTATATTGAATGATTCTGATGACTTATTATGTTTATTGGTAGAGGAATGATAAGAGGGGGGGGGGGGGGGGGGCTCATCCCCTGGCCTAGATTTGGTTCATCTCGTGGCATTATTTCATCTGCTCAGTAAAGTAGGGGACCTTTTATGAACATTATGAACTTATTATGAACATTATTAAGACATATTATATAACATAAATGTCAGAATGTTAAGAAGGGGGGGGGGGGGGGGGGGGGGCTCCTCCCCTGGCCTAGTTTTGGTTTGTCTCATTGCATTATTTCATGTGCTCAGTAAAGTAAGGGACCTTTTATGAACATTATGAACATTATTAAGACATATATGTGTCAGTTTCCAGAATGTTTTATGATTATATCATGAAATTGTTTAGGCTACCAATACTTTGTACCTGTGGTTGCATACTTGCCAGTTGCCTCTAGGAAATATGTCCAGCATATACAGCTGTATTGCCAGTGTACCAAATAACAATGCATAATATTATGTTGAATGATTTTGGTGACTTATTATGTTAATTGATAGAGGCATTACATACTTGCCCAGCTCATTTAGGAAACACTTCCAGTTAAATATGTATGTGATATTTGCCGCAGGAAATAAGTGACTTTCTGTGACAGCGTATGTAGTGAAAACATGGTGTACTTGACAGTTGCATCTGGAAACACTCCAGGTATTCATTGTCTGTGTGCAAAATGCCATGTAACATCTTGATGAATCTTGCCAAATTCATTTTAATGAAGATCATAGTTTTGAATAAAGAGAATATGAACCTTTTGGTTCAGATCATGTTAAATGAAGGTATGAATTTGTTTTCCTCTCTTTCATTTTCATTTTATGTGTTTTACGAGTAAGTTCATGTGTATAATTTATGTTCATTGTAAAGTTTTGGTCTCTCCCATACATCAAAAACGAGGCACAGACATCACTTTTCTGTCAATGGTGACATCAACAATTTGATGTACTCTTTCCATGAAATCTTTGAAGGTTTTTGCGGCGGTAAAACATTGGATGGTAGAAGGCTTAAAGGTGCACCGCATATATTTTCAAGATTATGTGTTTGGCCCTGAAAAGGGCCTTCCCAGCCCGGATAAGACCTTTTCTAGAAAGAAGTGTTGCACCTTTAAGTCTTATACCACCCAATCTTCCTCCAATCTTCCTCCAATTTTCCACAACTTTGAGCTATTACCATCAATCCTCACACAACAGCTACATACTTAAACATGCCAGTCAAGTTCAAATATGAGTGATGTCTAACTAGGTCAAAGGTCAAAGTGAATGTGTCAGTGAACTAGCCCTGATAAGCACTATACTCATAATATTGATGTATACTCTGTAACTTCCTACAGATCTTAGGCTTAGCTCTGACTACCAAACTCATCACAGGTGCATGACCTAAAGATACCAATCAAGTTCAAAATGTGGTTGTCAAAGTCGAACAAGTTCAAATGTCAGATGGTTGAAAAATTTTTCCTCATAGGCACAGTACTCACAGTATTGAAGTTACATTGGTTGCCAGTAAGGCAGATAATTGCATTTAAGATTTTGTTATTTATAAAGTACTGCATGGTCAAGCACCTGGTTGTCTGTCAGAATTAATATGAATAAAATCATATTCATATTCACATAATTTACGAAGTACACAGAAGTTGTAAGTTGCTTCTAAAGCAACCTCACTTAAAACAAAAGTAACTTTTGGGTATTGTGCCTTTAGCTGTGCTGCTCCATAACTTTGGAATGAATTACCTGAGAAAATGAGGAAGGCCCCATCACTTGCTGTCTTCAAATCTTTGTTGAAGACTTACCCTTTTCAGAAGCATTTGATTAATTTGTTATTTATTTTTGTGTGTGTGTGTGTCTAATCAGTAACAATGTCAGGAGCTCTGTTACATCACAGCACAGTAGAGTATATTTACATAGTAGCTGCGCTATACAGATTTGTCTAATCATTATTATTATTATTATCATTATTGTTATTATTGAGGTGTACTCATCAATATTTTTTTTTTCAGATTTGAGCAGTGACCACCAAACTCACAAATTAGGTAGGCTAAATGAATAAAAAATGCCAATCAAGTTGTATATGAGTGAAGTCCAACAAATTCAGAGGTCAAATTAATGGAATTAATGGTCAGTGAACTTTACTTAATAAGCACTTGAAACAATATAAGGACACATTGTGGTGTACTCTCAATAACTTTCCACATTGAGAGCTATGATAGCCACACATTAACACCACATGCATATCACCTGAAGATTTTGCTCAAGTTTGAATATTGGTAAATATTCTAGGAACTAGGTCAAAGGTCAGATGGTCAATGAACTTTCTCTGATTTAGTGTCATATATTGTTTGCTCTCAATAACGAATTTCCACAACTTCGAGCTATGTCCGCAAAACTCAAACATGGGTACATCTGCTAAAGATATATGCCTGTCAAGTACTTGGTTAAATTGAACAATGTAAAAGGTCAGAAGTAAAACTCTAGAACTAATACACTTAAAAAAACATTTTAATGACAGAGTGTAATATTTATGTGGGCGAGGACGATACATGGCTTGGTGTTTGTCTGAATTGTCATGAGTTACGTGTGTGTAGATGTTCATTTGCTGTTATCTACAAAAACTTGTTTTTTGCGTGGAAGATGCAGTAATATAAGGTTAAGATTTAAAAGCTTTGAAGTAGGATCCTGAAATATGTTGCCATTTTTTCTCACTCTAGGGTGCAAGTCTAGTCAGTATTTGTAAGTATCAAGTTGACCTGACTATTATAAAGGTCAAGGTCCCAAAATTGAATGATTATATACAGAAAACCAAGTATTTTTCAGTATATTTTGTAGAAATCCGTGTTTTTTTTCTCCCCCTCCCTTCCCCCTTCTTCCCCTCTTTTCCCCTTCCTTTTTCCTTCTTTTTCCCCCTCCAAGCAGTCCATTATGCCCTGGTTCCTTTATTGAGGGGATTGGACGGCACCCACTTTCCTAACACTTTCCTAACATTGCTAACGCTTTCCTAACACTTTCCTAACACTTTCCTAACATTCCTAACACTTTCCTAACGTTTCCGAACTTATGCCCCTGTGTCAAAACCTTATCTGCGCATGCGGATACGTCCGTCGCCCGTGAATGGCTGCATCACAGTACTGTATTTGCATATGTAAATTACAGTCTTCGTATCATCGTCGCTCTCTCTCGCGCAACCAACACGCGCGAGACTCGAAACCTGGAGCGAACTCTCGACAATCCTGGCCGCCGAGCGCCGCCCGGCGGCGCGGCGGCGGTTCCCGGCGGTGGTGGTGGTGCACGGTGAGGCAGGTGGATCGGTCGAACCTCTGTCTGATGTTTCTTGCGAATGCCAGTTCGAGAAAAGTTACTTCCTTCTAAGGTAAAGGTGAGTAAGAATCTCATAAAACTAATTGAACGTGTGTAGGGAAATACCCGGGTGATGATAGAGCATTTGTGAGGAAATGTTGATGTTGGAGTTACTTTCTCAAGCACGCGTCAACGCTTATTGTCGTGCTTTGCGTACATAGATATCTACAGTGCCAGTGCAGTGACCAGGTTGTCTCTGCATTTCTTAATTTATTTCCCAAATCGGATATTGTAGAATCTAAACCACTCCGTCTTTCATCGAGTTAATCTACTGTGGTTATATTTACTGAAACTGAAACATGATTTAGTTTTGTCCTCACTACATTTCGAGGTTGATGACAAAATGTTACTCTAACGTTACTACCTAACCAAAATTCAAAAGTAAATAGAATCTACTTAAAATAGTCACAATATCAGTACGGTTTCGGTATACGGTATAGAGGTTCTAACGTTAGATCCACTCGTTGCTTCAATTTTTACGTAACTTAGCGTATTGAAAGTTAATTTCATTAAATTCCCCTGCTAAATCTAATTTTCATGTATGTTTCTGCTGCTTGTTTAACTTAAAAATACCAGATCTAGCAACCTTAGAGTAAAGCTGTTTATGTAACACTCCACAGTAACACAGCTAGATAGGGCACTGCACACTTTACAGTGACTAACCCATGCCATGGGCATGCATTTTCCCTATTCTGTTCCCATAACTGGTTCTGTAGCGTAGTGGCCTCCTTTTGTTTGTTTTTTTCAGTTGGCCTTGACAATGTTGTATTGGTTGTTTTACGTGGGCATTATCGCAAAATACAATGTAAGTCCCCACTCCATTCACCTCCAGTCATTTCGTCAAAGCCGGGGACTTCTTTCTTGTGAGTTGTAGACTTTGCACATACAATTGTATAATACGAACACACACGCAGAACGAGAGGGGACCGACATCACGATTTGGCCTTTACCTGTCATGTCAGACCAGAAATTTAACAATCTTTGAAAATTTGCTCGTGCAACAGTGGTTTTTAGGGCCTATTAATGTTCTGGGACCGTCAGACCAGTGCCAGTGCAATGTTTGCTGCGTTGTGATGTAAATGCAGCGTGTCTATGGCCAAGGCTTTTATGGCATGCTGTCACTGTAAAGGGAATTTTGGAGTAGGTGATGTAAAGCAGATAATGGGTCTACCAATTTTGGGCATGTGGCAGTAACAACGAATTGTTGTCACTACTAATTTGACTTAGGTCAGGACAAGGGTGACGAGCTGGCTGATTGCCATTTAGCATTGCGCACAAAGTCACACAGTCTAGCCTCAACCAGTTCTCTATGACCGGTATATGACAAGTATATAAGTAGGGTTACTAATAGACAATTTATATGTCACCGGAGTCTAATATTGTAGATTAAGTGTGGTTGATTGATGAATGTTACATTCTGTCCTTTGTCTCATTATAATGACGACAGAGGAGGAGAGCTGGGTCTGGGACCCTAGCTTTAGAAACTATACAGAACAGATTAAGAACAGTTGTTAAAGGGAAATGTTATCACTAATAACAGAAATGCAGCAGAGAGAAGAACATTGGTGAAGAGAATTATGGTTGAGATGAAACAAGGGAAATGTTAACAGAAATAGGAAGGATGATGAGGTAAAGGAAGTTATACAATTAGCCAAGTGGTGATCCCTTACAGTGACAAAATCAAATTGTTGTCACTTCAAATTTGACTTGGGTCAGGTTGAGGATGGTAAGCTGGCTGATAGTCATCTGTCACCCAAAGTCTTACAATCTAGCCTCTACTACATGTAGTTCTCTCTGTATGACAAGTATGTCTACAAGTATGTTTGTCAACACAGTTCTTTTCACATATACAGTTTAACATCAATGTTCTGTTCTGTGCAAGGTAAACTTCCATTTCAGCATATCTTAAACGGTGATACATTGTACATGTTTCTTCTTCTCTGGTCTTAATTTTTTTGTTTGGTATCTCGTATGTTCTTTGTTTCTCGTCTAGTCCCTCTCTCTCATGCCATGAATAGTAATAACAATGATGATGACGGTGATGATAATGATAGCAATAATTGTTAAAACTATTATTATTGAATTCATTTAATTGATTGAGGCCAATTTAGGCTATTTATTCAGCAAAATAAAACACAAAAACATACAGTATAATAATAGTGGCATTTACGATGAGAGCCAGGCAGCCTTGAAAGCATCTAGTGCTTATACAGTAGGATGCCTACACAGGAAAATATTTGGCAACATTACAAATAATTCTGTGTGAAGTCGAGTAGATAAAACAAGACACCATCACATACACTCACATGCACAACACATACACTCACATGCAGTAAGACAGGATAGAAAGTATGTTGTCTAGTCAATCATGGGTAACTGTTAAAAAAAGGAGCACTTCAGTAAGCACTGAAATGTAGAAAGAGTTGTGCTGTATTTCAAAGTGGTACTTTTACACCTCCCCCCCCCCCCCCCTTTATGGAATTCCTGGATCTGCTCCTGAGTAACTCAGGACAGTATAAGTATGCTATTAAAAAGGTCAAACCTTCTACCGTTTTCTCTTCTGTTGTCTACAGACTACTACAGTTCAGCATGCAAAATGACCAAGACTGGGAAGCCGTACAGCTGTTGGGACCATATTATGAGATTGTGTGCAAGAGGACAATATCGGTTTGGTGTAGGCCAATCGCCAGGTGGAAAAAAAAGTGGAAGGAGGTGAAAAAGGATTGACGCCTGCCACCTTCATGGTTCCATCTGAAGAAGCAAGCTGTTGGTGTGTTTGGAGCTGTGCTGGCCTGCAAACATCAATAGGCCCTACCACGAGGTGAGTTTTTTTTTTTTTTTTTTTTTGGTTTTGTTTTGTTTTGTTACCTCCGCCAAGGGAGGAGGTTATGTTTTCGTTATGGTTTGTTTGTTTGTTAGTTTGTCCGTGTGCAACATAACTCAAAAAGTAGTTAACGGTTTGGATTAAACTTGCAGGAAAGGTTTAGAATGACACAAGTAACAAACGATTAACTTTTGGTACCGGTAGTGATCCGAGAATTTTGGGGGAATTTATGAAGGATTTTTTATATTTTGGCAGGTAGGGTCAATGAACTTGGGAGTTCAGGCTACACGTATTTGAGGTTTACATGCGCGCACTAAAGTGCGTGGTCTAGTTTCTGCTAGGGCTAGGCTCGCCATGCAGCTGAGGGTTTATGACGTAACAAAGGCTTTTATATTGGGAAATCCGGCGACATTCAGCACACAATGCTATAAGTACATGGGTGGATGGAAGAACAAGATCAGTGGTGGAAATGAGCTGCATGCTTGGCGGAGGTCTGCGCTCTCAGCGCTTTTCTAATTTTGTTTTGCTTTGTTTTTGTTTTTGTTTTGTTTTTGTTTTTGTTTTTGTTTTTTTTTTTTTTTTTGGGGGGGGAATAACACCCAGAAAGTCCCCTGAGTTGTCAGATTAAATATTTCCATCCTCATGTTTTGCAAAACATAGCTGTACATGTGATGCAGAGTTCATACAGACTGTTGTAAATGTCCAATACATTATATATTAGGTTCAGAGATTGTTTGCTGGGGAATTTAAAGTGATGCAATATTGGAAAGAAGTGAAGAAAGTCTAATTTCAGCTGCAGCCTCTAGATCATATTATGTATGATGAAAAAGAATAGAAGTCTGTCTGAAATGTCAGTTAAAAAAGTCAAAATAAAACATAGATTGAAATTGGTGAAATACTTTGTGCACACTAAACTGTACCAATTTTGAAGTCATTCATCTTAGAAGTCATGCCTTAGACCTAATCTTTTTGTACAGCAAGTTCTTGTCCAAAATGTGTTATTGCGATTCTACATGATAAACTATGTATGTTGAAATTACAATTTGACTCTTGGTATGACTTTCAGCCCAGGACTGTAATAATGTATCAGAGGGATGAGAGTGATTGTACCTCGGAGTGGACATGAATTTAGTGTTAGTCTGTCTTTGAATGCTATTTTTTTTTTTCAGTTATGAACTAAGCTCCAAATATGCCTTTGAAATGAAATTCTGACCCTCAGCCTACAATTTTAAGCCTCCGCCACGAAGTGTCGCCGGAGGCATTATGTTTTCAGGTTGTCTGTCCTTCCGTCTGTCCGTCCGTCCTTCTGTCCGTCATGAATTTTGTGGACAGCGTAACAAAAAAAAAAAACCTTTGAGGCATCCTAATAAGACTTGGTATGTATATATGCATGAGTGAACGAAGTTGTGCCTATTAACTTTTAGGTGCTCATGCTCAAGGTCAAAGGTCAAAAGGTCAAGGTCAAATGGCTCCAAAATTTCACTATTTTCCCCTTATCTATGCAATGCCTGAAGGTTTTTCTTTAAACTTGATGCAAACATGTGATACCAAATAAAGATTCTCCAGAGAATTTGGAATTATGAGGTCAAAGTTCAAAGGTGAGAGGTCAAGTTAAAATGTTGAAATTTCACCCCTTTTTCTCCATATCTTGGAAATGGTTCACGGCATCTTCATAGAATGTAATTACATCTATGCATGTACTTAGTAGCAGTGATCATCTAGGGAATGTAGGGATCATGGGTCAAAGGTCAGGGGTCAACGATCAAGGTCAAATCAAAATATCATTTGTTCCCTCATATTTCTGCAATATTTCCAAGATTTTTCTTGAAACTTGATATATTGCCCAATAGAGATTTTCTAGGAAGTTTCTTGCCCAAAGGTCAAGTGAAAGTGCTAAATTTCACTTCTTCTTTTTTTCCGTATCTCGAAAGTGACTCAAGATATCATCATGAAACTTAGTACAGATTAATGCATGTTCTACCTGACGGTGATTCTCTCGGGGATTTTAGGGTCATAGGGTCTAAGGTCCAGGGTCAAAGGCCAAGTAAGAATGCAAAAATTGTAGTATTTAATACATGAATTACACTTTTTCTCCATACTTTGAAAGTTACTAAATGCATAGATTTATAAAAGTGTCAAAAGTCAAGTGAAGATTCTCAAATCCCCACATACAGTACAATTGTATCTGCACTCTTAGGCAGTATAGCCATCCATCCAATTAAAGCTAGTTCAAGGAAAGTGAACATTCAACACATTTGTGACAAACCTGTCCTTCTAATATTTTGCCAGTTATGTGAAACTGTAATCACATATTGTCAAGATGTTGTACTATAGACCTATTAGGAGAACGATGCATTATGGCAGAGGCATACCAGTCGCCATAGCGACATTTCTAGTTGTTGTTGTTGTTTGTTTGTTTGTTTGGGGAAGTGAATTGTGTGCGACAGTGTTCAGGTTTGTCCCATGGATTCAATTGGAGCTCTTTTCCTGTTAAATAGATATCAAGAAGTCCTTGTAATTTGCGACAAAGAATGTACCATCTGATTACATTAAATCAGCACAATAACAACAGTAACATACATAGCTATCAAAAATATTTTACCCATTTGAAAGATTTTTTTCTTCTTCTTTCCAGTTATCTAGGTCTAATGGTTACAGCAGTTTGTTATTATCCTTCTTTAAATTTGAATTTTTATGGTCATGACAAGTATGTGGAGGTGTATTACCTTGGAATTTACATTTATTTTTCTCACAAACAGCCGACTAAGAAAAGCAGTGAAGGCATTTCACCTGTGACAAGCATCTCATCATCTGCAGCAACAAGGCATCCAGCAACTGAGTCAGTGTCAGCATGTGCTCAGCCTCCATTACCTGCTCAACCTCAACAATCTGCTCGGCTTCAACAACCTGCATCTTCCGAGCAACAGTATTCAAACTAGGCAGCAAGAGAATGTGGCCTGTGTCACTGAAATATCTTAGTCAAAGACTTTGCAGAGCATCATGACTGTACCATGCACAGGTGTCTTGCCAGATATGTGGCAGAATGTGTCATGTCCAAGTAGAAGAAATGCTTATTCAAGATATTGAACAGCACGCAACAACACAATCTTTGCCAGCTCTTCCAAGACATTTAGCAATGTATGGTTAGTATCATAATTGATGATTGTCTATTGGCTGATGAATTTTGTAAAAAAGTTAAGTGAAACGTATCCAAATTCCAAATTTCTTTCCTCCATCGTAAATGAACATGCTTGAAATGCGTGTAGAATTGTGGGACAATATTGACATATGTGTATTTTCTAACAGCTACACAAATTTACCGTAAAACTTATGGAAGACAATTGATGCATCATTCATTTTGAACTAAGATCACATGCTCATCATACAAGTGATAAACTGAATTATACTTCTAAGAACTATGTGAATTAGTGTTGACCAGATTCTTTGAGTGATGCTGTATTCAAATTCATGAACTTCCTCTGTCGAAATGTTTTATTTGAATAATTATGCAGTACCCGCTGCATGCTATAAGGATTAGGACCACCACTTGCTGTCTGGCGTAAGCTCTGTAGTCTAGTGGAGATAATGCCTGTCAGAAGATCAGGAGGCCGTTGGTTCAAATCCTGCTTGAGTACATTATGCCCATGATTTCTATTATTATGGCTGCTGGCAAAATACTGATCAGATCAGACCTAGTGCTTATTTACGTCGGTGTAGGGCCATTTATCTGTCAGTTGCAATGGAAGCATCTTGACGGAAGAATTTCATTAATTTGAATAATTGAGCAGTATCCGCTGCATGCCATAAGGATCAGAACCACCACTTGCTGTCAGGCGAAAGCTTGGTGGTCTAGTGGAGATGACGCCTGTCCGAAGATCAGAAGGTCATAGATTCAAATCCTGCTTGAGTACATATGCCCATAATGTCTTTTTGTCATGGCTACTACTAAAAGACACTGATTAGTTCAGTGCTTATTGAAATCAGTGTAGAGCAATATGTCAATCAATTGCAATGATGCTGAATTGTAATGTTGATAAGCAATGATTTCCCAGACATGGCTTTGTATGAATAAGTCTTAGAATAGTGAACAAAATAGATTGTATTTTTCTACATGGGAGCTTTGAAACTTCTATACAGAATTTCAATTGTGACCTTTGACCTTGACCTTTGACCTATATTGTACATTTTGCTTCAAAATGCTACTCCTTCGCCATTTCTAACCCGATTTTGATTCCGTTTGCTTTATATGATGGCACTAGGTGAGGGCTTCAAAACTTCTACACAGAATTTTGACCTTTGACTTCTTTGACCTTTGACCTTGATTTTTGACCTATATTGTACATTTTGCTACAAAATGCTACTCCTTTGCCATTTGTAACCCGATTTCAATTCCGTTTGCTTTAAGTGATGGCACTAGGTGAGGGCTTCAAAACTTCTACACAGAATTTTGACCTTTGACTTCTTTGACCTTTGACCTTGATTTTTGACCTATATTGCACATTGCCTACAAAATGCTACTCCTTCGCCATTTCTAACCCGATTTTGATTCCGTTTGCTTTATGTGATGGCACTAGGTGAGGGCTTCAAAACTTCTACACAGAATTTTGTTTTATACTTGTCAGCTGTGCATGATACACATGAGATATTGAAATATGTGTCTGTGAAAATATTCTGCATTGTTTGTTTTGTCATGCAGGAAAGACACGGCCCCCTGCAACAGTATCCCAGCCCCCTGCGGAAGAATCTGTACCCACTGATGAAGAATCTGTGCCCCCTGCTGAAGAATCTGCACCTCCTGCTGAAGATTTATTTTGACACCGCAATTTTTCAAACTTGTGTTTGTATTTGTTAATACTATATAAAAAGTTCAGATAAAAAGTTGCCCATTTAGAATTCATTCAAAAGTTTAGAGCTTAAAATCTGATACGCACACACACACACAAAAGAAAAAATTATTGTATATGTAACTAGCATAATGAACATAATTTAGAGAAAACAACCATGTTTTTGGAAAAAATACCTCTTTATTCTTGGAGATTATGCGATAGGGAACATGCCTGGCTATTTTCGCCGCGATAGTTTGATCGATGGCCAAGATCTTAAGGAGGAGCCCAAACAACCCTCTCCCCCATTTTCCCCATGGTCGGGCGATTGGAGGTCAAGATCTGAGGAGGGGGACAAATAAGCTCCAACCCCACACTTGGATTAGGAAGGGTTAAATGTGAGTTGTGTATCACAGAATATTTGCATTATATATCTTATATGACAGTGACATGTTGTCATGATACCCTCATCATAAAAGATTTTGGGTTGTCTGTTCAAACTTGTTTTAGCACACTTGCATGAACTAGCAGTAATCTTTCATGATTAATATGATTAACCTGGGAAAATGAAACCTTGAGAAAGTTGACAATGGCTCTTGATATCTTTAAAGGTACTAAACTTTTTTTAATAATTTCAAGCAATATTCATTACCAGCAAAGTCGTGGGTTTTTCCATCAGGACAACATCATGCCAACTCAAAAACACTGTACATGGTCTAGTGTGTGAAAAGGTCACATAATTTCACTCAGAATGTAAGGACTGATATATCCTTAACACTTTAATTTGGTTGGGTTATTTTTCTGTAATATATGTTTGCAGATGACTTTAAGAGAGCAGAGCTCTACATACAAAACTGTAAAGTTGGGTGTTTTGTTTTTGTTAAAAAAAAAAACAACAATTTATGCTAATGTATGCATAATGTCACAATTTGCTGAAAAATCACTTTAAAAACTGCACAAAAAGGCATATTTTTGGTAAATTTGGTGGATGAAAAAATTGTAATCATTTTTTTTTTAATGATGCCTCCTCCACAAATTGTAACCAGAGACATTGTTTTGGGGTTGTCCATCCCTCCTTCCATCAGTCAGTAATCAGTTTTGTGGACAGCATAACTTAAAGGGAACCCAACCCAAAGAGCGATGTGGATTGAGTGATAGCAGCAACATTAGTAGAACACATCAGTGAAAGTTTGAGGAAAATTGGACAAGCGATGGAAAAGTTTTGAATTTTTAAAGTTTTGGTGTTGGAACCGCTGGATAAGGAGGCTAGAGGTTATGACGTATGTGTGGACAACAATTCAAAAATATTAAAGAAATTCCACCAAAATTCACTTTTCTAGCATGATGAAAGAGCACATGACTAACTGCTTTCAGAAAAACAAGGGAATACTCAATTTACTCAGTCCACAATTCTTTTTGAGGTTGGTTCCCTTTAAGAACCATTTTAGGTATCCAAATGAAACTTGGCATAAACGGTGAGTATGAGAGAAGGAAGTTGTGCCTCTCAACTTTTGGTTGCACATGTTCAAGGTCAATGGCCATGGTCAATTTTTAAAAATTTGTCTGTATACATATTACCTGATAAAGTTGCATTGGTAAAATTCTGGCCTATGGGATCAGAGGTCAAAGGTCAAATGAAAATGCTAAAATTCTATTTTTCCCATATCTCAGAAATGGCTTATGGTATCATCATGATATTTAGTGGATATGCATGTACTACCTGACAGTTATTCTTTGGGATTTGGGCGACATTGAGTGAAAGGTCAAGGCTGAAAGGTCAGGTTCAGAGGCTAAAATTCCATTATATTTGATTACTCTTTTTCTCCATTCCCTGGAGATGAATAACAAGTCTGGGCACAAGAATACACATACCTCACTGCCCAATGATTCGTAGAGAAAGATTTTTGCCATGGGGTCAAAGGTCAAGAGAAAACGTTCAAATGTCACATTATGAACTTATTATGAAACTTTTTAAAGGGGGTGGCTAGTAACTGATCAGTGGGAATCAGTGAGAATGCTGGGGGATGATTGTTCCAATCCTGGTGGGATTGATTTTAGAGTATTTCATATATGTGTGAAAATGATTTGCTTCAGAATGGTCTCATATTCAAGTAACGTGCAGTTCAGTGTTTCCAGGTTAGCATGACTGTGCAGTGACGGGGTGATCGTTAACGATCACCCCGTCACTGCACAGTCATGCTAACCTGGAAACATTACTTGAATATGAGACCATTCTGGAGCAAATGATTTTCACACAATAGATCTATATAATGTACTCTAAAATGAATCCCACAAGGCTTGGAACAATTGTCCCCAGCATTCCCACTGATTAGTTACTAGCCATCCCCTTGAAGACATATATGTGTCAGTTTCCAGAATGTTTTATGATTATATCATAAAATTGTTTAGGCTACTAATACTTTGTACCTGCAGTTGCATACTTGTCAGTTGCCTCAGGAAACATGTACAGCATATACAGCTGTATTGCCAGTGTAGGCCTACCAAATAACAATGTATATTATATTGAATGATTCTGATGACTTATTATGTTTATTGGTAGAGGAATGATAAGAGGGGGGGGGGGGGGGGGCTCATCCCCTGGCCTAGATTTGGTTCATCTCGTGGCATTATTTCATCTGCTCAGTAAAGTAGGGGACCTTTTATGAACATTATGAACTTATTATGAACATTATTAAGACATATTATATAACATAAATGTCAGAATGTTAAGAAGGGGGGGGGGGGGGGGCTCCTCCCCTGGCCTAGTTTTGGTTTGTCTCATTGCATTATTTCATGTGCTCAGTAAAGTAAGGGACCTTTTATGAACATTATGAACATTATTAAGACATATATGTGTCAGTTTCCAGAATGTTTTATGATTATATCATGAAATTGTTTAGGCTACCAATACTTTGTACCTGTGGTTGCATACTTGCCAGTTGCCTCTAGGAAATATGTCCAGCATATACAGCTGTATTGCCAGTGTACCAAATAACAATGCATAATATTATGTTGAATGATTTTGGTGACTTATTATGTTAATTGATAGAGGCATTACATACTTGCCCAGCTCATTTAGGAAACACTTCCAGTTAAATATGTATGTGATATTTGCCGCAGGAAATAAGTGACTTTCTGTGACAGCGTATGTAGTGAAAACATGGTGTACTTGACAGTTGCATCTGGAAACACTCCAGGTATTCATTGTCTGTGTGCAAAATGCCATGTAACATCTTGATGAATCTTGCCAAATTCATTTTAATGAAGATCATAGTTTTGAATAAAGAGAATATGAACCTTTTGGTTCAGATCATGTTAAATGAAGGTATGAATTTGTTTTCCTCTCTTTCATTTTCATTTTATGTGTTTTACGAGTAAGTTCATGTGTATAATTTATGTTCATTGTAAAGTTTTGGTCTCTCCCATACATCAAAAACGAGGCACAGACATCACTTTTCTGTCAATGGTGACATCAACAATTTGATGTACTCTTTCCATGAAATCTTTGAAGGTTTTTGCGGCGGTAAAACATTGGATGGTAGAAGGCTTAAAGGTGCACCGCATATATTTTCAAGATTATGTGTTTGGCCCTGAAAAGGGCCTTCCCAGCCCGGATAAGACCTTTTCTAGAAAGAAGTGTTGCACCTTTAAGTCTTATACCACCCAATCTTCCTCCAATCTTCCTCCAATTTTCCACAACTTTGAGCTATTACCATCAATCCTCACACAACAGCTACATACTTAAACATGCCAGTCAAGTTCAAATATGAGTGATGTCTAACTAGGTCAAAGGTCAAAGTGAATGTGTCAGTGAACTAGCCCTGATAAGCACTATACTCATAATATTGATGTATACTCTGTAACTTCCTACAGATCTTAGGCTTAGCTCTGACTACCAAACTCATCACAGGTGCATGACCTAAAGATACCAATCAAGTTCAAAATGTGGTTGTCAAAGTCGAACAAGTTCAAATGTCAGATGGTTGAAAAATTTTTCCTCATAGGCACAGTACTCATAGTATTGAAGTTACATTGGTTGCCAGTAAGGCAGATAATTGCATTTAAGATTTTGTTATTTATAAAGTACTGCATGGTCAAGCACCTGGTTGTCTGTCAGAATTAATATGAATAAAATCATATTCATATTCACATAATTTACGAAGTACACAGAAGTTGTAAGTTGCTTCTAAAGCAACCTCACTTAAAACAAAAGTAACTTTTGGGTATTGTGCCTTTAGCTGTGCTGCTCCATAACTTTGGAATGAATTACCTGAGAAAATGAGGAAGGCCCCATGACTTGCTGTCTTCAAATCTTTGTTGAAGACTTACCCTTTTCAGAAGCATTTGATTAATTTGTTATTTATTTTTTTGTGTGTGTGTCTAATCAGTAACAATGTCAGGAGCTCTGTTACATCACAGCACAGTAGAGTATATTTACATAGTAGCTGCGCTATACAGATTTGTCTAATCATTATTATTATTATTGAGGTGTACTCATCAATATTTTTTTTTCAGATTTGAGCAGTGACCACCAAACTCACAAATTAGGTAGGCTAAATGAATAAAAAATGCCAATCAAGTTGTATATGAGTGAAGTCCAACAAATTCAGAGGTCAAATTAATGGAATTAATGGTCAGTGAACTTTACTTAATAAGCACTTGAAACAATATAAGGACACATTGTGGTGTACTCTCAATAACTTTCCACATTGAGAGCTATGATAGCCACACATTAACACCACATGCATATCACCTGAAGATTTTGCTCAAGTTTGAATATTGGTAAATATTCTAGGAACTAGGTCAAAGGTCAGATGGTCAATGAACTTTCTCTGATTTAGTGTCATATATTGTTTGCTCTCAATAACGAATTTCCACAACTTCGAGCTATGTCCGCAAAACTCAAACATGGGTACATCTGCTAAAGATATATGCCTGTCAAGTACTTGGTTAAATTGAACAATGTAAAAGGTCAGAAGTAAAACTCTAGAACTAATACACTTAAAAAACATTTTAATGACAGAGTGTAATATTTATGTGGGCGAGGACGATACATGGCTTGGTGTTTGTCTGAATTGTCATGAGTTACGTGTGTGTAGATGTTCATTTGCTGTTATCTACAAAAACTTGTTTTTTGCGTGGAAGATGCAGTAATATAAGGTTAAGATTTAAAAGCTTTGAAGTAGGATCCTGAAATATGTTGCCATTTTTTCTCACTCTAGGGTGCAAGTCTAGTCAGTATTTGTAAGTATCAAGTTGACCTGACTATTATAAAGGTCAAGGTCCCAAAATTGAATGATTATATACAGAAAACCAAGTATTTTTCAGTATATTTTGTAGAAATCCGTGTTTTTTTTCTCCCCCTCCCTTCCCCCTTCTTCCCCTCTTTTCCCCTTCCTTTTTCCTTCTTTTTCCCCCTCCAAGCAGTCCATTATGCCCTGGTTCTTATAACAAACATTACACCTTCTATTGGATTAGTAAATTCATCGTTGCCTAGGTTTCGTGCCAACTATAGTTGTACCTTGAAAACCCTCTAAAAGATAAGAAGTTTCAAATTATAAACATTCACTTCTGTATTTGATGAATCTATGCAATATCAAATTGCAAATGTGTGTATTCTAGCACTTGATTGCTCAATTCGATTAAATAAAAAACAAAAACAAAAACAAACCAAATAAGCACGACGAGAATTTTCCTTCGTGCATCGTTGTTGTCAACATTACAGATATGCCGTCAGAACTTTTTTCCTTCTTCCATTAACGTAAAAGAACAACGGACTTATCTCCTTTAGAAGGAAGGAGAGAGATGTTTCCCGTCAAATTTATTTTCCAATTTGGGAGAGTATGCACGAGGTGTAGCATTTCCTGTATATGTATATATATATATATAGTGAGAACTTTGAGCAAAGAAAATGGGTTTCCATCGGGATTCTTCATCATTCTTTTTCTGGTGAATTTTCCCTTTGTTTGTTTTTATATTATATATGTATACATATATATATATATATAATCATATAATGCTTCCATTATGTAATTTTGTAACATATTGTGATATAGCCTGATCTAGTGATGACAGCCCAAGCATTGGAAAAATACAACTTTAAAAAAATCGCAAATTATGAGAAGAGATTCTATAAAAACTTCACGGTGTTCTAACTATTTATGCATCCAAAAAAAAAAAAAGAAAGAAAAGAAAAAGAAGTCACATGATCATATATCTTGTGAAGATCTCCTCATGGATAGTAAACGTAGTGGATGGTGCTAGTGAAAGATTGCGAAATGAAATTGATTACTCATTTCGAAAATCTCGTAAGGTTACCAAAACAATTGGAAATGAGTCAAACCGAATATTCACATTAGGTACCACACATGATGTATTGTCGCGGCCTTGACAATCACTTTTGATAGTGCGTTAAATCCTATTTGCTCTTTTCGTTTAGTCATCATCTGCTTGTATGTATGTGCATGGAGGTTCCTCTATGGTATGTGTTTGGAGATGCAATATGTGGGCGGATATAAAACCTATCGTTGTCGGTGAACTATGGTGAAAACAAACAATAATACATTCTACACCTATTGACCTTTCATTGCACTTTCCCTGTAGAGTTCTCCTTGGTGATAGCGATTAATTAATCAATCAATCAATCGATCAATCAATCAATTAATCAATCAACCAACCAATTAATCAAGCAATCAATCAAACAATCAATCAAACAATAAATAAATAAATAAATAAATAAATAAATAAATAAATAAATAAATAAATGAATGAATAAATGAAATAAATACATAAATAAATCAAATAATCAAACAATCAAGTCAATCGATCGATCTTGGATTCAGCCATCCTAAATACGATAGAGTTCTCCTTCCTCGTTATTTTCAGCCCTTTATCTTTTTCTCCTTTTTTTTTTGTTCTGAAGTTGCTCATTTTTCTCTCAAATGATATGCAAACAAAAAATTTTCTCAGATCATGTGCAAAAAAAAAAAAATCTGTCCTGCAATTCTAATCTTTAAATGATAATCTCGACAAGCTTTTAAAGCTGACTGTTAGCTCAAGTTTGACATAGCTAAGTGGGAACATAATAACTGACATGCAGATTCGTGCATGGAGTTTATACTTGATGAGCATGGTTGCAGCCCTCCCCCCCCCCCCCCCCATCTCACATCTTTTGGCTCCGAAGAAAAAAAAAAGAGGGGGTGGGAAAAATGAGACTAATCAACAGGAAATCATGCCTGTTTCAATGCCTTCGGGATGTATATTACTCTACAGGGGCCGTGGAACGGGGGGGGGGGGGGGGGGGGAGCTGCAGCTGATTCATCATCAGCAACAACGACAGAAATAAATGTTCTCCCGTCTCATGCGGGGGTGGGGGGGGGGGGAGTACAATTAAGGTGACTTGATCAATTGTTAAACCTTAGCAGAATACTACTCCAAATAAAAATGACAACTTCATCCTTGCGAAACAGCTAACAAATGCCTATTGCTTCATTACTGGTATGATATCCTAATGAATGTAATACCTATACATGAATGAATATATTATATACATATACATAATATTATGGATATGTATCTATACACACACACACACACACACACACACACACACACACACACATGCATATCGAATAAGGAGATTAAGTAATGTAGACTACTAAATTCAATTCATTTATTTCCATAACTATACTCTCAATTATGGACATTATAACGGAAATTAAACAAGTTCTTTCACCTTGTAAACAATGTGCAAAACACAAACAATATATATGGTGATAACACAGTAATTACATGTAATGATAACTGGTCAAAATGGAAATCGAGATGGGGTTGATCAAAGAAAAGTATGACGGGACCTACATGGAGCAAGCTTGTTTGGCTGTAAGCCCCGAGTAATCAGTGTTTGTGACAAAGAAACGGAGAACGGATAGAAGATAAGACCAGATGATGTAATGGTGCCAAATAGGAAAAAAAAAAAACTAAAATGTGAACCATTACTGTGACCGAGCTATCATTGGTTTCAGGAGTACAACATGATTTGCATAATCATAAAGCCTACTTTGGTATATACACTATAAGCTGTTGTTGCATTAAAACTATCGCCAGGATATGATCAGTAAGACACAAAAAGTAACATGTACAGCTGCTTAAGCCATGGTGCCTGCCGTCAAGCTCTGTATAGAAAGTTAGAGAGAGGAAGAGGGAAAGAGGAAGAGAGGGAAACGAAGTAGAATGTGGAATTGCTAATGATGAATTCGGAGAGCATGACGGCAAGACCCAAAATGGAATCTGCAGCGTGTTGACAAGAATGTTTGATCGGACAATAACATACCACAATATTACATAAGACATTGCAATTATTCAGTTTCTGCAAGATATGCACTCTATAAAGACTCTTTTAATTTGCGTTTAAAGGAATATAAATACGAGCAGCTTGTTATTTCGGTGGAGAGGTCATTCCAGTATCTAGGGCCCTTATACATTATCCTTTTTTTTTTGCGAAAATTGTTCGAGTACGTGGAAGGTGAAATGCGTCACTTTGGCGGGTAGGATGATTATGTATCAAATAGTTTTTCCTGAACATGCGAGTAAAAACATCCGGTAACTCCTTGGCAGAAAATTTATACATAAATATGCCGACGTTGTAACTAAATAAATCTGATGTTTTCAGTATCTCATTTTTGAGAAATAAATCATTCGTGTGGGACAATATCCAACATGGTTGATATTTCTGATGGCGCGTTTTTGAACACGGAACAGTATATCAAGAAGATTTCTAGGTGCATTTCCCCCAAACAAGAATACCATAATAAGGTCCGGAGTAATCAAAGTATAATAAAGATTAAGCAGGATTTGACTTGGAAAGACACTCTTCAGTTTGATAAGAACACCCGTATTTTTGGAAAGAATATTACTTAAATAACTGACGTGGGATTTCCAAGACAAATCACTGTCAATAAAAAGCCCTAGAAATGTTATGCTACTAACTTGATTTAATTCAGTTTCGTTAAACTTAATGTTACAAGGAAGGGTTTTAAGACTATTGCTAAAAAGCATACAATGAGTTTTATCGATATTAAGTGACAATTTGTTCGCGTATATCCAAGATTGCACGGATTTAAGTTCTTTATTCATTGGAACACCACATGAAATTAACTTTGACTGAGAATCACGACCATTTATACTCACAAATTGTTTTCTGTTTGATAAATAATCTCGAAACCAGTATAAAGCCTTCCCATGTATGCCATAATGCCGTAGCTTGTAAATCAAAATATCATGGTCAATTGTGTCGAAGGCCTTTGAATAATCAAGAAAAACTCCAACAGTGTGGGATACATCATCTATAGCATGAGCAACCTTATGGATAAAAGTGAGTAAGGCATGGGTCGTACTGTGGTTTTTCCTAAAACCAAACTGGGAGTTACAAAAGTTATACAAGAAAAAGATGCTATCGTTTTCAAGGAGAGAGATTAGTTCATGGAGTTTATGTGAATAATCTGTCAGAGTATTTGATATAGGACCCAGTATATACGGCACTGAAAGGACCTATTTGCAACCTCTAAAGCCAGAGGGTGTTCACACGGATATATCGTATTCAAGAGGTTTTTCCTTTAATACCCCCACATATTGCTTAAAAGAACAAGCTACATTCGTCATGACATATATATTGATAGAGCGATAATAGATGCGATAATTGTGAAAGTAACGATATTGTGTGGCGCCATTTTACACTGTTGTGTTCTCACAAATTTACGAATTTCACCACGATCACAGGAGTTATACCCGCACTGACAGTGCCTTCACTAATACCGGATAGAAGGATATCAATATATATATATGCTTAATTATGATGCGTGGAGATATAAAACTGAGGTAGTTAGTTCAACCCACAATATTCCATATGCTTTTTATAGAGCAAAAGAAATGCTGTTACCATAGGAACGTGTTGTTCAACATTAATTCTGCTCATTTACAAATTATGTCGGTCACATATGCCAAATCTCATGCCAAATGCGAAAAGCGAGTGAGTGAGCTAAGTCCATAGGTAGGCTTACTTTGTATGACTTTCATTAAAAAAAAAAAATGTTTCCATGGAAGCACATTGACAAAAAAAAAATGAAGTTTGCATATCTTCATTGAATAGCAGTCACATATGATAAATTTCAAGTTAAATGCTGAAAAAAGTAGGGGGAGTAAGCTCAATCTACAATTTTTGTTTTTCAAAAATGTAGTTGCTATATCAACGCATTGCTCAACATTGGACAAGAGACGTGTTTTGCACATCCTAAAACTACAATGGTCACACGTGCTAAACTTCAAGTCAAATGTTAAATGAGGGAATAAGCCAAATGCAAGGACGATGAAGGAAACTTCTGATAAAGCTATATGGAGATACAGCTCCTTGCCACAAGGTCCCTCGATTCTTACGCGATTCCAAGTGAAGACAACGATCAAATAATTTTGTTTTCAGAACTGGGTTATTATGGTGATTGACAAAATCCTCACCGTTGAACCCATTTTTGCTTTTATACACAGCAGACTGGACTTACATTAACGATTAATAAATGTCAAAAACTTCAATCACCACAATTATTCATATTTCATTTACACAGTTATATCATAATCACTAAAGTAGAGCCTACTTCTAAAAATTAAAGAACTGCAGGATACGATATGAAATTTTGTATCGTTCAATAAATACTGATAAGCTAGTTCGAAAGACCAACCAGCTAACATGCATGTTAGTTTTTAAAATCACTGGGATAAGCATCTGTGTTAATTGTATTATTGTAGAATGATTATTCATGTAATCCTGATGATGCTGCTTGCCAGAACATCCACCTGACAGCAAAACGGGTTTTTGGCAATATCAATAGAAAGAGATTGTTGATATACATTCAATGCAAGATAATGAAATGGATACTTTCCCTATATAGTAGGCGTTTTCACATCAGCCCGATGTTTCGAAATAGCGCGCTATTTTGCTGACTATTTTCTGCGAAAAATATCTCGAGCTTGGATTTTTATCGGGCTGATGTGAAAACGCCTAGTGTTAATTGAGGGACCATTCTGGCCATCTGGTCTATGCGAGTTCATTCTTTGTTTGAGCAAGATTGATGAATACCATAAATCGTTACGTAAAGCTTATGCATAATAGGCGTTTTCACATCAGCCCGATGTTTCGAAATAGCGCGCTATTTTCTGACTTGGGAAATTTTCCCGATAGTGAAATAGCGCGCTATTTGATATGAGGCGTATTCACATCAGCCCGATGTTGCCAAATAGCGCGCTATTTTCTGACTTGGGAAATTAATCCGATAACGAAATAGCGCGCTATTTGATAATGTGAACACAAATTAGCGCGCTAATTGTATCGCTCTGATCGAGAAAATTTCTCGAGTCCAACTCGGGAAATTTCTGAAATAGCGGGATAGTAGCGCGCTAAATAGGCGTTTTCACATCAGCCCGATGTTTCGACTAGCGCGCTTTTTTATGACTTGGGAAATAGGAAAATATCTCGAGCTTGGATTTTTATCGGGCTGATGTGAAAACGCCTATAATGTGATAACGACTCGAGAAATTAGCGCGATGCATCCCATCATGCCTAGCGTGTGTGACCCGATCGATCGAGGGAAATTGCACACAAATCATGAGGAATTTTTGAGAAGGCACACACATTACTGATGCTGTTTGCACATACTCAGCTGTCGAATTAGCTCGACAAAAATTCGGGCTAATTCTCTTCGGGCTGATGTGAATAAGAAATGAAATAGCGCGCTAATTCTCACTTGCGAAAAATTTCTCGAGCTTGGATTTTTATTGGGCTGATGTGAAAACGCCTTTTGTCGCTCTGAAAATGAGTGAAGTGCCCCTAACTGACTGAGAAAAAAGAAAGGTAATTCGGACAAAATTGGCTATGGGCTAACTCCGAACTGGCTTATACACCATGATATATAGAAAGATGAAAGGTGACCTACCAAACAATACTATTATAAAAATCAATAAGCTTGAGTAATACTAGTCCCCTTATCCTTGGTCGATCTCGATTGGTTAGTCTTCCTCGTGGTCCTCATATGGTCCCGGTTGCAAGGGTTGGATCAAGGACATTTAGTACCGAGCCAACCAAGTATGTGCTGCCAGTTACAAGGATCTGAAGGTGATCTGCCGACTGAGGAGCTCCTCGCTCAGCGAAAGGTGATATTTCCTGGTTCTGTATTACCCCGCCGCTGAGGGGGCAGTATTTATCATCCAGCGGTCCCACTGCCCACTGAAGCGCTTCGGTGGCGGACGGTGCTACTCGAATGATGGGAATCCCAACCTTGCCATTGCTGTTGCTTGGAGGAGTCGACTCGTTTGTCATCTTCTTGTGCAGGTCTCGATATGCATCCGCTAGTGTATCCAGCTTCTTCAGTAGAGCAGGCAGCTTCAGAGGCGGTTTCTTGTAGTCTTAGGAGTTAAATGCAAGATACAATCAGGTAATCAATCGTCTGTGTTAACTATGTTAACCTGGATTTTGTTTTAACTCTGTTATGTCCGATGTAACACAGTAATTAAATCGTGTGTCAACTACTCTCTAAAAAAAAATCGAGTGAAAATATTCACTCTTGAAGGAGTGAATACAAAAAAGAGTGAATTTAGAGTGAAATTGGAGTGAAAATGTTCATTTTCACTCGTTTTGGAGTGACCTCAGGGATCACTCGAAGATTTTGGAGTGATCCCTGAGGTCACTCGAAAAAGAGTGAAAATGAACATTTTCACTCAAAATTCACTCAAAATTCACTCTAAATTCACTCTTTTTTGTTTTCACTCCTTCAAGAGTGAATATTTTCACTCGATTTTTTTAAGAGAGTATGCCCTCAAGACCAATTCGCCAACCTAGACATTTGCGTCCATGAGACACCTAATGCAGTCTCAAAATTGCACAAAATAGAATGAACTTAGCATTTTGAAGTGCAGCAGCTAACAAGAAGACAAATCTGTTTAGGGATTGTTTTCAGGTCTTGTATGGCGGTCGTCTGGAAGTCTGGATATTTAATTGACAAGGAAAACTAAACTTACCCATCACTTCGTTGTGCTTGTCAGTCACGGTGCGATTTCCACACAGAATCACAGCATCAAAGTTGCAACCCTATCACAGTCACAAAACCCAGAAAGATTATTTTATTTTATTTGAGAAAGCATTCACGTATCAAAGCAAATGTCACATACAACATCTTCTTTCATCATTTGGATCTGCTTTAACTTCCCTACGGTGGCCACATCTACCATTTCACAAGATGATGAAAGACGTGTATTCCTTGCTCCTAAAAAATGAATGATTTCTGCCAAGGTTGGTTACAATTTGACCATAATACGGTAAAATTCAAAGCGACGGGGGGCTCGCGCTCATCTGAGTATCGCAAGACCACCTTCCATGCATTGAAGATAGTAAACAAGAGAGTACAATGTATATCACCCTAGAGATAATACCCAACCGAGTTTGGTAAAAACATTGACCGTGTGTTTTCAAGAAGGAAATGGAAATGTGAAAAGTGGGCCTCTATTGGGTCCTTCAGGCTCCCAAGGGGGCATAAATCAATGAATGGAGCAAATTTGATAACTGCAGTAACAAATTTACTCACCCATAACATTAATTTAGCTGTATCACTTATGCTTCTCGTGAAGATTAATTTTGAGGCGTTGCATAATTCCTTTTAAGATTTCTTTTAAGATGGCGGCATGTGAGGGAGGGGCATGGTGCACATCATTTGAACGAATTGTATTCCAATCGACCAAGAGATGCTATATGCCTGCCAAGTTCGGTGTGAATTAAACCATGCGCTTTGAAGGAGATGTTTGTTTGTTTGTTTATCAATTTTCACTTGCATTATCACATTTTTGTTTTCAATATATTGGGCCATTATTGCCCCCCCCCCCCCCCCCACCACCACCACCACATAGTGGGCGGGCAAGGGACTTTATGGTTCAAATTGTTCCTAAAGCATCAAATCTGGCACACATGTAACCCAAACCATATACTATTCTGATTTTTGACGGGCGCCAAGAAGGGCGCCCTCTAGGGCGGCCATATTGGCAAAATCCAATATGGCCGCCATCTCGGTTTAAAGGTAGGCCTAAGTAGTCATTGAAAACTAACATTATAAAACTTATTCATTAGCAAAATCAGTTTAAGAGATTTTCTGGGTCAAGAATTGAAAGCCGATTCTTAAGTTATTTTTGTGATCTGAGATTAACTTCGTCTTATAAAAACACACACACACACACAGCGAAAACAGTACGTGCGAATGCTTCTATTTTTCCTGCTGAACTTATTTGTTAGTGGGGAGAAGAATAGCAAACAAAAGGAAAGTCTCGCTTCATGAGAGATGAAAAGGGTGACACTGGGGATGGAAGACCCCGCTCAACGTACATGACTTGTATATACCAGGGGGCGGATCCAGGAATTTCGTAAAGGGGAGGCGCCTTTACAAACTCGAAAAAAGGGGGAGCCGTGAGACATCCGTTGATTGGAATGTAATTGTAGAGCACCAGCCGTAAGGGCGGATTTACATGCTGTCTTTTGAAGAGAAACAATGCTTTGTTTCACACGAGATGATAGCAGATATAGACGGATAACACTCACCCCCTCATATGGAATCAGAACCTGTTCTCAAAACAATCCCAGAGACATTCTGATGAGTTACAGTCTGTTATTATAGATATGTCAACAAAATGTGAAAATGAATTGAAGGCCACCAGCAATATACAGCCAGCCGCCTCACATTTTCTGACATCACACCAACTTTGATCAACACATTCCACATTCCACATGACGCATTTGTGCCTAAGCAACAGACGGGAACTGACTCCATGTCAGAGACATAAACTGAAAAAAAAAACACGTCGAAATGTCTTTTTTAAAAAGATATACAGCACCATTGACGCCGCTACTCGAAGAGGAGTGATTACTTTCTTTCTTTTGCCGTTTGGGGATCATGATTTATAAAATAGAAAACAATAAGAATGATAAAAATGCACTTTCCCAGATTATTAATGAAATGGTAGACAAGAAGAAAGTTACCACCACAACAATAAAAAAGAATGAGGGTCAAGATATTCGAGATTCTAAAAAAATATTAGTCGAAAATTGGCTTCCGACTTCGAAACTTCTCGTGATGAATTCACCTCTTCATGATCCCCCAGTAAAATGATTATTTTTCGGCAAAGCGAGCCCGTATGAAATTGTTAATGTTGTACAATCTCTCAAAAGTAGTAAGTCAACTGGACACGATGGAATGAATGCAAATCTTTTGAAAAGGTTATTCATTTTATACCTTTTCCTTTGTGTTATATATCTAATTTATCTCTTACCACGGGCGTGGCGGGTACTTGCCCAAATTTCTTTAAAAAGCCAAAGTAGTACCAATTAAAAAAAAAAGAAAAGATGATTCATCAGTTGTGTCTAATTATCGACCAATATTGGTCTTACTAGCCATATCAAAAATTCTTGAGAAAATATAATGCATTGCCTTCTTCATGATATTTTAGTTGGTAATAGAATATTTGTATCAAATCAGTATGATTTTAGAAAATTTCATTCAACGGATAAAGCTATAATTGAAATGTATCATAAGGCAATAAATTGATTGTCACGTAAATAATAATTATGTTATTGGTATATTCATGGACCGTATGTTATACTAGTAAGGCATTTGACATAGATCATGATATACTGTTTTACTCGGCCCCATTACTATATTTCACACATTTTGCGTAAGTATGTTAGATTACTGAATTATTGAGAGTTCATTCACGGTTCAAATGTAATAGATTATCATTGCACATTTCAAAAACTAATTGTATGTTTTTCTATGTTCTGCATTGTCAACCTGATGAATGCAACATTTTTTGTATAGATGGGAAATTATTAATTGGACGAACGGGTACTAAATTTTGGAATGTAATTTTGAATAATAACTTGACTTTACATGATCATGTAAGGAATATATGTATAACATATTACTGTTTTGTTTGAAGGTGAATCGTAATCCGTCAGGTGCTCAGCAGCCGCTTATAACAGAAGGAGCCATGAAGTCCTGCACTTCTACACGTTCTGTGAGCGTTGATAATGAATTCTTTTACACATCACAATGTTGATAGTACAGCAGAGAGAAATGGTGTGGAACGATATCCGGAGATTTGAGCCTTAAACTGATTGGGTGACCTACCAGAAAAGGAGCCATGATGTCTTGTGCCTGTCTATCTCCACCGAGGTAGAACATCAGTACTCGCTTGACGACCCCTCCTATGTCCCCCGCGTCACGCTCTGCCACTTCAGCGAACCAGTCTCTACACATGAACGCACTGTGGGTGGTGTGTGCGTTGTCGAGGTAGTATGTCACGTGGCTGCCTTTAACCACTTGGTTTCGCCCAGGCCAGTGACTAGACGCCAGCGCTGGAACGAGAAAAAAGGAAGATCATAGGCACGTAGTGCAGAAGTTGTAATACATCACAGTTGGTCAAAACAATTACAAGAACTCGCACAAGTGCTCCTTTTGAAAGAAAAAGTAGCCATGATATGTAAATTTTATTGATCTGGACCGACAGTGTAGTTGAATGATACCATAAGCCAGTTCACAGTTAGCACTATAGTCTGCAATGACCTCTCCAACCACAGACTTTGCAAAACATGGAATAGTCCTCAACCAAGAAGAGCAGTTGAAAACAGTAATGCAGGAAGTGTTAATTTACATGTCAGTGCTGCATGAATGGCTTTTGTTAATGTTGCTGAAAAGAATGCAAATTCACCTGTAAATACCAATCTGAACCTCGATCATTTACAACACAGTTGCCAAGAAGCCCTATCTAGGCTTTGAATACCTCAGTTGCAAATCCATTTCAAGAGAAGGTCTGCAATGACCTTTATCTGCACATGCTCAGATTGTAACTGTGAACTGGCTTATCACATAATATACATATACATACATTTGTTTGTGTGTTGTTGTTTTTTTTGAGGGGGGATCAGTATTTTGCTTCTATTTGTGATATAACATAGATTATTTGAATAGGAGCATCATTATGAACATAATTACGACATTTACTATAAAGGCACTTAATGTGTACTCATATTCTCATTACAATTGATTTGGATGAAAGTAACTGAAATTCTGAACTGCAAAGACTACGAAGAAAAATTTAATGAAACGGATGGAATATTATTCGTATTTTGAAAGCGAACCAATCTTATTCTTATGAATGCATCTATATAAATATATATATATATATATATATATATATATACATATATATATACAAACACACCTGTATATATATATATATATATATATATATATATATATTATTTATTTATATATACCCCCCACATATATATATATATATATATATATATATATATAAACATTTTGCACGAACACTTTAACACAAACAGTCACGTGCACTTTCACCGAGTTCACTATATGAATATGATTTTAAATGTGAGGAGCTCTTGCTAAAAGTTTGGAGTGGAAAATTTGTTTGATCAATTCAGCTGGGCATCGAAAACATTCGTGATCGTGCATCACAAAACGAACAAAAAGTCGCACCCCTTGATTTTACGTGAGGACTCAAAAAAGGTGAAATGGGTCAACTGATTCAGTCTTGACTTTTTTCGTATTTTCTGAAAGAGTTATCCTTCTACATTATTCTTTAATTCGGGATCATAACATGAATGGTAAAGTGTGTTTTCAGCAGTTTATCTACAACTCTTTTGGGGGAGAATAGAATGATCAGATATGTCTTAGAGTCCCCTTTTCATTTCTTGAAATCCTTTACACACTCATGACCTTCAAGTCCAATAACTTTTGATAACTTCACTGCCTTGAAAGTTGGCATTAATCATGGACAGAACGTGTTAATAGAACATGCTCAATTTCAGCTCAATCTGATTATCCCTTCTTTGTTCATCGCTCGGGTAGTTTACATCCTGTGTTTTGTCCCTTTCATTGCCCAGCTAGCACAGCTTGGTAACGATTTAATGCTTGAATAGACCCTGTACTTCAGAAACGCTTTTCTCAGTTCACACTTTTCCAGAGTGTGTGCTTTCTTTCCAATACTTACAAGGTTATAGGGGAGCCCATTTGAATTGAGTTATATATCATTTTAAAGCTTAGAGTCTGCTCTTAAATCCATGTCTGGCGACTTTTTGTTGGTTTTGTGATGCAGGGTCACATTTGTTACTATTGCTTTTCCCACGGATGAGAATAACCGACAATACGCAGCATATTCTCTTGATCCTCCCCCTTATTTTTATGGACTACGAGTACGACTACGGCCGAATGGTTATCTGTTGAATTGCGTTACCCACCTCGAATAAACTCAGAAGGAAGAGTAAAGGGCAATGTCCTTTCAAGCTCTCCGTAGGTCAACTGTTGTTCACCAGTGGGGTCAATCAGTCCCGTGACAGAGTCCGGATCCACGGGGTGCTCCGGAACTGAGGGAGCAAGAGAAAAGCAAGAAACAAAACAATTGTAGGGGCAATATATTCTAATTTCTTTCATTCAAACTTCCTCGTAGAAAGCATATGAAATGAAATAGATCGGGAATTTAAGTAGGTCATAAAGTTCAGTTAATGTATCTTCTATGTGTCTTATACAATCAGGGTACGAATATGCATTACCCACCTTGAAAGCGGAATCTGCCTGAATCCTTCTGCTCGATCCAAGCCTTGGTAATCTGCACGGCTAGGGATGCATTGAGAAGCTGATGCTTTCCGAAGAGGCCTACTTTCACTGGGTTGCCTTGAAAGTCGTTGTGTTCAAGTGGCGTACACACTCTGAGAGTGGCCTGGTCGTGACGCCGAAAAAAAAAAAATCCATTTTTTTTCTCTCTCTCTTTGAAAAAACACATTGTGAACTTTACTTGCTTAGACTCCTCCGCTAAGACTGTTTTCTTCTCAACATGTTCTAATACACATGCTGTTTTTCAAACTACGAATAGCAACATTTTGTTTAGACGAGATTACTTGACATCAGATTATCAATTTGTATCTGGATGGGGAAAACCATTTAACAGATCCCCTTTTCAAAGGGTTGTGATTTAGTGCGAATTTTGGATTTTGCAGTAATTTTTTTTCTTTGTCCATTTGCAAATATCGAAGTGTAATTACACTGTATGCTTAAAATTCGCCTAGGAAGAGATTAAAGAAACACATTTTTAATGAAAAAAAGAAGAAGAACGGAATAATATAATTTTTGTTAAAAACGCGCAAAATATGATTTTTTTCGGTTTAGATTTAATTTTTCGTCATAATTGTTTCATAATTTAAATAATTGTAATTATTTCATATTCTAGATCATTTAAATTTGATCACACTGAATGCGCACTTGAGCGTTGCGCGTTACCGATATAGAAATTGAATAAATTTTGTGTAAATAGTGAACATGCAGGGTAATTTTCTAAAGAATTCATTGACAATTCCACTTGCAAAATCAATCATTCTATATTTACTATGAAATTATTTATATTCGTTTTGGCTGATTTGCCAAATCATAGTGTTTTTTCTTTGTATCATGAAAATTTGTCTAAAGAACGTTGAACTGTTCCTACTGTTATGAGATCAAATAATCGAGAAAAAATTCAAAATATGTATGAAGATCCAGGCTAATATTGTATTGGAAGTACAAAACCTTAAACGCATTGCAGCAAGCACTCGAAGTGCCGAAAATTAAGAACAAAAATTTGACTTAATTATTCACAGAAAAGTGTTATTAATGAAAATAATAATGCAAATAGTAATAATAATAAATTTATATATTCACACACAGCCCTATATGGCAATTGACTGCGATGAAGTTTCGGTCAATGAAAACAATTTCTAAAACAAACTAGGCTTTTAAATACATGAGGCAGGAAATATCGATTAGAGACCTTGTACAGTTTTAATTTGTTTAGAGGGCTACCATGATTGCTATTTTTTCTCATACAGAGGTACCGTTTTTAATTACATATCATATGACACAAACTAATTCGATGTAAATGCTTCCCAATGCATGTTACCTAATAATGTTACAACGCAGGTTGCAATGAACGTGATATATTTCGATTACTGGAGATACCTGCTTATCAAAATACTTTAATCTAATAAACGTTCATTTCTTTTTTGACGGCAACTTAGAAAGTGGCGAAATTCATACCTGTAGTGAATCTATAAATTTCCATCTTATATAACCTCAACACATTGCATATTGTGTGAATACACACACACACACACACACACACACACAACCATTCATTAACAAATATTTTGATTCACGCATGTAATACCCAAGTAACTCTTATCAGCAATTAAGAGAATTAAACAGAATCATAAACAACTCCTGTCTATCTTTTTAAAACTCTTTTTCAAAAAAAGGTATACCTGTTAGTGTATCTTTACCACAAATAATCGTAGAATAAATAAATGAATAATAGTCGTTTTGGATTCACATGCATATGAATCGAAGAATCCTTGAAAAAAAAATTTCTGACACAAGACCATACAGATAATACAAACATTATAATACCTTTCTTTCGGCAGCTCTGCGGGCTAACACTCGCATGGCCCCGGCGTCTTGGGCGACCGTGATGGCTGTGTGACCCTCCTACGAGACGGGGACAGCATGACTTATTTAGAGGGGACTGTATTTTTGTACTAAATTATGAACGTTACTGCCAATACAGTTTTATATTTGGAAGCGTTTCTTTCATATGATTAATTTGCGCTTAAAATGTTTGGTATCAACATCTTATTCTAAACATCCTATTTTTTTCTTTGTTTGATATGATTTTGATTTGATTTGATTTATTTCTGCTTAATTCCGTTGCATCAGATATGATTGAGTACAAATCATTTATGACAAACAGTATATCGACACATAGTTTTTAGTACAAAATAAAACAAGTACATACAGCTTAGGGAACTTAAACAGAAGGGTCTCCAAAATAAGCCGAGGCTTGACGGTATGGAGACCCTATACTTACAGCTACTCTGGATAGAACACTCTGGATTGTTCGTTTGCTTGTTCGTTTGTTCTTTTAAGATACGTGCACGGGTTCGGTGTCAACATTCATTTCAATGAGATAGCAACTGAAACATTAAATGACATGTCCATAATACTGTACAAAATTTCTTTGCTCTTCAGGGACACATTCACAAACATATGATGATATGTTATTGTGACGTCAAACCGATTTAGATTGATTCTAACCCTCAAGATGCCGGACTTGTGCCAGGCGATTTCTTCGATGGTATGTCCAAGAAAGTGAACATGATCGATGCCGAGTGACGTCACGCCGGCAACTGTTGAAGACCTTTAAAGATATCCGATGAAGAAATGAGAAGTCTGGTTAACTCATAAGAAATCGAATGATAACTGCTATTGCACAAATGACGTACAATGATTGTTGAACATTCTGCATGGAGAGCATGGATGATGAAAAGCAGAATTTATTTTCACCATTTTTCTGTCTTTGTTTGTAAACTAAACCCGATATCTTTCTTATCACAGCTCACTGCAAATATCAATCAGTTGTTGAAAACGCATTTATATTTGCCCTGAGTCCATTCCCACTCAATGTTTTATAGTCCTAGGTATATGACATTGGATTCTGTACATGATGTCATTACAGAGGGCGCAATTTAACATTTGAAGTCACCATGACATCTAATGTAAATTCAGAGTACCCCCCCCCCCCCTCACTCAAAAGAAGTAAATATAAAAACAGCTGGGAATACTGTCCTGTGCTCTAAATTAGCTATTACTTTAATACCCTTTTGTCACCTTTTGTGTGACTGTTTATAGCATAATCATGTAACATATTGTATAATTGTTTCCCCATCCCCATCACGACAAAAGGTAGATAGATGTCCCTGCCTCTTTTCCTACGGTCCTTAACCTATGAGTTTAAAGACAATATTCATTTTGCAATAGCATTCAGACAGGAGAGTTGAGGTATGTCTTCTCACCAAAGGGCATTCGTCGTGTCGTACTCGCCTCCCAAGCCTACTTCAATGACTGCAACGTCCACCTTCAGATACAGAAACCGCGAAAACAGAAAGCAGAAAAAATCACTTGCTGTGATGGCTATACAAAATGTTAACAAACCAAACAAAAAGAAACCTACATGGAGTCCGTGCTAATATGAAAGATGATGATTGAACAAGATGTAGTTTGGAAAGCAAAGCGAATATTAGTAATGAAAGAAAAAAGGAGATATATCATTAGTATTTGTTTCTGCGATTCAATTCATTTCTTTTTGTTTCATAATTTGACACTGTGAACTTAATGGATTTCGAAACAAGTTAATTTTTTTTTGAACTTTTGTAGTGAAAGGGCCTTTATGTTTTTTCTTTTCTTTTTCAATTGTCCCAAAAGGAATGGAATTGTAGGCTGCATCGGTGTTTTTTTTTTTCATGTTTACGAAAGTAAGGTACACCATAAACATACTTTTTCCTGCAGGAAGATGTAGAACGACATGAGAGTGAAAAGCTGGTAATGGCCCAAGTTTTCATAGTACAGTGGATCTTCTGCATTCATATAAGCATTCTTTTCGATCATCTCGAGGAAGTCCAGGCCGTAACGGGCAAACTTCTCCCTGGGAAGCGCTGCACCCCCGACACGGATTCGTTCCCTCACTTCAATCAGAGGTGGTGAACTGCATAGAATGAATTGTAGCAAACGTTGTGAATAAATTGAAGCAAACAAGTGGCCCGTGGATCGTTTTTCAGCAAAAATGAAACCAAGAATAAATTTAGGCGTTGCATCAAAATTATACCTTGAAGGATCCTGCAAAATATCAGGATCGTGCAGGATCGTGCAGGATCCTGCAAGGTTTTGATGCAACGCCTTATAGTAGGGTATACCTAAGGGGGGGGGGGGGGGGGGGTCACCGTGCACCCCCCCCCCCAGGACTCCTCGAAACTTACATTTTCAGGATCCTCATGACATACCAAAACATAATCAAGATGTTAACAGGAACAAAAAGTGGCTGTTCTAGATGAAATTTAACCCTTAAAGGGCCGGCCGGACTTTTTTTTTGGCTATGCTCAAACCGGAGGGGGGATTCGGCCTTCCAAAAATCTCGGCCCCCAAAAATCTTGGCCATCAGTGGTGCAATCGCGATGAAATTTCACATGTGTGAGACCCACGTCAAAATCTACAAGATTGTGTCATAAGATTTTTTGAAATAATCAATTTAGTTCTAATTTTAATTAATTAATTATGCAAATTAAGCTCAAAATCATATTTTGGCCTAATTAAAAGCATTGAGAGTCTAAATTTTGATCTGTAAATCTGTTTCAGCATATGCAACAATTGTACATCACAAAAACTTCCAAAGCTCGTTTCAATTCTTATGTATTCTATTGTTTTCAAAATGTCTTATGTATTTCTCTGTTTTTCAAGTTTTGTTTTTTTCTTTTTTTCGATTGAAAATTGTCACTGACCACTTTTTTACCATAATTAGCACAAAACTAATCAATGAAAGTGATTAATTGTAAAAATAATCAGGTTTTCATGACTTTCATGACAGAACATCTTTTTTTCCATAGAAAATGTACACAAAATCACAAAATTGTGCCCCTTGATTGTTCCATAATGTCGAATTTTAATACAACGGGACCGCGAAAAAGCGACTTGGAAAAAAAAATGATTCATGCTCACGTCAGAAGTCCAGTTTTGTATCCACAGGTCCTGAGAATGCGTTCTGTCAAAGCACACGTTGAACCCTTGCCCTTGGTCCCCGCTACGTGAATGCAGGACAGTGAGTTCAACACCTCTTTCTGTTTGAGAGTAAGAAACGTTCCACCAATTACCGTCTCTTAGTCTTACCAAACTGGGTCTACTTTCTAAAGACCAACTACTTTTGTTTTTTTCTTTGTTTTGTTTTCACATACACATTGCAGTGTCCTGCATGCTCTTGGACTTTAATGACCATTGGTCCTAACGACGCGAATGCGGTCTCTCTTTTCTCTCTCATTAATTCAAATTTCTTTCTACTATCATAGGAGGGCTAGGTCCTCGCATGATTTTAATAGATCGTGCTTCAGCATATAGATTGTTTCTATGTGGCGTCGTTCTTTTGCCGATGTAAGTGAGCGTCTTACATGGTATCTACAAGTAAGGATGGGTCCAGGGCAATTACCCCCTAGGCAATTACCTCAAACCCTTCCCCTGACCCTAACCCTCGTCTTATCCTAAACCTTATCTAAACTCTTAACCTAACAACTGCCTAACTTTAATCTTTACGGGTGGTAATTGCCCTGACACGGTAAGGATGTTTTGTAACAAATGGGAATCATCATCATGACAGCAAAACGACTATGTTAATTGTAATAACGAGTGGAATAAAAGTGATACAATATAAAGTAAGCAAATACTAAAATTTCATTGAAAAACTCAGTTAGCTGCATACATTTCTACCTAATCTTTATCTCTTAACTTGCGACATTCAATACAATGAAAGTTCCTTGCCCCCCACACCTTTACTCGCTCTACAGTATGAAACACATGGATTAAACTGCACACAATAAATAGAGTACTTCCCATTTGGCCAATTCTACTACACACTGACGTCACTGTTACTCCTTTACCAGCGTGTTCACAACAGGATACACGGTACACTTTCCAACCGTCCCTCTTCTAGACATAATACCCCTCCCCACCATGATAATTATAATAAAGAACTAGAAATGTCGCTATGGCGACTGGTATGCCTCCGCCATGATGCATGATTCTCCTTATAGGTCTAGATAGTACATGTGGACAACGTGTGATTACATTTTCACAAAATTGGCTAAATATTAAAATGACAAGTTTGTTACAAATGTGTTGAATGTTCACCTTCCTTGACCTAGGTTTAATTGGATGAATAGGAGAGCATGTATGATTTGGGATTTAAGGTCTTTAACTTGACTTTGACCAATTCATACGTTTATGCATTGAGTAATTTCCAAGGTATGGAGAAAAAGTGCAATTTCTGTATTGAATAGTATTAGTCGTAATAGTAAATTGTTACCATTTTCATCTGGCCTTTGACCCTAAAATTCATAAGATAATCACTGTCAGGCAGAACATGCATAAATATGTAGAAAGTTTAAAGATAACTTGAGCCACTTCCGAGATGTGAAGGAAAAAACTTAGTTCAGCACTTTCACTTGATCTTTGACCTTTTGACCTTTGAGGCAAAAACAAAACAAAACAAAAACTTTCCAGAGAAACTCTATTAGGTTATACATGCATACACCAAGTGTAAAAAAAAAAATAATCCTGCTGGCATTGCATAAACATATTGCCTCCGGCACCACTTCGTGGCGGAGGCATTAAAAAAAAAATACCCAGTGGTTCAAAGAAAAAAAAAAAGAATCGTGCTCGAATCATGTAATACCGTTATGCCGACTCTCTTCAGTAGCTTCCTGCAGTCAGAAACCATTTCCGATCTCTTGTCAGGGAAATACTCCCTAAAAACATAGACAAGCTTTTCAACCTTCTTTAAGAAAATCTAGATAAAGGAGAACAGAAACGAAGGAAAATAATCATAATAAGACTCTGGAACAGAAAAATTATTTATAACAACAGCAATATTTACATGATAATGTGTCGGAACAGTTTCGTGTGAGTATCGATATAAAGTGAAAATCAATTCTACATCAAAGCTGACTTCAGTATAAAGAGAAAACTAACGAACAGAACGGTGAAATTTGAGTAATATCTGAATGAAAGTGGGAAAGTTATAAATTCTTATATATCAACAATTTTCCTTGAACGGTTGTGTCAGTCACAGTCCCACATAATATAAGCTGCTTAAGGCATTGTAAAATGACGAGTCCCATATATAACCTGCTTAAGGTATATGTAAGGTGACGATATATGTCATATCAGCCTATAGAAGTCTTTTCCTCGCTTACACAATATCTTCAGGAAATTGTCGGCGTTAAATTTTTGACAGGAATTTTTTAAAACTTTACCAAAGTTCGTAGTACCAAATTGACGGGGAAAGTTAAGGAATTGTCCCAGTACCGCCTAAATCTGTCAAAATGCATTCGAGATGCGTATCAGAAGATGATAGAATGATGAAAATAGAGTTCTCTTTCAAGTATAAGTGAGATGGACAAAATAATATTTGTACGATATCTGCACTCATTGTGCCTTCAATTAGATCTATATTACATGAGAAGAACATATCTGATTTCAAAATCAAAAGAGAGAAGTAAAATCCCTTTTATTTTGTACACTTGTTTGTATGCAAGTTTTCTTCTTGATTACCTCCGGTAAGTTAAAAAATGATATCAGGCGATATGTAGGAATAAATCAGGTGATATGATTTCTTTCATACATGCAGTTATAGATGCAGTGCATTATTCAATGATTACCTTTTGAACAGCAGTGCATTTAAGTGAAACTTGCTTCTAGTTTTGAATTCTAATACCGACTGTTTAATATTCCAGGTATATGGAATTGCCTTAATTTTGTCATGTAAAATCATTGAATATTTGAACACACTTGGATCTTCACCGGCTTATCAAAACAACCGAAAACAAAAAGAAAAAGAGAAAAAACAGTTGACGTTGTGCAAATGCTTGCAACGCAGTGGATTCACCACAAGATGACGAATAGCAAAAAGAATACATTGGAATCGAGCAGCAATGACATATGCAGTCTTATATGAAGAAATAAATATTGAATGAAAATTAGCAGTTAGATTCAATGAAAGTGATAAAAGACAAAATACTAATCACGTAAAAAGTGGAGACAACATTTCCTTTCTATAGTCTTGAACAAGAGATGAAATTGGGTTCGGGAAGAATTATATTCTGTACAATTAAGAACACCTGGTGATACTATATAATAATGTTGCTTTTTTTAAAAGAGATATTTTGTTTGCTTGCACTGTAATTGCATTGAAAATTTTAATTCTAAATCAAATATTAACTTTTTACAATGTGAAGTTCTTCATCATATTTTTTTTAATAACAGGAATATCAAATGAATAGAGTTTTTAAATTTATCAAAATCTGATAAAAAGATAAGAAAAGTATGGAATTTTCAAAAGTGTCATTTCTTTTTGCAAATAAGATAGATCACCTCTAAACAGCACGCAAGTGAGATGATCCAATGTTGTTATTACCTCAAAGACATTCAGATTTAAATGTACAGTATTGAATCATGCTTTTGGCAACCCACATTTTACCCTAGATAGAGTCATGTTGATCAGCTTATCCCAGGATCACAGTAATTCGATAGGAAAGATCCAACTTATATATTTGTATCTATTTCATGTCAACAATGATAATTTAGTGAAAATGTATTTGAAGCCATTTGGACTTTTTGAGGTGACAGCATCATCACCTTTTACCAATTTAAATGCATTGAATTGAATTGAATTGAATTGAATTGAATGGATTAAATGGGGTTTAGTCATTAGGCCTATCAGGCTTGGCAGGCCCAATGGCTGAATTGGGTCTGGTTTACCAGCAATGATTAAAATATACAGAGAAAATGCTAATATACTATACAAAGAAGGAACGAACCAGCAACTTCATGAATACAGAAAAAAACAACCTTATACATACGGTTAAAAAAGGCAATTGCATAATATAAAAAGAAAAAAATTGTAACCAGATTATAAGCCTAAAACACATCATTATTCATGGATGTAACATTACAGTTCTCCCAGTTGACGAAGTAAGAGATGAAGACAAAACAGAGAAATATGGAAAAAAAAAATAACATTGAGCGAGTGAGAATGAAGATGAGATATATAGGATAGGGCGAAAGAGATGAAAAGATGGGTGACGGTTCCTACTAATGTTTATACCTTTTGTGAAGACAAATTTAGGAATTCCCTATTTTTTATTTTGTTTACGGTCATAATGTGACGATACCTATACCATTGCGTATCGAGTTTACACATTGACTTTAAGATACAATGAAGTCTCTTCAGGTGACGTTCAATACAGGGGGAAAATACCACAGATCATAAATTTGTACAGTGTGTGGACGAATAACATTTTCTCCTTTAAATGGCCCTCTGAACTTATAAAGCTATCTACTTACGGAGGCTTTAAAGCGGAAAAATCTCAATAAGATTACTATACCTCATACAGGCCCTCCTCGTCATTGTGTTGAAACCCGTTGGTGACATGATCTGACTTGGCAGTTTCCATCTTGGCAGAATTCTTTGTGGAAGAGTTTCTGAAATAGTTTCCTGGTTGAAAGTAAGCGAAGTGTTGATATACTTCAATATCACATATATAGATACGATGTCTGTGTCAGGTTCTCGGTGCCATGTGCAGGAATTAGATTGTCGATAAAGTAAAATTCACACCCTGCTGCGGCACTCGCTCGACATGTGATAGATTTGAAATAACAAAGACAGATTTAAAGCAAGCAAAAACGAACTCGCCTGGAACAAGGGAAAGAAAAAAAAATGTAAGAGAAACAATTAGTCTTATGATGATCATACACGTGATGATAGAAAGAATAAAAGCAAAATACGAGTGTTACACACACACACACACAAAAAGAAAAGGTTGTGGACGAAAGTGGATGAATACGATCAATGAACATACCCTACAATGCGGACTACAGCGAGGGATGGGCATGAGCGCTGGCCTGGAAAAAAAAAAGACCACAGAAAACAAGACAAAAAAACAACTTCTTTGTCTCTGAACACGTGAAGCACTGTCGTTTGTTCTCTCGACGAAAGTCATGTAATCTAGGGTATAGGACTAAGAACTACATTGTACAGCTAATCCGTAAGCTTGTATTTTTACGCACATACGCACACAAGCACACACACACACACACACACACACGCACACACACACATACATTTTATATATGTACAGAGCATATAAAAAAAAGAGGTAATCCAACTTTGGAGGGCTTCCATTGTCAGCTACAGAGGGCGCAATGTTGGTTTTGGGCGTGACCAAATGACCAAGTTATCAACATTGGTGGCCATATTGGAGGTTACGGATCATAAAGGTTAGGAGAAACCCTAAACACAAACATGCAGTCATGCAGGATTGTTACCACTTCCATTGACAGAATCCATTCAGTGAGACACTCCTTGTTCCTTCATGTGACACTTAAACTTGGACAAAGTGCAATTTGTCATTGTTGTCTGTTAAGTTCATTTGCTCAGTCATGCATGACATTAACATTTTGTCATCATAATTAGGTACCAATGTTGTGTCTCTGTTGTTTGTTTCATTTTGTCTTATTTTCTGTATTATGTATTATGTACTTGTAATTATAATAAGTGTTTTTGAAGATATTTCAGAGTGGTCCACAATCTACAAGCAATGCATTTTAGTGGACCTCTCGGTTCTCAATTTTAACCCTTCAAACATAACTTTGTAATTATAATAAGTGTAATAATAATATAATAATTATAATTGTAATTATAATAAGTGTTTTTGAAGATATTTCAGAGTGGTCCACAATCTACAAGCAATGCATTTTAGTGGACCTCTCGGTTCTCATTTTTTACCCTTCAAACATAACTTTTTATATAAATTCCAATGTGCATATCTTTGTAAGTTTGTTGATTACCATTGATTGTCATACTTTTTAATGTATATATGCTTATGATTGAATTTTTGATTTACTTTGTGTTATGTTTTGTTGAAAGAAAAAATGAAAATGAAAATGAGAATGAAATAAATGAAATGAAATGAAATGAAAGAGGAAGAGCATAACAAATACATTTTTTTAATTGAGTGAGATTTTCAGTCTAAACTAACGATTACATTCTATTAATGGCAACATATTTGGCATTGACAACTGATGACACGATTAAGGATAGTTACTGCATATACTCACAAATATAATGGTTGTAGGCCTATATTCATTGATACATGATGTCAATCCAATAAATACAATATAATATAAATATGATATAACACGAATGGATGAAATAAGAAACACCATGATAAGGAACCAATTAAACATAGCAAGAGCGGTATTTATACCCCTTCCCGCTGAAGAAAATCTTCCCCGGGGGCACCTGGGGGCACCCGGGGAACCCCGCAGTGTGAAAGGTCACTCGGTTGAAACCTAGGGGAAGCCTAGGTGAAACACCGATGAAATTTTGGGCAATTTTTACCCGAGAAGCGTCCTGGGTAAACACCGATAGTTCAACGGGAAATCACCCGGTGGTTCACCGAGACCGCCCAGCGTGAAAGGTTGTCTCGGTGAAACACCGGGGGAAATATGCAGATTATGTCAAAGGTCATGTTTTGTTTCTGGTCATGCACACGTTTTCAGCTAGCTAGCGCGTATGGCAAGCCTTTTTTACATTTAAAGTTTATTTCTGATATCACAAATTCCATTTTGTGATATCATAAAATCAAATTTTTGATATCAAGAATTCAATTTATGATATCAAGAATCAAATTTGTGATATCACAAATTCCCGTAAGTGTAGCACATGAACTTAATTTGTGATATCAAGAAATCGAATTTGTGATATCACAAAATCCATTGATATCACAAATTCAATTTGTGATATCAGAAATTCGAATTAGTGATATCTAAAATTCAATTTGAGATATCACTAAATGAATTTGTGATATCAGAAATTCGAATTCTTGATATCAAAAATAGGTTTCACGTGAAAAACCAATGGTGATTCGTGATATCACAAAATTATTTTTTGATATCACAAATTCGAATTTGTGATATCACGAAATAAATTTCTGATATCACTAATTTGAATTTGTGATATCAACAATTCTTATTTGTGATATCACAAATGCGAATTTCTGATATCACAAATTCCATTTTGTGATATCACGAATTGAATTATTGATATCACAAAATCGAATTTGTGATATCAGTAATTCACAGGGAATTCGAGCGTTTGTTTTGCGCTGAAATTCACCTGTGAATTCGAGCGTTAGTTGAGCGCAGAAATACACGGGGAATTCGAGCGTTAGATCAGTGCAGTAAATCCCTGTGAATTCGAGCGTTAGTTGAGCGCAGAAATACAAAGTGAATTCGAGCGTTAGTTTTGCGCTGAAAATCAACTGTGAATTCGAGCGTTAGTTGAGCGCAGAAATACAAAGTGAATTCGAGCGTTAGTTTTGCGTTGAAATTCAACTGTGAATTCGAGCGGTAGTTGAGCGCAGAAATACACAGGGATTTCGAGCGTTAGTTCAGTGCAGTAAATCCCTGTGAATTCGAGCGTTAGTTGAGCGCAGAAATACAAATTGAATTCGAGCGTTAGTTTTGCGCTGAAATTCAACTGTGAATTCGAGCGTTAGTTGAGCGCAGAAATACACAGGGATTTCGAGCGTTAGTTCAGTGCAGAAAATCGCTGTGAATTCGAGCATTAGTTTAGCGCAGATATACAAAGTGAATTCGAGCGTTAGTTTTGCGCTGAAATTCACCTGTTAATTCGAGCGTTAGTTGAGCGCTGAAATACACAGGGAGTTCGAGCGTCAGTTCAGTGCAGAAAATCGCTGTGAATTCGAGCATTCGTTTAGCGCAGAAATACAAAGGGAATTCGATAGTTAGTTTTGCCCTGGAATTCAACTGTGAATTCGAGCGTTTTTTTTTTTATTTTTTAGCGCAGAATACACAGGGAATTGGAACATTACTTTTGAGCTGATATTCAGATGGAAGGTATATTATACTGCTAACTTTTTTTTTTAGAACAATGTTCAAAATACAAACTATATATGAGAGATTTACACATCCATCATTCCCTAAATGATCATCAAGGTATATTCGCTGAATTATTGATACAAATCAATTATTGTTTTGCAACATCTTATCATGAATTCAATGATACTATGTTCACTTAGGGCCTACATTTAATTCATCGTTTTGGTCCTCAAATTGTCATCTATTACTACATTATTGTTAATCATTATACATCCCCCCCCCCCCCCATTTTTCATGTGGTAATCCCCTTTATATACGGTAAGACTCTTCCACCAAATCGATGATAATTATGTGTGGTTGTATGTGTATGTGTGTTATAAAAGCATACCATGTGTTTGTATTGCGGAGGACCGACCAAGGGCAATCACCCCTCTGGTTTGTGTATGTCAGCAGCGGAGAATAAGATAGAGAGACTGTGAGTCATGCAGGGTGCCAGAGGGAGTCGTAAACTTGTCAAATGTCCACCACTGGTGTCGGCTGGTGGTCACATAAAGCAACGTGTTTCTCCTAAAGACATTTTCTCACTCCTCAAAATCAGTCCTCCAGAACAAAGGGGTGTATCCATTAAGACCAATAGTGTTGGGTGTACAGTTTGCCTGCCCCACTGTTTATGATTTTGTAAAATAATTTAAAGTGTAATTATATAGGCAAGTTTATTCAAGAACCAAAACCGGGGAGAACAAAACTGGAATGCACAAGCCCAAAAGTTTTCAGACCAGATCAAGAAGAGTGAAGATATCCAGATCTTATGAGGAGTTTATGCAGCAGTATGCATGGCAAACAAACAGTTAGAATTTGTAGTAAGAAAAAAGCAGTGGTACGAAGGACTTCAATTTTGTTAATCTGCGCAATGAGAAATCTTTCTTATTAACTCGGAGGAGTAACAGGGGGAGGTCGGGAGAGAGTATCTTTCACATGACAGAGTAAAGAGAAACGCAAACAGAAGTTGTAAGTCAACCAGTCTCTGCCAAATCAGTGGCGAGAAATGGAGAAAAATAAGAATATAATAATGACTTTGAAGTAATTGACAACATATCAATAATGGCATTTTAGATATGTTGCTGAACGATTTATTTTCATCGATTCTTTTAAAACCAATTCCTAATCACTTTAAATGAAGACGAGTTGCCAAAACTCTTCATTTAGGGTTTTTTGTAACTATCGTTATATACTATGTAAAGATAACACCTGAAATGCCATAGGAATATCTGCGCTAAACTAATGCTCGAATTCACAGTGTATTTCTGCGCTCAACTAACGCTCGAATTCACAGTTGAATTTCAGCGCAAAACTAATGCTCGAATTCCTTATGTATTTCTGCGCTCAACTAACGCTCGAATTCACAGTTGGATTTCAGCGCAAAACTAATGCTCGAATTCCTTGTGTATTTCTGCGCTCAACTAACGCTCGAATTCACAGTTGGATTTCAGCGCAAAACTAATGCTCGAATTCGCTGTGTGTTTCTGCGCTCACTAACGCTCGAATTCACAGCTGAATTTCAGCGCAAAACTAATGCTCGAATTCCCTGTGTATTTCTGCGCTCAACTAACGCTCGAATTCACAGTTGAATTTCAGCGCTAAACTAATGCTCGAATTCCGTGTGTATTTCTGCGCTCAACTAACTCTCAAATTCAAGTTGGTTTTCTGCACTGAACTAAAGCTCGAATTCCCTGTGTATTTCTGCCCTCAACTAACGCTAGAATTTACGGTTGAATTTTAGCGCAAAACTAATGCTCGAAATCAGATTATTTCTTTGCGAAAGATATGTGCTGAAATTCCATGTAAATTAATGATATCACAAATTGGAATTAGTGATATCACAAAATGTATTTCTTGATATCAAGAATGTGAATTCGTGATATCTCGAATTGAATTCGTGATATCACGAATTGAATTTGTGATATCAGTAATTCGATTTCGTGATATCAAAAATTGGTTTTACGTGATAAGCCAATGGGTATTTGTGATATCAAAAATTGAATTTGTGATATCAGAAATTCGAATTTTTGATATCACGAAAGGGAATTCGTGATATCAGAAAATCTTTTTTAAAAGTAATATGGCTTGCCATAAGCGCGAACTCGACCTCCCAAATCCACACCTACAGGGTACTAATATTTTAATTCGTGTTTGTAAACATACACACGACACTACATAGTACAGTTCAATGTCGTTTCGTGTGCAATGTGGCGTTCACAGTGCGACGGCATTGTTTTGCATCGTGCTGTGCATTGTATTGTTTAATTAGCACGCCGTGTATACAAAGCTGATATAGGTTTACAGTGTACTTGATCGATTTGATGCTTCCTCCTTCTTCGTCTTCCTCTATTTATAGTGTCTAGCTCTTAACTCTTCCAGTAAAGTCTGATACAGTCCGCCTCTTGCTTGATTTTTTCGTATTTTGTGCTTTTCTCGTCAAGTGCTGGGTTTACAGTGTGAAGGAGAAATCCGTTGACGTTTTGTGCTGTTGAAATTTGAGGGAATTTTGCGAATGGCTGGAGTGTGGACCAAAGACGAAGAGAGACTGTTACTTCAAGTACGTAGCGAGGAGGCAGTGAACGAAGAACCAAGGAGGTACTAGGCAATGCCTAGTACCTCCTTGGAAGAACTGAGCGGGACGTCGGCTGACGCTGCCGCGTACGAGTCCCTCCTCCGAAAACTTGCTGAACATGGGATCGAAAAAACCAAATCGCAGATGCACAACAAACTAAAGTACATAAGATCACCCACGTTGCGAGCAGAAAACCCGTCTAGGGGAAAGTTTCACCGAGAGCAGTGTGAAACGACGGCACTCAAACTTTCACCGAGAGGTTCCCCGGTGAATTCACCGGGGAACCTCTCGGTGGTTCACCGAGACGGGCAGCGGGAAAGGGGTAGAATCTCCAAAGGAAGATTACGATATTTTGGTCATCTAAAACGCATGCCGATAACACGCCTTCCTAAATTAGCAATGGAGGGAAGAATTTCTGGTAAGAGACCACAGGGAAGACCACCCAAGAGATGGACAGACTGTGTAAAAACAGACTGTAGGAACAGAAATATGCTCTCTAGTAGAAGTCAGTCATCTAGCCAGGAACCGCCAAGAATGGCAGGACATCATGAAGCGGATGCCACCTCTCAACCCTTTGTTGGAGTGAAAGGCATAGGTCAAGATAGGTCAAGGTCAGTACAAACATGCACATACCGGCTATTGATCTACGTTTTAAAAAAGAATAGTGTTCTACAATACTCATCTCCATTGATACCATGAGATATAAGTTTGTTTTTACATATGAATACATGTGTAATGCATTACTTGTATTATCATTTTAATGCAAGTAGTTTCATGATTTCTTTATTCATATTACACACAGAGAAATTACGGTTCTAATTTGCACCCTACAGGGTGCATATCGTTGTAACACCAGCGGCTCCATTTAGGGTTCTATTTTTGGGGGTGCTTATTTAGCACCCTATATTTAACACCATATATGGTGCATATTTGCACCCCTCCATTGGGTTCCCTTTCTGCACCCAATAGGGTTCATATCGTTGTAACACCAGCGGCTCCATTTAGGGTTCTATTTTTGGGGGTGCTTATTTAGCACCCTATATTCAACACCATATCTGGTGCATATTTGCACCCCTACATTGGGTTCCCTTTCTGCACCCCATATGGTGAACAAAAAATCAGGTGCAAATTTGCTCCCTTTCTGGTTCATATCGTTGTAACACCAGCGGCTCCATTTAGGGTTCTATTTTGGGGGGTTCTTATTTAGCACCCTATATTCAACACCCTATAAGGTGCAAATATGGACCTCTATACAGGGTTCCCTTTCTGCACCTCATACCTGCACCCATTATGGTTCATATTGTTATTGTTGTAATTTTGCACCCTATGGGGTGATAAAGTCACCGCAATATAGGATGCAATACAATTTGCACACGTCTCTATATAGGGTTACCTTTCTGCACCCCATATGGTGAAAATTATAACCTTTTTTTTAACCCAAAATAATTATATACTGGATGCCTTCACTGACTTCACAAACAATTACCTAATGTCTACTGGATGCCTTCACTGACTTCACAAACAATTACCTAAGGCAACACTCCAGACATGACGCAAAATAGCATGCATAGATTTACACACAGTTTCTCAGTCAATTAAATCCACAATCTTTCGAAAAATGAAGTCAGAGACTTCAATTCAACAACAAATAGAACATAAACATGATGAATACAGTGCATACTTACATATAAATTATTAACATTTTAATATATGTCTAATGGAAGAGGGACAAGTTAACAGCGATTTTCTTTTTCATGGTTTACTTTAAAGTGAACATCAAATATACATTGTATTTCTACAAATTCTAATACGAGATGCATATTTTGTCATAAAAAGGGCAATGTAAATCAAAAATGTATGAAATTTGGTCAGTACATTGAAAAAGAAAAAAATATTTGTTCTTTCTATCAAATGATTACTTTTTCTTCTTTTAAAGGAAGTTACCACATTGACAAAAAGCACTAATTCTTTTTATTTAAAAAATCCCTGAAGCTTGTGCAGAGTAATAGTAAACTATGTGACAAATATCTTTCACACTGTCCTTCTACTTCTAGAATGGATCATAGATATGTACCTTGAATTTACCGGTACATCTTAAGCACCTTTATGTGTAATCAAAAGCACCTTTATGACGCTCTTAGACATTAACAGCGATATGTCAACTCTGATTTCTCGTACACAAGTTATTGCCAAAACAATGAAGGGTATGGCAAAGTTCTGTCATATATATTTGAAACTCACTACTTGTACTGACATATTCCATCCAATTCCAAACTTGAGAGCTAGCGAATGTGCGCCATTATACAATTAGTATACTTCACATTTTGTTTTTCATATACAATTACACCAATGATAAGAAAGGTGAAAAAAAGAATCAAAAAATGAAGAATGCACATCTAAATTTGGTTACTTTTTTATGCACACAGCTAAAGATATGTCCCAGTTATAAATCTTGGGCAGAATAGCACATCTGAAAACACTTTTCATTGCATCAAATTAACATTAACAATTCCACAGAAAATGTAACCTCAGAAAGGGAAAATAAAGTTAACCAATCAGTGGCATGACAAACTGGACATAAAGAGGAAGGAATATGTCTTGTGAGACAAGTTTAAAAACAATTTTTTTGATACATTGTTGTTGTTTTTTCAAGCGATGGAAACAAGAAGCACATTGTACTCAGTAGACCATAAATATAATTACACAATGTATGCAGTTTAGCCCCAACATTCAAAATATTGTAAAGAGCAGTCGATTTTTCACATTCATAAAGCAGGTATTGGTATTGGCACCATCACAAGCATAATGATCAGAAGCAAAATATATTATTATTACTATCATCATCATTATTATTACTATTATTATTATCATTATTATCATTATCATTATTACTACATGTATTACCATCAATATTTTACAGAGATTTATGATCATCCATGAGAAATACCTCAAGTGTTGATGTTACAGTCTCACAACTCTTCCAATCATTTTAACACTTAATTTTCACCAAACCTTACACAAATATATCAGCACTTTATACAACCTACTTAAAGAAAGCTTAAAATTATAATCAGAGTTAGAGGGCAAGTCCACCTTCATATAGACCTACATGTGGATTGAGTGAATGCGCAGCAATAAGCCAGTTCGGAGATAGCTCATGTGCACATAGGTACAACTGACCTTTCATTTTTCTCAGTTGGTTAGGCACTTCACTCAATTCAAAGTGACATAATGCAGCAGCTTGCCCACCATAGCCATTTATGGAACTCATATTCAAACAAAGAATGAACCTAACCAGTGTAGATGAAGTGACCAGTATGGTTCGTCAATCAACACTTAGGGAATCATCTATTTTATTAAGTGCTGTTTTGAATATGTTAACAAACTTTTTTGTGTGTTAACATTGCCAAATACCAGGCTTGCTGTCAAGTGGATGTACTGGCAGGCAATATTTATAAGGATTCCATGAATAATCCTAGCATTACAGATGCTTATCTCAGTGAAATTAAAAAACCAACCTGTCTCTCGGTACAAATAACCTTTTTCCGCACATGCTCAAACTGGTACCCCGAACTCGCTTATACTATTAGAACACATCAGTAAAAAAAGTGAAAAGCGGACATTCAGTTCAAAAGTTAATAATCTTTAAATCACTTGTGCAGTCGCAGCAGAGTGAGAAGAGTTTATGATGTCACATGCGTAGAACAATTCAAGGAAAACCTGAAGAGAATTTCACTTTTTTTTCTTTTAGGTAAAACATGCACATTTCCTCAACAAGTCACTGACGTATGTAAGGGCAATGATAATACATGTAGTTTCTGCCTTCTTAAAGAGTGAAGTCCAGTGTTCTTTTATATGCAAAAAAGTAGATATGATATGTTGAGTTTTCTCAGGTTTTGGAACAAACTCTATTTTTCAATCCTTATATACATAAAGGGTTTGTGAGAAAATCATGCTTCTGTCAAGTGTCACAAAGCTACTCCACTTATGACATTGCATTGCCAGAGACTGCCCAAAATTGACATACATTGTGTGGCTGTCTACTACAAAAAAACAGCAGGCGACTTATTTTTTTTTTTGTTCCCTACTTAAACAATCAATTCAAAGTGTGCATGTGTTATTGAAGCACTGAGGCTATCGATGGTGAAGAAATATCTAATATATGAACAATACAAACTAACCCCATCTAGTATCAAATATAATGGAAAGCATAATTTGAGTATTTCATATCCATTAGCAGATTCATATTTTCATCCATAATCCACCCCCCCCCAAAAAAAAAAAAAGAAAAAAAGATAAAAGTGAATAGAAGTCAAGTTCTCTTTAGGTTGTGTTTAAATTTGTAATTTGCCAGTTCGTTCTCTTGTATTTTTCTATTATATATTTCTTTAGAGTATTCTTGTAAATATTCAAGCCCAGTGCATTCTAAGAAAGGGAATAACCTGACAACAGTTTAGAAGACAGAATAAATAGTTATCGTTATCTATGAAATTAGACATTTTCACATATATTTTGCAAAAAAAAAATGCTAATCTTCATTTCATGGAGTGGCTTCATGCTCACCCTCGGCTAAAAACAGGGAGGTGATTACTTTCTGGATTAAAATGGAAAGATGTTTCTAGAGCCGTGGTGTTTAGCAATTCTAATGGGGGGGGGGGGGGGATTCAATGTGACCCGTCTCAAATTTTATATGGTCTAAACATACATGACATAGCCTATGACATAGGAGTCTCATTATTATGCCTCTGCCCTGAATGGTGCCGGAGGCATATGTTTTCAGGTTGCCTGTCTGTCTCCCGGTCTGTGCGGATGTATCTACGGAAAAATTGATGGGCTTTCATCAAACCTGGTTCAGGGATACTACATGATGCTGATGATCTTATTGGCTTTTGGACTATATCTGCTAAAAGTCAAAGAAAATTTGAAAATAACGTTTTTGCTACTTCTCTAGTCAGGGAAATCGGTGTACTCCTGTGTACTGGTTGGTTGGCGCATTCAGTTGGGTACAGCAAGGTTTCATCCTCTGCTTTCACAGGAAAGCCGACTCCCAACTTCTTGTTCTCGTAGTCAAGGTATATCTGATCCTCTGCTTCAGCAACCTGCAGCTTGGTCTTCATAGCTAATCTCATCTTACGCTGCATAAGTCGAAACTCCTCGAGCTCTAGTTTTTGATGCGTTTCTATAGCACCTGCTTCAGCTGCCAAATAGTATGCCCTTCTGGCCATCACTCTCAGAAGGACTGGCATGGCTTCCACACTGACTCAACGAGGAACCAGGATTGACATCCTGAACATCTTCCATCTCCAGCTCTGGCATCCTATATGGCTCACCAGTCTCTCGAGGTTGACCTGCATCACTCATCCTGAAGACCATTATTGAACTTGATGCATAGTGAACTCGATGATGAATAATCACAGGTCCCTTTGGCCCAGTATGAGACCAAGCCAACACCATGCATCAGCATGGATCAGCAAGGCTCAACCTGTAATTGAATAAAACAAAGTTCAACATACAATCAATATTGGAATATCTACCTGCTAAAGTATGGGATCAAGTAGTTGTACTTCTGAAGTGATTTACCGTTTACATACCTTGTTTGTGTGACTTATTTTATGTCATGTCTAGCACATGCAACTTCTCCAGTAGATATTATCTAAATTCACATATCGTGTATCATTGCTTATGCTCTGTGACTATGGCATTGCTAATTTATAACACACATTCTATTTTCATTGATAGACAACAAGGAGTCAAGGCCAACCTAAATTTTCTGACTTCAATCTTCATACATGTCTTAAATTCTCCTAAATGAACCAGGAACGCTATTTTTCTTCATTAGGCACATCATACATGCCTACATCGTTCTTCGTGTCAACTTCACAGAAACCAATATCCAAATGAGCCTCAACTCGGCTCAAACGTAATAATTCCTATTAACGAATATGATGCGACTATATCCGGTCACCTATTTACGTACGTACCTTGGTAACTGCGTCCAGCAGCCCCATACGCATAGCGTAATTACGCTATGGCTATGCGTATGGGGCTGTTGGTCGTAGTTAGTACCTTGGTTGAGGCTTTCCGTATTACCGTGCACTTTCATTGACTTATTCGCTATGCTTTACTGTATGTACCTGATATGTATGATCGCACTTCTGACATGTTAGTACACATGTACCTCGATACAACTCTTTCGCATCAGTTTTCACCACTCAGCATTCGATTAGCATAATTCACACATATCATCATCGATTACTGTGAAATATTTTCAACGGAATTATAGTACAACTATCTACTCACAACGTTTGGCTCATCAAAAAGATTAATTCATCATCCCAACCTCACGGTCGTCTGTCCATTTCAAACGAGGAACGTCAGTAGTATGCACGTACGTACGTATACCGCGCGACCAACGGCGTGGCGTGCGCATGCGATTTTAGCTTTGCCATTGACCAAGTGCTGAACGGTCCACGCGTGCACGCATAATACGTGTACTCTATGATAACGTCATTGAATGATATTCTTGATCCCGGTGCGAGAAGAAAAAACAAATGTTTAATTCAAGTAGTAATTTTTTTAGTACAGTATTACTGATGACACTGTTACTCTTTAACAACGTGTAGTTATATTTTCAAATAAAAATATACGATGATATCCAAAAATAGTGTGGCATTTCAAGCAAACACCATTCAACACCCACATGTCAGCTTTCGGGAAAGACTATGGAATGGTTCCAAATTCGAACCCTTAAGACTTGGCTCCCTTTAGGGTTCGGATTTGCACCCCTACACCCATCCCGAACCCTATAAGGTGCCTTTTAGTTAGATTTGCTCCTAGGGTGAAAATATGAACCCTAATAGAACCCTAATTTCTCTGTGTGTACAAAAAACAAAGTAATGTAGATTTATTCAATCAATTTGTTTTTTAGTTTGTTAGCTTGTTAGTTTGTTAGTTAGTTAGTTTGTTTGTTTGTTTCATTTCCATCTGAAAAGATAGCTGGATAGCCCATATTCAGCTACAATACCTGATCTTCCATGAGGTCCAGTTGTATGAAGTGACCGCTTCACCGGGTTAAACACCCTGTTTCTTTGCAATGAATAAATGAAGCGGGATCTTTTACGTGGATGAGTTGTAACTCTCTCACACACGAGACCTCTATTTTGAGCCCTATCCGAGGGACAGAATGTTTTGCTTCTTACCACTTACCAGTGGGGACGGTATGATTACATGAAGCATTGCTCAGCGGGACCCGGGAATCGAGCCGGGGTCCTTTCGAGCTTGAGGTAGCTATACCGACAGAGCTAACTCACCGCTGATAAAGTATACAATTTTGCATGTTTGTTTGCCCTATTATTTTCTTCTTAATCAAAAGTAAAGTCGACGATTTAAGTTCATATCACATTTTGCTACTCATCAAGGAATGAATTACATGGGGATGTTGCATTCTATGGTTATCGGATGATTATGATACTCGTCGACGAGCAACCTTTGGCTGAGATGAGCCACGGTGTTCAAATTAAATAAACTCAAACTCAAACTAAAACTCAGCCCTCAACTTCCCTATATTCGTCGAACTTTTTAGGCTCATTATTTGACTTGCTCTCTCTCTCTCTCTCTCTCTTTACATTCAACCAGACTCAGCCAAGCTGCAAATTTTAGGAGCAAATCAGTATGTCTAGAAAACAACAATTGCGTTGCCCTTGGTATTGTGACATTCTTCCTTTTCTTAACCCTAAAGCGTACAAACGCCGTGGGAATTTATTTGATGGATTGTTGCGCTGTAAGTGTTCACTATTGAATTATTCCACGCGCTACACTCGAAGTGCCTTTTTGAGTATACAGTTGGTGTGGATATGGGCCATAGATGTGGCAGGGCGAATGAACTGTGAGGAAAGTAGATGGAATTAAGTTTCAACCGACAGAATGACTCAGAGTCACACCGAGGCAAGTCCACTTAAGCCAGTATCTAATGCTGGTTGCAAAAATAAAGGGCAGCACAATCATGAAGACGTATCATATAGCTATGTATAGATACCTACTGACGAGGGGATATATCCTTCCAAATTACCAAACAATACCTTTGTTAACTCCATAACCTGATGATCCAAGACATAGAAAAACAGTTGGCTCAACGTGGGGAATAGTCTCATTGTTCAACAGGTAGTGATATATCTTTACAAAAATAGGTAAAAAAGAATATGTGACATTGAAAACGACTAAGACCCCATCAGTATCTTTCTTTTTGTGTGGCTAAATCCAGATTCTCTCAAATTCTCTCAAATTCCCTTTCAACGTCGTCATGGCGTCTAAAATCAGTGATTGTAATGGGGATTGTTATTATTCTTATAGTATAAATTGCGCCGAAAGAGAGATTCGAGAGAGCGTAATCAATGGTAATGTTTCTCACAGCAATATAATGGCCAGTGCATACATAATTCTGACGTGTTTAAAGTGAGGAGTCCAATGGGGCGTGTCTCTGCGAACTTGAAAGAACCGCTAAGTCAAGCGTGTCACAAAGGAATCTCTTCGTGTTTGCTTCTAGCTGTGTGTTCATGAATAGAGGTAATCATCTGTAACTGTGTGATTTGGTGTATTTGGCATTCGATATTTGTTAACATGGGGCCTCTCTACAGCATGGCAAATTGTGTTTTCCACACATGCTTTCACGGGGTATCTCACTGAGCGGCGAATGTTTGCGAACATAGCGAATTTTAGGGAATTTTAGGTTCCGCCAAAGTTCATTATAAGTTGCAATCGAATTCGTAAAAAAATGCAATCAAATTCGCAAACAGTTTTCATGGTCGGAAGCTTTTTGTTGTTGTTGTTGTTGTTGCCAAAAAACCTGCTTACCACCATGAAAGCTCTTTGCGAATTTGACGCAACTATATGTTTTCCCGGTCAATTTCATACTTTTGTCATTCAAATTCATTAATGTGCATTCAAATTCACACAGTGCACGCACGCAAAAATATTCGGGCATTCAAATTCAGAATCCGAGCAATCAATTTCATTTATGGGCGTTCTATTTCGTTTTCGTCCAATCAAATTCACGATTGGGCATTCAATTTCCAGATGCGAGCACCGACTCTCTTATTCGTGCATTCAAATTCATGCGATAGTCATGTGATTGTCCCGATGAGCTTGTTTGGAGCCTTCAATTTCATTTTTAGGTGATCAAATTCCTACTTCGTGTAATCAATTTAACGAGGAAAATGGAGTAGACTTTTTTAGAAAGGAAAAGGGGCCAACACAACCAATGAAGGTTTGTATATAGTGTAATTACGATTGTTTACAGGTTCTACATTGTTCTCTGTTCATGTATTCTTTGTTTTTCATCTCAATGAATTTCAGATTGTAAGGTCCAATCAGCAATGCATCCAAACAACACAACTTAATCATATTTCTTGGTGATACTGCATGCTGACAACGCCCCAACACCAGCCACATAATGACAATTCATCAATTTAAAGGCAAACTGACTCACAATGATCTCACTGTGTATAGTCCCGCAAAAGTAAACCAATAAGATAGCAATACACAACAAACTAGACGTATAAAATGTTCATGTATAATCAGTTTCAATATAGTCGAAATTGTTTTTGTTTTTTTCTCACAGGTGTCAACCAACCCTCCGTATTATGCTCGTCTGTAGGCCTATACAGTGCCTAATGTTTGTTTGTTTAATTTTCCATCAAAGAAGATGGCTGGATAACCCATATTCAGCTGCAGTAGCATAGCTGGTCTTCCATATTGGGTCTAGTTGGATGTAAGCCTTAAACACTCTGCTCTTTGCGATGAATAAATTCATGAAGTGGGATCTTTTACGTGCATGAGTTGTGACTCTCTCACACATGGGACCTCCATTTTATGTCCAATCCGAGGGACATGTGCCTGTTTATTCCTTTTCGCTAAGCGCGAGTTCAAAATTTTCAATGAACAGGTGGACCTCTACTGCAAAATAAATAATAATCATCAAAGACAAATGGAAAACACACAAACAAACTAAATTCAGGATTTCTTTTAAATTGAATGCAGTTATTTGGAACATGGTTGCCGATTCACGAATTTGAATGACCGACGAGATTCCGTCGCCAGCTTGACATTTGAATGCTCATTGATGAAATGCGTGCTCCTCTCTTAAATTTGAATGCTCCGATAGTGAATTTGAATGTTCTGATAGTGAATTTGAATGTTCCGATAGTGAATTTGAATGCTCCGACAGTGAATTTGAATGCTCGGATAGTGAATACGAATGACCGGATTTTGAATTTGCTTGCTGATTCAGTGCTGCTAGTGTGGAATGCGTGAAATCGAAAGCTCGGAATAGGAACTTGAATGACATAAGTATGAAATTGACCGGGAAAACCTATCTTAACGAACCCTGAAATCCCCTTGAATTCGGTTTATACGCTCGCAAATATTCTCAACTCAGTGGAATACCCCCTTTACTGCTCTGCAACGAGCAAATATTAATGGTGTGATGAAGAATCAGCATTGAAGGATGTTGTTCGTTACCAACGAACCAAGTCGTGTATCATGTATTGTTTATGACTGATACCCATATTCTTTTAACCTGCGATTTTTCAAAGTCGTGCATCAGATGGTATTGCTTGCGAGTTTTCATGAGATATATGCATATCAAAATTATACAGTTATGAATATTGTAACGAATACAGAGAGTTTAGTATTCTATATAAGAGGAGAAAACAGGTCTTAAAGGCATTATTTACTACTTGCAGATGAAGCAAAAACCCAGATTTAATGATTCAGTATAGTTCTAAAACGTGAGTTAGGGATATAGAAACAACCTTTGTTATAATGCCAATCAGTATAATCAATGTTAAGTATTGTTAGATATACAAAATGTGAACAATAGTTATGATAAAAGTGTTTCAAGAATAAATCGTCTACAGTTACGGTTTACTGAGAAAAGTAGTAATATCTCCGTTATGTCCGTGTAATTTTAGCAAACTCAGGAGCCTTGAGGGCCACCAAGGAGGCATGGTGTGCATCTGTATATGCCACTATCGATAACACGTGCCAAGTTCGTAGAAAATAACGTTTAACTATATACTGAGTATGCGTTTCGAAAAAGGAGTCCAAGTCCGTGATTTGCTCCTTTCCCCAAGGGCATAATAAACTTGAAAATACACCCACTGATGTACATGTTTATTGAAGGGCTTTGTAGTTGTGCACCTTAGTGTAAATCCTGTCTGCCACATCTATATTCTCAGAACAGAAGCTTTTTTGAAAATGCTGTTTTTCACAGCCATGCACTTTTTAACAGAAGTGTCTATGTCATGAATAGAGACTAAAAACTGAACGGTGTGCTGAACAGTAATATAATTTTGTGCTAACAGGCAAACCTTTTCTGAAAGCAGCCAGGCCTCTCCTTTCCTTCTTCCCTTTCTACTCTTCTATCTCTACGCAAATCACAACTCCCCTCCATCTTTTTTTTTCTCTTTGTATATGTATTATGAAAAGGGTTGCGAGCAGTATCAAGTTATGCTCAAGCTGTAGCCCTTTTGTATTATGTTTTGTTACCCGCAGTATTCATTTTTGTTACACAATATTGTGTGAATCCAATGGATACACAATTACATTGTTAGCAACGCGTGCACACACACACACACACACACACACACACACACATATATATATATATATATATATATATATATATATATATATATATACCCGCAATGGTAATGCCAAAGCCAATAAATCACATCAAATAAAAGAAGGTGGCATAGAAATGCAAGCTTTGCTGTGATGGCAAATCTTTTTACAAAGGTATGACCTTGATGCTTGTACTTTGGCCTGTTTTTTTTTTTTTTTCTCGCGATCTATCAATCGGCTTGTGAGGGATTCTGCGTTTGAATAAAGTTTATACAGTTGGCAAGCCGTCCATCGAGCCAGGCATGCGAACGTGGCACACAAAGAATTACAAAGAAAATGTATTGTGAACTTTTTCTTCTGTGGGAACTTCTAGGTCCTCTTGAGGCCTCCAAAGGTGGCACGGAGCCCATAATCAAGAATATCATAGGCCTTTATATCATACTACCCAAGTGATCCACTTGCCAAGTTATAGGTGACAAGTTTGATCATGCGTTTTCACGAAGATGAAAATGTGAAAAATCAATTGATTTATGCACCCCCCTCCCCCTCCCCCGTAATAAAAGGGGTATAGCTCTGGATCTGACATGAACAAACTTGAAACAGCACGCGCATAGTTTACTTACTTATAGCATTTTACCTATATCATGTTTTAGAGAAGAATATATATTTGAAGATTCTCTGATTTGGGACTTCCGGAGCCCCTGGGGGCCCTTAAGTGGGTCATTGTATTCATTTCTACCCATTACTCTATTACCCTAGCGATACCTCGATACCTGCCAGATTGATGAAAATATGACTGTATTTTTTTTTTAAAGAAGAAAGGGACAATAACTTTAAAAAGGGTCTCGATTGGTCCCCCCCCCCTCCCCACTGTCCCGGTTGTTTGTTTGTTTGTGCGTTCGTTTGTGTGTGTGTGTTTTTTGTTTGTTTGTTTGTTTGTTTGTTTGTGTGTTTTTTTTTGGGGGGGGGGGGAAGATCTGCAGATCAATGAGTAGTCAAAACTGTATTTATTCATAGCTCCAGCCTTATCAGTTCTAGTTACTGAAAAACAAATTCTTAAGGTAGGGGTGGGCATGGCGTCCAGTTGAAGAAATCTAGAGAAAGCACGAAATCATGAGAGAAGATCTATGGATATATTCTACTGTGTGTGTGTGTGTGTGTGTGTGTGTGTGTGTTGTAGCTTGTCGTATTGAAGAACACAAATGTTTTGGTGCCAAGGAATAAATCATATTATATCCCTCATGTAAAGCTTCTTGCCATAGGATTGTACAGAGCACGAACATGGTGTAGTTTTACTAGCTAGCGACGAGCAACTGGATGCAGTGCAATTGGTTACTAGCCAGCGTGATATAGTACTTTTGGGAATCCACGATTTGCACCCAATCGTGATCGTGTGATCGATATCTACATTTCTCACTTAAGAATGTACGCAGTGCGCGTAGTAGCGATACTTTTGAGCGACAGTCCTGTGGCTTGTAGCGAGCTAGCGCTAGCAGCGCGGTGCGCGACAGCATTACAGAAATCTGTGGTGCGATGGCGTGTGTGTGTAACGTTATTAACAATAAGTGTGATCAATGCATTCAGCTCAATTGACAAAGTGACTGGTTCAAGTAACGGAGGAATGATCGCAGGAGGACACCATATCAGGTACGAATTAGGAATAAACTAAAACCGATTTTGAAGATGATCTGGGTAACGAAGCTGCTTTAGGCCTACTTCTAACGTAGTCCTGGACCTCCTCGATCTTTCGGAGTTTTGCACGCTGTAGTGTAGCTCGTGTGAAGGAATCAATAACCGGTAACAGCGCAGCGGTACGTGTCGTTCGCTACGCGCTGCACGCACTGCTGCTGCACAGCTACGGCCTAACGTTAGATTTATCGTTCAAGAAACCTGCACATTTTTCTAAAAGGGAACCGTCATTACTCTAGTAAAATGCTCGAGAGGGATATAAAACAAATATCGACTGCTTTCTTTCGGGCCATGGTAAAACTATTTGACCTCGGTGATTTCTCAACAGTGCCATGTCCCTCGACTTCGTCTCGGGACATAGCACTGTTGAGAAATCACCTCGGTGCAAATAGTTTTACCATCTCCCTCTGCAGCAGCCGATATTTGTATAATATTATCTGATGTAATTTCATTGAATGTGGAAGGGACTACCGTGCCCATGCAGTGGAAGATGACTTCTGACTTATATTGATTTCATTTGACAAGTATTGGGCATGAATTATAGCAGACATGCAAACACTGTTGATGGACAAAGATTGATATTTAAGAATTGAGATTTAATATTGTTTCCATATTAATGTGCTTAGAAACGTCAGTATTAAGGGCTATTAAGTGTTATCTATAATTATTACTATTATTATTGGTAATATTATTATTATTATTATCATTGTTATTATCATCATTATTACTGGTAAAGCGCAGTCATGACCGTGTATTCGCGTCCATCAACTAGTAGTAATATAGTAATAGATGAAATAAGATATAATAAAATGGAAGTAGTAGTAGTTGTTGTTGTTGTTGTTGTTGTTGTTGTGACTTAGTAGCAGTATCTTACGCTATAAGTGAAAATCCGTCGTGCCGTTTTCGATAAGAAGCCGAAAGTGTAAAGATAATTTAAGGACGACACAAGATGTGATGGCGGGGCACGATGAATGATCGCAATATTTCATTATTGAGTTTTTGCTCAGGTGAGAGCTGAACCCCTCAACATCACGATCATCCTGCGATGGTTCCCACGCAGGAACGGTGACCGTCTCGTTAAAAATTGAGACCTGATTAGATCGAATAAAAAGTGAACGTTGATATCCCATACAACGACACGTAGTTGATATAATACTGATTTCAGTTATTTCATACGCGCACACACACGCTCACCCACTCACTTACATACGAAGAACACAGGCAGCTCTCCGTGATCATAAGCCCGTTCAATAATATGGGATCAGCTCTCTTAATTAAAAATTGGGAAATTTTCAACGAGCCTATATGTGAGCTTAGCGTGTTTAGAGTGCATATGGGAAGCAAAAACAATAGTTTACACGGGAAACGTATCTGACACGGTAACAAATCGTATCATTGTGCTATCCTCATGGCGTGATGATAGATTAATTGGATTTCTTTTGTGTTGGGAAATTCCAAGGATGAATAGAATTCGAATAAAACGTTAAAAAAAAAGGTCATGTTGCCGAGTGCAGTTTCCGTGAAGTAGGCTATTGAAGTAAACAAAACGACTCCACGCTCCAAGCAAACAGAATTCCAATCACCGCAAGCAAGAAAGACAGCACCGACAGATTGCTATACGATTGTATGTCTATCACTGACCAGTATAATTTCGCCAAGATTTCGTTTTTGTGCTTTTATTTCATAACTTGTAATGTATTTTGTTAAGGTTAATGCAAATAATGATAATAATAATACTGAATTGAAACTATGAATAAAATCGAGGACATGATAGAACACTGCGCATTAACACATCGACAGATGTTGAAGAGCAATGTGAATACACTTTTATATAGTGAAAAGATTTCTTAGCTAATAAAGCAACAGTTTCTGAATGAAACACAGGATGATGATAACTTGTATTACTATGCGTTTTTCCACATCTATAATATATCTTGAAATTACATTAAAATTTCTAACCTCTAAATGCGAAGCAACTCATAACTCAATAGAAATCAATGACATAACTATAAAATTATTACAAAAGAATAGAAGAATGATTTTTATATAGTCACACACTTGTTGATTTAAGAAAAAATGTCTATTACTTGAATGTGAAAATCTTACAAAAAGTAACATTTGAAAATTCACATTCAGCGTAGCCCACTTAACTGTGATCGATTTCATTTGCGGCCTTGGGTCCCAGCAAACACTGACTATGATTAAACGAATGTGCCTGCAGTGTAGGGTGCTTAAATCCATGATTGAGGTGGGGTTGAAAACAATGTTGAAAGACTTTTTCTCAGACTTACCTAAACAAAATAACTTTGGCGACAGTGGAGTTTGTACAATATTTCAGCCTTGCTTTATAGAATTACAGCGTTTGAATTTGGATGAATTCACATCGATTATAGGGGTACCTTCAATGAATAAAAACTATGATATGTTGTAACATTGTCAATGTATGTAATATAATTTATATATATTTACCTATATATCTTTGGCTTAAAATGTCAATACACAGGAAAGAAAATGTATACATTTACGTGCTTCTTCCATGTCACCGTAATGATAAAAAGCAAAAGCTTCATGGTTTGAATCATTTTTGCTGCCAAAGCATCTTCTTAAAAGAAAGGAAAGAGCCATTTAGCATTGCTTTTAAAACTATGTCTGGTCGACATTGATAATTTTGAATAAGACAGAGATGTTTGTCATTTAATATGCTTGCAGGATCCGTGAGAATCACTGCGAGAAGAGTGTCAGTCATGGAATCTCCATGTGAACAAAAATAACATAATACAAACACACCAAAACACACTACACACACCAAAAACAAAAAACAAAAGGAGAAAAAAAAACTCATCAAAAAAATACTCATTTAAAAAAAAAATGAGCAAAAAAAAAAAAAAAAGAAGAGAAAATGTTAATGTATAGTTCATCATCGTAACCCCATACAGTTATGTTTGTTTCGTTACTTTTGTGAACTCAAAGTGGAAATACATTCAAATCAAACAAAATCAAAGTAGAGGAGCAGCCAAGCAGCTATTACTAAAATATCACCATTAAACACCCTTATTGGTAGCTTAAACTTAATGTATGTCTTTTATGACCTATGGTCTTTGACCTCATGACCCCAAAATTTAATCGTTTCTTTCTTATCTCATCATGCATACATCCTGAAATTATGGTAAAAATGCCAACATCCGTTCTCAAGTTCTTGGCCACAAACAGACAGACATATCGACAAACATACAGAACCGAAAACATAACCTCCACAATCATCTTCTTTAGTTATATCCGCACAATGGAAAACTGAATGTCAAGAACCACAAGAATAATGAATGTCTGTAAATCCACTTACGTGGGCCTGAGTCCTTAGTGCTCTAAAGGGTACCAGTAGCAAGAGTTGGATCTAGGACATTTAGTACCGAGCCAACCAAGTATGTGCTGCCCGTAACCAGGATCTGAAGGTGATCTGCCGATTGAGGAGCTCCTCGCTCAGCGAAAGGTGATATTTCCTGGTTCTGTATTACTCCGTCGTTGAGGGGGCAGTATTTATCATCCAGCGGTCCCACCGCCCATTGAAGCGCTTCGGTGGCGGACGGTGCTACTCGAATGATGGGAATCCCAACCTTGCCATTACTGTTGCTTGGAGGAGTCGACTCGTTTGTCATCTTCTTGTGCAGGTCCCGATATGCATCCGCTAATGTATCCAGCTTCTTCAGTAGAGCAGGCAGCTTCAGAGGCGGTTTCTTGTAGTCTTTTATGCCAAAAATGAGATGGGCACAAATATGACTAATAATGATATGATGTAATTATGTGAAAGTTCAATTAGTTTTGCTGCATTAATGGTAACAATGCCTGCCTAAATACGTTCCCTTACAGGGAATGTGTAGGGATGTAAGATCTCAATCCGAGTTACTGAGACCGACAAAATAAGGAACATTACAATCTGTCTGAGTTTTATCCATTTTCAAATTGTGAAATCATCTGTTTTGTTTCAGAAAACAAGGAATCTGCATCGTTGTTGCTGTCACCACACTTACCCATAACTTCGTTGAGTTTGTCAGTGACACTGCGATTTCCACATAAAATCACCGCATCAAAGCTGAAATCCTGTGACAATCAGAAAAAAGGGAAAAAAAGAAAATTGAACTGACATTGTCGACTATGTGATAACAAGGTTCAAGCACAGATTTAAGGAAATTGGTATTGGTGATCTACCATCAAGTTCCTTTCTCATGTCTTTTGCTTAACCCTATAAAACCCAAGGGGGGGGGGGGGCACATTGTGCCCCTATACCATATTTTCGTCTGCCACTCCTACACACTTTACACAATTTCAACCAAATTTGGTGACTTTTCCTAAAATCTTATTGCGCACATTTTGATGTATAACTTTTATTAGCTATGTCCGATATTGCTGGTTGTCACGGCAACCGTAAACTGACAACCATGTTCGTCAGATTTTGCATGATTTTCTGTTCCAATTCAGTAAACAATATGAAAATGGAAGAAATGGGGGGTTTTCTCGGCCGTAATTTGCTGAAGGACCAAAGGGTGAAGTAATTATTGTTGTGAATTACCCTGAAATGGTATTCTTTTTATTTCTTTTATTTTCTATTTGACATAGGCATCAAACAATAGATATAATAGAAACAATCGAAACTACAGCATTTTCCATAGACTACCCTTTTATTTTGTGTTATCTTCACTCAAGCTTTGCCAGTAATCTCATTTGTTTATTATATTATCAATCTGCAAGCTCAAAATTTCTATATTTTGCAAATATGAAATATTCATTCCAAGCAATATATCATAGGTTTTATACATTCTTTATATTGTAATAAATAGTGCCCCCGTATGTTGACCTTGAGAAATTCCAACCATAACAGATAGCGAAGGTTGACTTGCTTTTCCTTTGAGGCAGATATGAAAATGATTGATATAAAATATATATATATATATATATATATATATATATATATACTGGGGATGAAAAAATGAAAAGAAAAAACATGATTTTAGCATATTTCTATGTATTTCTTTATATTTTGGTAAATAGTGTCCTCAGTGGATGACCTTGAGAAATTTCAAATGTTGGGTCATGTAGAGTATGAGTTGCTCTAGCCATGTGCCAAATATGCCGGTCATACATTATCATAATAAAGAAGTTTATAGGGGGCACAATGTGCCCCCCCCCCCTCTTGGGCCTGGAAGGGGTCAAAATAGCTTGGGCTTTTTGTAGCGTTAATTCTTTTGCAGAACTCTTTCGTACATCAACTCACCTCAACTCAAATCATTTCTGATTACTTACTTTTACTTACTGCCCGTTATGCCTCTATTGGCATGTAGGGCAGCAACGAACATCCTCCACTTCTGACGGTCCTGGGCGAGTTTCTGGATAGATCCCCATGTATGTTTTAGGGCCTTTAATTCTCCTTCCACTGTTCTTCTCCAGGTGGTCTTGGGACGTCCCCGCTTTCTCTTCCCTTCGGGTGTCCAGTGAAGTGCCACACGAGTGATATTTTGAGCATCCATCCTGAGTACATGCCCGATCCATTTCCATCGTCGTCTCAGAACAATAGTACTCATGTCTTCTTGGTTGCATTTGGAGAGCAGTTCTTCATTAGATATCTTGTTGGGCCAGAAAATTTGAAGGATTCTTCTGAGGCTTCGTGTATGGAAGACTGACAGTTTTCTGACGTCTCTCTCTGTCATTCTCCAGCACTCTGATCCATACAACAATGTGGAGAGGACACAGCTTTGGTATAGCCTCAGCTTTGTTCTTGTGCTATACTGTTTTGACCTCCATACGTTGTTCAACATTCTGAAGGCCGTGCTGGCTCTATTGAGGCGTTGTTTGATGTAATTTCCTGCACCTCCGTCGCATCTCACAATGCTTCCAAGATATCTAAATTCTTCTGCAGTTGGGACATTTTTTTTATTCACTTGTATCGGTAATGGATCTGAGTTATTCAATATCATCACTTCTGTTTTACTTTCGTTTATCTTTAGACCAATTTGCTGTGCAAACTCACTCAGGCGTGATGTTTTCGCTTGCATATGCTGGTGTGTATGAGAAAGTAATGCAAGATCGTCAGCAAAATCAAGGTCTTCCAAAGTTGAGAAAATGGACCATCTGATACCTCTTGATTTGTCTTCAGTTGTTCGCTTCATTACCCAGTCAATGGCAATTATGAAGAGAAGTGCGGACATGACACAACCCTGTCTTACTCCAGACTTCACTTCAAACTTTATACCACTGCTTCCAACACTGCATGAAAAATGTGAGTAAAAGCTCTTTATGACAAGAACTATATCGCGTGGTATTCCATACATACGCAGAATTTGCCACAAGCTCTCTCTGTGGATACTATCAAATGCCTTCTCAAAATCAACGAAATTTATGTAGATCTGTCTTTGCCATTCTGTGCATTGTTCGATGATATTACGCAGTACAAATATTTGGTCAATGCGCCCCCTTCCTCTGCGGAATCCTGCCTGTTCCTCTCTAAGCTCTTGGTCGACAGCATCCGTCAGACGTTTTACAATGATCTTTGAAAAAATCTTGCTTGGTATCGATAAAAGGGTAATTCCACGCCAGTTATTACAGTTCCTCAGGTTTCCTTTCTTTGGAATTCTAATAATCATACCTTCGGACCAGTCTCCTGGAATTTGCTTTCTTTCCCACACAGCTCTGAAGAGTGGTTCAAGACCAGCTGCAATCTCTGGTTCTACTTTAAACAATTCTGCATTGAGGTTGTCCTGTCCAGGAGATTTGCCATTTCTTAAGGACTTAATGGCAAAGATAATTTCATCTTTGGATGGAGGGCCAGTGTTTATGTCAAGGTCTTCTTCTGCTTCTTGAATGTCTGCCTCTACAGATGGTGGTGGTCTGTTCAGCACTTCACTGAAATGTTCTGCCCATCGAGCTTCTTTTTCCGTTTCTGTGGTAAGTGTCTGGCCCTGTTTATCAAAAACTGGTGCATCTGTCTTTCCTCTGCACTTTCCACTAATTATCTTGGTAAGTTTGTAAACTTTACCTTGCTCCCCTTTCTTCGCGGCATCTTCTGCTTGAGATGCTAGACCATCTAAGTAGCTCCTTTTATCTGCTCTTGCCTTTCTCTTGACTGTCCTATTCATTTCCTGATACTTACAAGTATACTTTTTCTTTAATCGTTCTGACTTTGCATTAATTACAAGCTTCTTTACCTCTTTCCGTTTCTTTATGGTGTCCCATGTGTCTGCTGAAATCCATTCTTTCTTTTCCTTTCCTTTGTAGCCTATGCACTCTTCGCTTGTCTGAACAAATGTCGTCTTAGTTTTCTCCCACATTTCATCAATTTCCCTATCAGTGTCGTCAAGATCTGCTAAAGCTTGAAATCTGTTCTTCAGCTGAAGAATGAAAGAAGATCTGGTCTTGGGATCGTTGAGCTTTTGAACATCAAACTGTCTCCTTCCTGTTTTCTTGGTGCCTGCTCTCTTAAGTTTTACTCTTAATGATGCCACTACAAGATAATGGTCGCTGCTAACATCTGCTCCTCTCCTCACTTTGACATCAAGGAGCGAGTGTCTCCATGTACCATTTATTATGAGGTGGTCAATCTGGTTCCTGTCTCTGCCATTTGGTGAGATCCAAGTCAGCTTATGGATGTTCTTGTGTGGGAAAAGTGTCCCTCCTATGACCAAATCATTTGTTGCACAGAAATCGAGCAACCTTTCACCGTTGTCATTCATGTTTCCACAGCCATGTCTGCCCATAACTCTTTCAAAGCTGGTGTTGTCATTACCTACTTTTGCATTCAAATCCCCCATTACAATTTTCATGTCGTGTCTAGGAATTCTGTCCAATTCAGCTTGTAGTTGCTCATAAAAATCATCTTTAACAGATTCATCACTATCGTTGGTTGGAGCATAACATTGAAGAATTGAGGCATTGATATGCTTTCCCTTCAGTCTAACTTTGATCAGCCTACTGCTCACAGGTTTCCATTCCAAAATGCAGTTTTCAACTCCTTTCTTCAATATAACTGCAACTCCTTCACGATGTTGGCCGTCATCTCTCCCAGAGTACAGGACAGTCTCTCCACTGTTGGTGGTAATCTTACCAGATCCTGTCCATCTGCATTCACTGACTTGGATTTAAATGGCCTAGCCGAAAATAATAATCTATTGTTTAAATACCGTTGTTGGTCCCCAAGATTTCAAATTTGTCTTTAGCACAGGTAGTGGTCCTACACCCCGGTCACCTTGCCAGTCATATTGAATACAAATGTCTTATGAGGTACAGAATGCTAGTATTAGGCATTGGTTTCTTGAATAATATGATTATGCATTACATTTCGAAATGAAAATTCACAGTAGATGTTCCTATCTAAACACTTGAAATTATTAGGGATGTTTCAGACTAAAGCTTTATGAAAAAAATATCAGCATTTGTTTGTAGTTATTTCATATTTTGACCTGAATTTTGGCATCTCATGAGGCAAATCTCTCGTTTGAAGAAGCTACACCCTGTAGACAATGCCAGTGTATATCTTGTCAATCAAGGACTTAAAAACCAAAGATATAAAACACCTGTTTCTTGACCCTGGCCTAACAGGGGGGGGGGGGGGGGCACCCGCGAGAGGAGGAGGTTGTTTTGGTTTTGGCATGGGCTATGTAGCTCCATGGTACGTGTGTGTCGACAAACTTTGCTCTTCTTCTTATTCCTGTATTTTCTTTATTTGTGGGTCAAATTTTTTCTTTCGAAATTCAAAACGGATGACAATAGAATTTCTCAATAGAATATAAAATCTGAAACTTTAGAAAGAATAGAGAAAATTGAGTGCACTTTGAATGGTCTGCCACAGGCAGATATCCTTATCATGCTCTTACGTAATATGACAGCTGTTGCAGTCATTAAACCCTGGCTTGGCCTCCAGGTTTGGCACGCCTGAGTAGAAAGTTATTTTGCAGTGGGCAAATACATCTACTCTCACCTCTCAAACGAGGAATTGTTAGAGGGGTATAGCACCCCATCAGCTTCGTTTGGCGATGGGGTCTCGCCTGAAACGGGGGTTCGACGGCATGTTAGCTGTAAGTTCATAAGGCGAGATCTTTAACAATATACATCCATTTAAAGGAATACCATGTCATGTTCGTGTTAACTCTGCAGTATTCCGCATAATATATGTGCGTGTATATCCTAGGAAGGTGTGCGTATTCAGTGAATGGATGTGTTAGCTTGCGAACGTTTGTCAAATTAATGGCATTGATATTTCATTTGTTTTGGATATACGTAATGCCTGCACTTTTTTCCAATTGTATTCTATTGTCTTCTGAAGATAAGATTATAATTCGAGTAGTTTTAAATCATGCCATTACATGAACAATCGGACCAATTGCTGCTCATTTTTGTCTTTCCTGCAAAAATTTGTGATAAACTCGTAACCAGACGTAGGCCTATTGTATTGTATTGTATTGTATTGTATTGTATTGCACTGCATTGTATTGTATGGTATTGTTGTATTGTATTGTATTGCATTGCATTGCATTGCATTGCATTGTATTGTATTGCATTGTATTGTATTTTATATTGTATTGTATTGCATTGTATTACATTGTATTGTATTATATTGCATTGCATTGTATTGTATTGTATTGTATTGTATTGTATTTTCAGTTACAAAATCTCGGAAGAAATATCATATACATGTTACAATTTCATGATAAATGACTGGATAGCCCTTTTCAACATTATCAACACGATATTGCTGGTTTTCAGAGGACAACCATACGTCATAGAATGAAAAAAAACCCAATATTGAAATATCCTACATACGCAGCAGGAGATATAGGAAGCTCATAAAAAACTTCTGAGTACAAAAAGAAACAAAAAATAACATAAAACACCAACAAGATAAAATAAAACAACATCTTTCCCAGGGTACTATGGTAACCTCTCTATGTATCACAATATCTGTAACGAAAGATATCAATACATAAACATTTTTTACTTTTTTCTTTCATCCCGAATGAATATTTGAATAGCATTTCTAATTGCAGTCGATACATTGATTGGCAATGTGCACTTTCTCATGCAATACATAAAGTTTGCTTGGAGGCCAAAGACCACAAGAACACATCTTCTTCCATCTAAACATTGTACGTGTTTTAGTGAATCTACGCCGAGGCCAAGTATACCTCCTTGGTCCAAGCGTGTCCAGCCTCCCAGTGGAACACAGAGCGTTTTTTTTTTTTTAATCCTCTCATCAACCGCAGCTGATTCGTTCTGTGAGCGTTGGTAATGAATTCTTTTACACATTACAATGTTCACAGTACAGCAAAAAGATATGGTGTGGAACGACATCCGCAGATTAGATGACCTACCACAAAAGGAGCCATGATGTCTTGTGCCCGTCTATCTCCACCGAGGTAGAACATCAGCACTCGCTTGACGACCCCTCCCATGACCTCCGCGTCACGCTTTGCCGCTTCAGCGAACCAGTCTCTACACATAAACGCACTGTGGTTGGTGTGTGCGTTGTCGAGGTAGTATGTCACGTGGCTGCCTTTGACCACTTGGTTTCGCCCAGGCCAGTGACAGGACGCCAGTGCTGATCAAAGAAATACAAAAACAACAGGGGATGCTGATTAGGTTCTTTTTTATGTTACTGTTGCTGCCTGTCAAAAGGCTAGCCAGATTAAGATTGTTACTTGTTGCTTCCATCAATTCTTTTGTTAAGTAGATAGCGTTACCTACCTTGAATAAACTCAGAAGGAAGAGTAAATGGCATTGCCCTTTCGACCTCTCCGTAGGTCAACTGTTGTTCACCAGTGGGGTCAATCAGTCCCGTGACAGAGTCCGGATCCACCGGGTGCTTCGGAACTGAAGTAAGTGGAAAATACCACCATATAAGATATCGAAAAGAAAGACAAAAGGATAAAAGGTTTTGAAGATCTGAACAAGTCATGCTGGTGTTTCTATCTCCCGCGAAACATTCCTTTTCTCTCAGATCATGAATTGAAAATATTCGAGAACATGCATGCAAGAGTTTATCATTTTAAAAAAAGAGCCCAACACACCTTTTTCAATGTCACTGATTGTATTTGGTTAATTCTATGATGCGCGAAGTAAGAATAGTGTGGTATAACAAAGTTGAAGATGTTCTTGTAATGTAATTATGAGAAAAAAAACACAAAAAGAGGGTGAAAAGCGAAGACATTTGTACATAAATCAGATGAAATGACGATGGCCAGAATAACAACCATGCAATCGGTTTGAAATGGTATTTAAGGGAGGACTGGTTGGTTGTCCCTCATCAGGGTAGTCGAAAGACAGGTAACCTTCTCGAAACAGCGTTTCAACTCAGGAGCCTGCAACAGTCTGTACATTTCCTGCAAGTCGTTGTCTATCACCTGTTCACCACATGCGTTAAGGGCTAGTGTAATAAGGCAGTTCCTCAACAAATTTCCCGGCTAAAACAATGTAGCTTTTGGCGAACATAAAAAAAGAAAAAAGAAGAAGAAATTGAACCTAATGCCACAGCCGAAAAAGATGTAAAAGAAATATTCTAAAGACTTCATCTTGTCTTGTTCATAGGTATTTGTTCATGTATAACGTCGCTTGAGTTAAATTATCAAAGAAATATAAATACTAAAAAGGCGATCATCTGCATATCGAAATGATTGTAAACCGTGTCTTACCACAAAATTGCGTTCCCCTAACTGCCTAACACAATAACCCCCTTCACATTACACCGTGTAAATGATAATTTTACACGTTGTATTCGATTGACAGGATTCAGGTATTTAAAGAAGTTTTTATGATGCTTCTCCCTTCTTAGACCAAACCTTTCCCGAAATATAATGAAAACATAATATTGAATTTCCTTGAGAATTGGATGTCTGTTTTCGTACCTTTATGTAATGACACGTATGCCGATGACACAGGTATGTTCAGTCGATTCGGGGGTGGGGGATGGGGGGGGGGTGGAGAGTACTGACCCGTAAAGTCGAATCTTCCTGGGTCCTTCTCCTCGAGCCAAGCTTTAGCCATCTGCACTGCCAGCGTTGCGTTGATAAATTGATGCTTTCCAACGAGACCAACTTTGAGCGGGTTGCCCCGGAAGTCGTTGTGTTCGATTGGCGAACACACCTGAAGAGTCGCCTGATTGTGACAGATCATGATATTCTTGTCTGTTTATTGATGGAATGTCTTGAAGCCAAATCATTCTCCATAAAGATTGAACGGCATTTGACAATGTTCCCAATTCATTTCTGGTAACGACACAAAGTTTGTGTATTAATGACGGTTGTAAATTGTGAATTCCCTGCAGCATCCATTCATTAAACAGCGTAAAAATGCACAGATTCTAACGATTGGTCTACCTACAGATCAGTCTGATTTCACGAGAACCATGTTCAAACTTAAAAATCAACAGTGGAACTATAAAATGAAAGACCACAGCTTGAACACAAACTAAGAAAAGAAAATCACCTATACCTTTAATAAGATAATGAGAAAGAGCGACATTATCAAAACTGTTCCAGTATAGCTACACATTTCATTCCTTCATTCATTCATTCATTTTTCCATCTCCAACAAAACTTGTAAATACATTTCTTTCTCACATAAGTACATATAATAGATGTCAACATTACAAATATGATAAATGCAATAAGAATACACAATAATCGGGTGGAAAAGAAACAGCACCAAAAAAAAAAAAACACATTCTGAAGTTTAAAAATTGAGGAGATGGGGAGGAATGCTGAAGAAGCAATGCTTGTAGGGTGTGGAACTGGATAAATTATAAACGACAAATTGGTGATCACCCTTGAGTGTATTGCTTTCCTATAGGCATTTTACTTACAACTATAGAAACGAATACGAGCAACTAATCACCTTTTTTTCAGCAGCTCTGCGGGTCAGAACTCGCATGGCCCCACCATCCTGGGCAACTGTGAAAGCAGGTCGGCCGTTCTTTGTGAAAGAGACATTACACATTAATGTTATGAATTTGCAACTGTATCCAGTTATTGTGATTCTTTAGTGCAAGTTAAGAATGACACTCACTAGGCATTCATTCAAGATTTATTTTTGATTAATCTTACAATTGCGATGAAAAACGAGCAAAAACACAAACAAACGAACAAACGAGCAAACAAACAATGAAGTGTCCATGCCGTAATGATCGACATTTCATCCTAATTTCGCGTTTTCTCTGTACCTTAAAACTAGTGCTGTTTGCAATACTATTTTGCATGAATTACATCATATAGATCAGTTATCAAAATATTTGAATTGTACATAAATACATTTCGGATATATTATAATTATATTACTAACATAATTGTTTTTCAAGTGATGCACGTCTTACCAGTTCGGCTTTTCAGCAAATCACACATTTCAATCCCGATATTATTACTATTATTATCATCATCATATGTATATATATTCATTATTGCAATTTTTCATTGGTTTTCTCGTTACATATTCATTCGGACGTACATGCATATCTTTTGTTATGCTTCATGACCTGAAATTTTTACAAATTGTTCAATATTACAATTTTATAAACGTTATAGGTTATATTATGCCTTACCTTTTGTTGGATGGGAATAAAGTAGAATTAAATTGAATTGAATTGAATTGGAAACAAGCAAACGAACATAATTCCTTCCATTGTGTCGTTCTATATTATTTAGCTCGTACGTACCGACATCCAGATCGACATTAGAATCCTAAGGGCTATTGGAACCCTGTCTTAACCTCCATATCGTGCAGCTATATGATGGCTCGAGAATTTATTCAAAACTTTGAAAATTCCTGACGTTTCCCTTTAAATGGATTGTCCGATTTTCTACTAATATTACCGCAAATATCCTCTGCTAATTATACAGCAAATTTTTCAAATAATCATTTTAGGAGGGCTAATTACACTTTGAAAGAAAGAGTGTGCAAACTGAATTTTCCTTATATCAATATCAAGTGGAAAGCAAGTTCCCTCTTAACTAACCTTAAAGATGCCGGATTTGTGCCAGGCAATTTCTTCGATCGTGTGTCCCAGATGATCCACGTGGTCGATACCTAGAGAAGTTACTCCTGCCACAGTGGAAGACCTTTGAGTATACCGGAAGAAGAAATCAGACTTTTGCTTGAACATAATAATATAACCCATTAAGAGGGCCTAAATGTTGCTGTGAACATTTAACATCATCTTGACCTTAATGATTGATTGATTATATTTCTGCATTTCTTGTCCACGCATAAATACATCACAAAGTCAATTGAACAAACTGATTGGTAACAATATTGTTTAAATCTTACGGTTGAAGCAGGTAAGTGGTTGATGCAAGCATACGATATCATTTCATGATTATGCAAAATAAAGATGAGCAGGTGTTATTTTATGCACATATAGGGCTTCTATACGCAAACTTAAGAATCACAATGTGCCTGCTGTTCAAAAGACAAATCAAAGAGCTCTAGATATAACAGAAATACAAGAGACCATCATCAAAAGCAAACGCTTGACGAGGAAAATGGGCTCAGAAATAGTTGTCTATGCAATGCGACAAATCTCATGTATGCACATGATATAATTCAATTCAATTCAATTTTTTCAATAGTGTATTTATTTCCATCATCAAAAAGAAAAGAAAAAGTTGACATAATCCAAAGTGATACAATTTTTTCATTTTTTCTTACACTCGTCTGAAAAAGGATTTTTTTTTTCAAATACAATAAAAGTATATGCACGAATGATGTCATAAAAAAGAGACAATGCACTTTGCCATGGCAACAAAAATAGTAAATAATCACAATGATGGAAAACAGTGTTCCTCTAAAAAATATCTTATTGCAAATTACAATCACCCAAATTACAATCACCCAATTCCTGATTTATTCTGTGTTATGTTTTGTTGGGAAAAAAGAGGATGAAGATAAATGAATTGAATTGTGTTGAATTGAAAAGGAATTTACTCTCGATTGAATGTGAAAGTACGAATTTCACTGCAATTAGAATAAGAACTAGTTAAATACACATTCTGCACACAGTCAGAAAGAAATAAAAACGACATTGCCACAACGAGAGAAAAGAAAGCCCTTCAGTCTTTTTTCAATATATAATATAACTATGCTACCCATTTTAAATTGAGCTACAAGATTTCTAATTAATCTAATTAATAAATCATCAATGATACTCCTGTAAAATCTGATGCGTGCAACACCTTCGCAATGATTTATTCGGGCTTAGACCACAGCAATACAGTGGTGGATCTTGATCATTCTCTTTGACTCTTTGTTCACTACTAAAGACAATCTTCTCACTTTTTCTAAAGATTTGGATTTTTTTTCCTAAAATGTCTCTCTTTCTAAAAAAAAAGAAAGAAAAAAAACCGTAGAAGAAGAAATCAATATTTAAATTCAACGCTAATCATTTAAAACGTACGAGCTTTTGATTCCGTGATAGGTCATTCCCTTCAGTAGGTGACTTAAATCAGTGAGGTTATATCTTGATTTATAATCTCATGCAAAAAGATGATAATGCATATTTTCTTCCAGCGCTGCCAATATACCTGGGTATATTGGTTCAAAGTGGCTTTAGATCCTTCAAATCTCCAAATTTGAGCACATTGCCATTTAGTAGGCCTACATTATTCTGACAGAGCCGTCGGTGTGCACAAACCTTAATTGCTAACATGGCGCCCAATTAAGTTATCTACCATACCTGCACCAAATGCGTATAATACATTTTCTCATAGCAGATTCTTAGCCTTTGACCGTTTGGGTGATTGTAATTTGCAATAAGATCTTACAGCAAAGCTATAAAGGGGTGAACGCGCAAGCTGGTACCGTTAGTCACTATTGACGTGTAGTCTTTTTTTTTTCTCCTGAAGTACGTGTATTACCGTCATGCTGTTTCTAGCACCGGTAACCATGAGTGAATCGAACTGAAGCGTGTAGAATACAAGAGAGATTACTAGTGTACTGGCTGTTTGACCAAGGAGCTTCCCCACAAGGATCATAACACGTGTTATGATCCTTGTGATTTTTGTGATTGTTACTCTGTCTTGCGTGACGACCCGGCTCCGTTTACATGAGCCTATTAATTCAGCAAGATGGTCTCTGACAAAAACTTTCCCCGACGCCTCGCTGATGAGCATTCAATCCTTGCCTCGACATTCTCCATCGTAAATAGCTGCTTTTGAATCAAGTCCCGGGTGCGGAACGTGAAAGCCTTTTAGGCCACGACAAAAGCTAGCGGCTTCTACAGCGGTTAGAGAGTGATGACGCCAGAAACTCACATGCAAAAACGACCAGTTCTGATCAGAAAATTCTATGCATTGTGTATCGAATCTCTTCAGTGCGGACGTACTGAAGCAAATCGTTTTTTGAATATATTATTATCATTGTAAGGAGTTGTTCTCACCAAAGAGTATTAGTCGTGTCGTACTCTCCTCCCATACCAACTTCTATGACTGCCACGTCCACCTGTTAAGATCACACAAACAGATTCAATTTAAGTAATTGGTAAACCAATCAACAAACCAACCAAAAAACAAACAAAAAAATACACTCACAAGGACAAATACACTATACTCATAACTCTATGATAATTTTCCGAAACCCATCAGATGCCTGATAAAAACATATGATAAATGCTCAACAAAATTAGCATGCTAGGGTAGAACCTCATCTGTATTGAAAATTTCATCCGAAATTATTAATTTTGTGAAATTTGTGAAAGTCTCTGACCAGCGTATTAATAGACCGTCACGTGATCAAGGTGTGACGGTTCATTTTGCTGAAGAATGACAGCTGTAACTTTCGGAGGTAAGCATTTGTATTAGGACCAAAAGCTTAGCACAAATTTCAGAAAATTTACATACATCATTGTTTTTCTATGAGGATCCCTTGTGAAGGTTTGTATTTTATGCGTAACGCTTCAAATTAATGTGAGACTGCATGTAACTTCCTAAATTCGGATTGTGTTCGCATTGAAAAGTAAGTATGAATCGAGTGAGGACGCTCTCCATAACACAACAATCCCAATAAAAGACCGAGTGAGGAATCATCTGAATCTTTTCGATTCGACCAGATAGAGTGGCAGGTTATCATGGTTGTGGAAGATGTGCTATTTCAAGATTTTTCCCAAACCTTTTCTTGAATGAAGATGAAGAATGACAAGAATGTGAAGAGTTGGTATTGACCAAGTTTATCACTGTAAATTGGATCTTCTTCATTCATATAAGCATTCTTTTCGATCATCTCGAGGAAGTTGAGGGCGTAACGGGCAAACTTCTCCCTGGGAAGAGCTGCACCTCCGACACGGATTCGTTCCCTCACTTCAACCAGGGGTGGTGAACTGGAAAAAAAAAAAGTGTTCTCACCTGTTAAAGTGCAGTTCAGGAGCTTGCGCGAGTTGTTTTGAAGCCGCTTCAACCGCACACAAGCAAACCAAAAAGGAACTTCCAGTGACATCCACGCCTAAATGAAACTACTTTGTGTATAACACCAATGTCGTTGACATATACCATCGTTGTTGTTTTTTTCACAGTTCTCACAAATGATTTTAAAGAAATTCTATCAATCTACCTTTATTACCCAATCAGAACCTTTTCACAAGAAGATGGATAAAGGTTCACCAATGTTTTTTTTTTTTTTTTTTTGCTACCGCATGGGATGATCGCATCCCAAGCTGTGCGTGAAACTCGGAGTATGGCATTAAGGCACTGATGAGCCTTTAGTCATCTTCTTGTGTAAACGTTATCATTACATGCTGTGCCATCCGGACATTGAGCACTCTGAACGAAGATAAACTATCCATTAAAAAAAAAGAGATATATATATATATATATATATATATATATATATGTGTGTGTGTGTGTGTGTGTGTGTGTGTGTGTGTAGATATATATTCAAAAAGTACAGCGTAGCGAGAAAGAAGTCTGTATTTGCGTTTGATATGTTTAAGCAATGATTATCAATGTTGAATTCCAATTATACAAGAGGACTAGAAAATTGAACAATAGAAAATGCGCCTCTTTCTTACGTCAGAAGTCCAGTTTTGTAGCCACAGGTCCTGAGAATACGTTCAGTCAAAGCACACGTTGACCCTTTGCCCTTGGTCCCCGCTACGTGAATGCAGGACAGTGAATCCAATACCTCTTTCTGTTTTGAATGCATAAGTTAAACCGTTTTAATGATGACATTTCCCCAATTCTAGTGCTGCTAGAGTTCATTTCAGGCCACATTCTCATCTCATCTCCTTTTTTGGTATGTTTACCTTCTAATGTATTAATTCAATGTGTCTCTACAAGTACTGTTCAATAAGATAGTGGCTTGTGATTTCATTGAACACGAAGAGAATGAAGATATGTTTACTAGCTTTAAATTGCTCACTAAAACCAAACGTGTTTCAAATGAAGAATGTGTAAATGTGGCTAACATACTCGAGACTAACACTGCAAGGAGATGGATTCCATTAAAAATTTTATCCAAGATTTGAATGATGTGTCAATGTATCTTTATTAAGGTTTAGGTTGATAAGGCCGTCTGAAAACTGATACATGCCGTCTTTGTACAACATGCAGCTTATTTTGGAAACATTTACATATGGACCCAAACCCAAATAACCCCACTGGGCATTTTCCCCCGTCATGCAAATACACAGACCAACCAAGAAAGAAGAAATTACTGTATCTTGCATAAATTAATTAACTTTAAATAATCAAGTACAATCATGCAGGTAACTGATTTAGTAACTTTTATATTTGGAAGCAGCACCCCAAATTTAACAACTTTGAATATTTTCATAGTTCCACAAATGAAGAAAGAACAAAAATACTATGTTTTGCATAAATTAATATAATTTGCATAATCAAGCACTGCACTGGTACCAGGTTAAAATGATGGCTGATGATTTCTCATCATTCATAAATGAACTAAGCACCCTAAATAACTCCACTCTATGAATTTTCATTAGTCCAAACGCATGATATGACTTTGCAACATTGATATTTGGATTCAGCACCCGAAATTACATCAAGAGACACATTTTCAGGTGGAGCCTAAATGCGGACTACGAAACTCAAAAATTAGGCTGATTTTTCCATGTCGTCCCATGGTCTATATTTACATAAAATCACAATATACAATACATGCGACAAGACTGAATTTTTCCATGACCTTGAGTCCCCCTCCCCTATTTGATAAGTAATGAAAATACTATGACCACTTTAAAATATCTGGACTGCTCACATCATTCATTGCACACAATTAAGAAGTGCCTTTATGAAAATAAGGCCAGAAAGTGAGAACTCCGCTATTATACAGTATTAGTTGAGATATTTCTACTGCAGTAGTCATACCGTTATACCAACTCGTTTCAGGAACTTTCTGCAGTCGGGAATTTTTTCGCATCTTTTGTCAGGAGGGTAGGCAATTTGAGAAGTGGTCATCTTTCCGAGTTTCTCCAAGAAGGTCTAGGATGTAAAGCACAAAATAATACTCACTCATTAATATAAAAAGTTCACAGTAGACACAATGAGCAGAATATAACAGCTAGGGTTTGATGACAAATTCTTCTCACTTGTTTTTGGCAGCTACTGGAATGTTTGAATTTGAAACGTTGGTGTCCAGAGGAAAAAAATAAGAGGGCCGAAAGAAAGAAGACAAAAACAAAAAGATTCTCTTTGAATTTCTGTTAGTGACCCGTTATCAATGTTTATTGTGGCTCCGGACCACCGAGCCATGCTCATGTCATGCCGCACTACAATGTTTTATTGAACCACTTCATTCACGTTTGCATTTCATCGAAGGATCTTTAGGCGAAGCACCGAAGAAATACATCGCATCACTGAGTCCTGCCTGTTTCCATGGCAACTTGAAGTTTTCTAGGGTGACATGTTTTCAAGCATTGTTTTCTTTGATCCATCCACATCGACATTAGGAAATGCATCAAGAACATATTAAGAGTGATGGCCGTTAATCCGAAAGTGAAATAAAGTTTTCATTCCGAAATTCATAAATTTCATGTATACATAGATGTTTGTTAATCCGAAAATGAATTACGGACCGCTAATTCGAACATTTTGTGGCATTATTCCTCAGGTTTGCTTTTCAGAAGATCTTTTTATTCGAAGATTCACTAATCCGAAAATAAAGTACGATTCATTATTTCGAGGATTCGTTCATCCGAAATTCAAATTAGGTTCGTTTTAGGAAAAACCCGTTAAATCCGGAAACAAAAATGGTGCGTATATACTTATTAATCTCACTATCAAAATAACAAGCCTTGGGAATAAATAACTTCAGCAAGCTTAGGATGCAACAATGGATAAAAATCTCACAATGATGCGGCAACAGTCAAATTTACAGATAAAATCCCATGATGATATAGCAGCAGCCTAATTTACTAACATGTTCAATTTGTATTTGGAAACGTTAATGTAAACGAGGTTATTCTTCACACCAAGAAAGTTTGACAAGGAAAATTGCTGAACACAGTGTGAAATCTCTTCACACTGTTAGATTTGAGTATATTAACAATGTGAACACTTTGGGAATCATCAATCACATTGTGAATCATCAATCCACATTGTGAATCGTCAATTCACAGGTGTGAAAGAGAACTGAAGTACATTACCATGGTTACTGTGTAAACTCTTTGTCGAAAGCCACCCACAATGCAATATCATCTTAACACTGTGAGCGAGAGTTCTCACATAGTTGATTGTGTGAACACATTGTGAACACACTGCGAGAAAATGTATTCTTTTCAGTATGGATGCTAGGATAATGGGATCAAAAGTTCGAATGGATTTAGACAGTTGAATAATTTCTGTCAGAAAGAAAAGGATACCATTTGCCGAACAAAGGATTAAATTTGGTCAGAGTACTTATTGTTTCCTTATCTGTCACAAGTACCTAGAATTTATAATTGTCTGTAATCTTTAAGGCGAGACATTTTAAATTCAAGTTTATCACTTTTACCTCATAAAGACTCTTTTCGTCGTTTTGTTGAAAGCCGTCGGTGACAGGATTTGACTTTGCAGTTTCCATGTTGACAGTATTCTTCTTGGAGCAGTTTCAAGAATGGTTTCAAAAGATGCAGCTGTGGAAGTTACCGAAGCGCTGGTGATTGTACAGTTCGTGTCTGTCTCTTCAGTGCCCCAGTATTTATCCAGAGAAATTGAGATGGAATATAGTATGGTTATTTGCACTCTGGCATGCTCTCGCTTGAGAGCCGTATGGTCTTATACGGGAAATCTTGCTGCTCACATTCTCATTATCACGGACTTGGCGTGAACGAGGTAACCACAAACAAAACAGTGGATGGGACCGTGACGAAAACATCCCGCACGTGGCATAGATTTCCCCTCTGCCAAAGAAGTAAAAAGAAAAGAAAAATAGAAAAAAGGATGAATACAAAAAAAAAAAATCGATGAAACACTGACAAGATCACAAACCACGTAGATTTTAAGAAAGCGAAGCCATCTGACCTTTTGCAGTTTGCCGTGAAATAAAGTTATGCCTGATAGGACAAGATTGATTGGTCAAATCGTGATGCGAGTTGAAAAGAACAAACAAACCACAGACTACAGAGAATTAGGTGTCCGAGGGTTGGTCTCAGAGGATCGAGTCTTCGCGGATCTTGAGAACATTGTTGTGCCGCAAAATACGACAAAATGGTAAAATGGGGGTGTTTATATCCATGAGCCATTCCATATTCAAAAAATCCGCGATTCAAACGGGAATGTAGTATAATGGTCGAAAACATAATCAAAATATCTTTTGGGAAGAAATAATTGAAGTCTGCAAATAACTCCTACATAAATGAGCATTAATCCTAACCCTTAAAAAAAATCCTGAACCTAATCCTATTACTTACTGGTATTCAGCCCGGAGGGGTAATTATCCATGGGGATAACCGTCCCAATACATTAACTGTACAATCGGATTGAATATGGAGTGATGTCCGTTATTCTAAAACAATTGTTTTTTCCGAAAATGAAATGAGATACCTTATTCCAAAGCAAGGATCTTCAAATCCAAAGGTACAAAACACACAAATTCCTATACCGAGATGTTCGTTTATCCGCAAATGAAATAGGGCTCGTTATTCCGAACATTTATGTTTCGTTATTCCGAACGTTCAATTCAATCATAGTTTATTTCCAATCAACGAAAATCAAAACATAGTACAAAGTATACATGTCATGAAATAATATTGTTCAAACGTTTGCAAAAGATTCATGTAGTATACGAGATAAATTATAGAACAATATATATGTACATATACATATATGTATATTATATATATATATATATATATATATATATATATATATATATACTGGGTGTCCCAAAAAAGCGGAACGGTGGGTTTTCAGTACCTTGCGTTCTAAAAGTGATATATTTATTGACATCATTAGAAAGAGCATCTTCCGCAGAAGACCATGATACCAAAATCATTAAATTTGGTTCAGTACTTTTTATTCTACGCCAATTTCTGTAAATGCAGTCATGTTTTCAATTTTTTGCGACTTATGAGATAATAATTTGGGTGCGACACACGTTCCATACGTCTGTAAGCTCGTTGATCCACAGTGGCGGATCCAGAGGGGGGCGCAACCGGCGCACGCCCCCCTTTATTTTTCGTTAAAAACAAAAGAAATAAAAAGAAAAAACATGAAATGAAACCCGGAAGTGGCACCAGAAATATTAGTCACGCCCCCCCCCCCCTTTACAGAATTCCTGGATCCGCCCCTGATCCATGTCAACAAAAGATACAGCTTTCATATTGGGAGCACACACACACAGACACACACACAGACACACACAGACACACACACACACACACACACACACACACATACACTCACACTGTTTTTTCCTGGCCCGTGTAGTCCATGGGCCAGGCCAGATATTGGTACCATCTGAGGTGGCAATACCTTTTTGGTGTCACGTTGTTTGTCGGGCATAGATATGCTTATCAAGCTATGATAGCATTTCCAAATGAGTAGCTTAGTCATAATAAATGAATTTTAAACCAATTTGGTCTCGTTGTTATATCCCTGTACTTCTGAATCGAGACCAACCGCTATACAAAGAAGAGCACTGTCTTCTGTATGTTCACAGGTGTTCTGTTGTAAACGCGGTGCGTTTAGTCTTTATTCAAGGCAGCGAAGGGAATATCCAAGGGTCATGATGTCCACAGCGCTTAGTCTAATATTCAAGACGGCGAAGGGAATGTCCAAAGGTTATAATACAGTGTATATCCCTTTATCTAAAAACAACAACAACAACAACAACAACAAAGCAATTCCTCGTAAATGTTACCGTATTTTTCAATTATTTATCATTTTCCGGTGAAAACGGTACGGTGAAAACGCTAATACCACGCCAATTTCGCTTTATTTCCATCCAACAATGAAAGATTATGCAAAAACAATGTACCGGTACACTACAATACATTATAATCAATAATGTTGTAAATGAAAAGAGTGATTTTTGTTTAAAACTGAAGTATTTGTTGAGAGGGTGATATAAAAACAGTATAGATAATCCCTTTTATTAGGAACTTTAGATATGATAACGGTACATTGTTCTAGATAAAGACTAAGCGCACCGCGTGACAGCTGTGGACATCATAACCCTTTGGATATTCCCTTCGCTGCCTTGAATAAAAACTAAGCGCACCGCGGCATGGGATCTCGGGGTAGAAGCTGGAGGTCTAGCCGTCGGAAATTGACCCGTGAGCCACGGCGAGAAGTTGATCCACACAGGGGCATCTTGCATAGCCTCGATTAGCTGAGGAAAACAATAAAAATAAAAGGTTTAATGAATAAATGAGACAAAAAGAAAAAAATACAACACACATTGTTCCACACGTTTATGAATATAGCACCGAGTCTGGCATTGCGCAATTGCGCAAAAAAAAAAAGAACATGGACTCCATAAATTGAAAATGTTCGAAGCCAAACCTTGCGAAACTGGAACTGCGTTTATAAACGCGTTAGCACTATCGTGTTTAGTTGCGTTGCGTTGATGCGATTTTTCCAAACGCCAATCTGAAACGCGGAAAAAGGGCGTTTTTAATCACGATTCTGCCAGAATCACAATCCGAGAAACCGCATGAACGCAACCGTGATTTCAATCATGATTTTATGACGTCATTAGTGCACTGCGCGCATGCGTGTCTCACCGGGTATCCCACCGCTTCCGGTTCTGTTCGCGCGCTTGTGTACGTCTTTTGAATCGTGTGTTTCGGTACCATATTATACTTGCAGTAGCTTGTTAACATCAACGCCATACGCCGATTCTATTTATGCTAGTATCTGGCTGTTTATTATAATAACAGTGGCGGATCCAAGGAGGACCGCAACCGGCACACGTCCCCCCCCCCTCCATTTATTATTATTTTTTAACAAAAGAAAAAAAAATGGGGGGGGGGGGTGATGCGTGCTTTAATTTTGTAAACGCGCCCCCTCTTTACGGAATGCCTTGATCTGCCCTGTAATAATACATGTAATTACTGTCCGATTGAGTTGAGAGTAGTAATGGCTGCACCTGTTCTACCAAGGAACCAATTGGACAGCCTTTTGCTATGGGCAGAGGCTGAATGCCACAGCAAATTGGATGGTATTCACCGAAATAAAAACGCATACAATAAACTCGCAGATTAGTTGGCAAAAGAGGGCTTCAACAGGAGGTCAGGCTCGAGCAGCAGAGACTTCGTGCGCTACGCAATGTCAGAGGGTGAGCTGATCCAGAATCAGCGTTGACGAAAACCCGCACGAACGCTCTGATCCGCGGAGACCCTGATTTGAAACGCCGTTTTGAATCATGATTCATGTTTATGACTTATTTGAAACGCCGTTTTGAATCATGATTCATGTTTATGACTTAAATAGTCAAACTGTACGTGGTATAACCTTGGTCCTCCGGGAATGGGGGGGGGGGGGGGAGCGGAATTTGCAGATTTTCATGATCTTCTTGAAAAGTATATCACAGATTTTCACCAAACATGGCAGGTAGCATCCCTAGAGTAATAGAATCCTCTGCATAGCATCATCCCAAGGGTAATAGAATCCCTTGCGAAGGAGCACTAAGCCCATGGGGGATGGAAGAGGTTCGGGGGGGGGGGGGGTTAGGTTGGGGCAGAGGCTCAAATTTAAGGTATTGTTCTAAAAAGAAAAGAAAAAACTCCTCCCCCCCCCCTTGGGCATCCCCTCATCCGCCATCGTAAACTTGAAACTACATTCGGTTTTTGTCGAGCCCACCGGAGGTAAGGGAGACTAAGGGATCGAGTGCGGTGTCTGTCCGTCCGTCGTCTGTCCGTAACGCTACAAAAACTTCAATAACTCTTTACTCTGGGTGTCAATTGCAATCAAAGTTCGAGGGAAGAGGGGTCATACAAAGTTTCACATTATACCATGTATGAAGGTCACCTCAAGGTCAAATCTCACTGGCAGGGGTCAATGAACTTTAGGGCCCAATGTTAAATTTTATGGCGCGTTTCTATTATGGGTCATAACTTTTGATCCTAACTCCATTTGTGACCAAACTAGGATGGTAGATGTCCCTTGGGGAGTGGATGATCACCGCAAGTCAAAGGTCACAAACAGGGGTCAACGAACTTTTAGAGCCCAATGTTAAGTTTCTATGGTGCGTTCGTGGGTCATAACTTTTGATCCATAGCTCCATTTGTGACTAAACTTGGATGGTGGATGTCCCTTGGGGAGTGGATGATCATCACAAGGTCAAAGGTCACAAGCAGGGGTCAACGAACGTTTAGAGCCCAATGTTAAGTTTTTATGGCTCATATTATATGGGTCATAGCTTTTGATAATAACTCCATTTGTGACTAAACTTGGATGGTGGATGTCCCTTGGGGAGTGGATGGTCACCACAAGGTCAATGGTCACAAGCAAGAGGCAATGAACTTTTAGAGCCCAATGTTAAGTTTTTATGGCGCATTTCTATTATGGGTCATAACTTTTGATCCATAGTTCCGTTTGTGACTAAACTTTGATGGTAGATGTCCCTTCAGAAGTGGATGATCACCACAAGGTCAAAGGTCTCAGTTTTTATGGCGCGTTTCTATTATATGTCATAACTTTTGATCCATAACTCCATTTGTGACTAAACGTGGATGGTAGATGTCCCTTGGGGAGTTGATGGTCACCACAGGGTCAAAGGTCACAGGCAGGGGTCAACGAACTTTAAGGGCCCAATGTTCAGTTTTTCTGGCATGTTTCTTTTTTTGCTATAAATTTTCACCCTTTTATATCTCTTTTTATCAGTTATATCTCTTTTTTATCTGTTATATCCCATTCGCGTACAATTTTTTGTACGCGAATGGGCGAGACACATTATGGCACTTGCCTTGTTTCTTTTAATAATCCCTTAAATTGGGGCCTTTGCCCCAACCCCAGCCCAGCCCGAACCTCTAACCCCTCTCCCACGATCTTGGTGCCCCTTCGAACAAAATGGAATTCTATTACCCTAGGGATGCTACCTACCATGTTATAGATCAAGTGTTCTCTAAACTCATCCAATAGCTGTTTTCACCTGTGGCAGTTTCGACGACGGGCTGTCATCTTTCTCAAACGATGGCTAATCGGCACCTGATGATTTGGCGCGGATTAGCCATCATTATTTGAGAACGATGACAGCCCGTCGACAAAACTGTTACATGTAAACACAACTATTGGATGTGTTTAGAGAACTCTTTTGTCTGTATTCATCAACCATCAACTATTTCTCAGTGCTATCCAGCCACGTTTGATGAAAATCGGCCATAGAGTTTACTAGATGTCGCTTCCAAAAGCGCGCTACAGCGGTGAAGAAAAAGAAAGTGAAAAACGTGTTTAAGATCGAAAACAAAATATGACCATTAACAATTATTTATGATTTCACCTTCATAAATGTCAACAGTTTAAAAGAGATGCCTTCCTCACGTGATAGCTTCAAACTTAAAACCTCAGGGAGAGAGAGAGAAAAACAACAACACTTTTTAAACGCTATTTTACCGGGAATTTCATCCTTGAGACCTTTTTAACGAGTAGTATCTCAAGGGTGCACCCAATCGTGTCCATTGACCCCTAGTGTGATTATTGCTAACCATGAAAGAGGTATAAATGGGCATAGCCATAGTATATATCAATAAACAATTGCAAAACACAACACACACACACACACACACACACACACAATTAATACCCACCGCCATTGGTTGTGTCGCCCTCTTGTTTTATGAGATGCTGTCTGTTTTGCTAGGTGTGAGTTATTTCACGTATAGTTCCTGCAAGAACTGCAGTGAAATTTGATTGTGTCCTTCCTTACTGGCGTACTTTGCTATCTGCCGTGCAGCTGCATTCAAGTGGCACTGCGCTGTGTGTAATGAGTATAATATATAAAATACGTACTTGCTTCACAGAAGCAAAATAGTTATCTAACAGATCATCTGGCGACACGAAATTGTAGAGGCTCTTCACCGAATTTGATAAAATCAGATAATAAAAACAAATCTGCGAGCAAAAGAGGGGACAAATTCAAGAACGTTCGTCTTCAGTTACCTTGTTTTTCCCCCGAAACCTTAACAACCACTTCAAAAACTTTCAGGACTGTTGGCAATCGAGCGCTGCTGGTATGGATATTCTTGCATCAGATCATCCCAAACAGGATTTTCAAGGAGATGAAGATGAGAGCATTTATCAGGTAATCGTTACTTACAAATCAAATGATGGCCATGCAAGTTGATGGGTTCTTTTTTTTTGTTTTTTTTTTGTTTTTTGTTTTTTTTTTTTTGTAAGGGTGCAATATTACATTGTTCCAGACGTAGGGCCTGTAATTAACAAATTTCCGATACACATACATGGCAAACAGCAATATTTATGGATGAATATACTAACAATCAGCTCTCTGAAATGTTTAAAGATATGTACATTTCAAATTTATTTTAGTATCCATTCATATCCTACCCGTCATGCAAAAAAAATATCATTTAGAAAATCCCAAACTTATTATAGCTCAAAAGTGCATAAGGCATCACGGGCCAGATATATGGAACTTATTGACTGATGATCTTATCTACAATGTTTTAAATCATGCTATAAAAAAGGTTATTCTCGCAATGTATCACTATAATTGGAAATATGCCCTCATTAGTTCCCACCTCCTGAACACTGTATACGATCACTTTTCTTCACCGTTACTTTTCTTCTCTTCTCTGTACTTTTCCTTTTCGGGTACCCTCTTATTCTTGTCCCTTATTCTCGTTTTTGTGTGTGTGTGCGTCCTTTTTTGTTATGCCACCTTGTGTTGTCCTTTTTGGTCAAATGACATTCAAAATACTCGAAAGTTTTACGTTATTTATCTTATATGTGTATGTGTTCTATTCCTCCAGTTAAAAAAATAATAATAAAATTGTTCCAAGCCGTAATGGTCGTTGTCCAAGTCAAGCGATATTTGCTTATTGACAAACGGTCTCCTCCACCTGTATATTTAAAGATTTGTATAATTTATATGATTATGTACTGAGAACTCCTGTTTATATGCCCATGATTTGAGAATATGTTTGATATTGTCATACCTATTTTTGTTCTCTAGAAGTTGAGAAATAAAACTTACTGAAACTACTGAAACATTACCTCGAGAGAAAAAAAAATATTTCTCACTTCATTCTTCACGCAATGAATGGCAACTGCCTCTGCAAGATATTACATCTTTTGTTGAATGAAATAGAAAAAATACAGGTTTACCATGTTTACATGGGGATATGTGAATTGCAATGTTGCTTTATGACTCAGGAAGAAAACCATGCGTAAAGTCCTATTGCACCAAGCACCCCATTAAATTCAATTAAAAAATCGTGGACTCTAATTTCAGTTAAGAAGTCTGTTGAAAACGTATGCATTATCAAGATGAAATTATGTTTTATCATTTATAGTGGCTCCTCAGTGGATATTTTCAGAATTGGATAAGATTTTTTTTAATGATAAAGACGGTGTAATAGGTAGATTACTTATCAAGATTATGGTGAAGGGGAACTACGAATGATAAATTTAAGTTTTATGTAAAAACCTAACGTATTGTGTGGTTGAAATGTTTATCGTACGGTGAGAAGAAATCAGAATGGAAAATATATTTAGATAATAACTTGCTTACGATCAGTATAGGAGGAAGATGTATTTTTTCATGCGATTATGAGTGGTCTAGATTGACGATAGCAAATCCACTCCCATCTTTTTTATATGGAAATGGTTAAAGTATGACAGGAAATGGATAAATGTAGGAATTTTGAAAATGAAGTAATAAACCCATTGATATTTAATAATATATATGTTTGTATAAAGGGGAAGAGTATTTTTTTTGTGATTTATAAGAAAGGGGTATTTATGACGTACATCACATCTTACAAAGAGGTTTTAATAAACCGGTTGTGCATTTTCAGAATCTAGGTTTAAGGGAAATGGTGTATATCTAAGATGAATGATATTTCTAATGCTTTTTTTTTCAGAGAACTGGAAAGAGCCCAAAGGGGAACATAAGATTTAAAGCATAATTATTGATATTCATTACAGTTGGGGATTCTGGAATGATATCTAATTTTCTGAATATTAAAGCAAAGATAATTCATGGGTATTTTCTTACACAGTTATAAGAAATGTATAGTTTGAAAATAAAACATGGTGAAAGGAATTAAGATTTCTGCTGATAAAGATATTAGAATGCTGTCTATTAGACCAAGAACATGACATTACTTAGTAAACAGGAAATTTCGGTACAAGTTATCACATGGGGTGATATACACTAAAGAACATCTCTTAAAGTTTGGTTTTGTGAATGATAGAAAGATAGAAATGATAGAAAGGAAAACTTGTAACAAACTTTGTCTTTATTTTTCGGATCAATGAACCTTCGGAATAACGAACCTTGTTTCGTTTTCGAAATTATACAAACCTTGGGAATAACGAACTCTGACTGAAAGATACAATTAAAGATAATTCTATCAGCTAAACCTGACACGGCTTCATAACTTTAGTAGCGTTATACGAGGTGAGGAAGATCGCTAGTCCTGTGTCGCTCAATAATTTTATAAAACACTTCTTTATAGACGTGGCCATTACGTATATAAACATGGTAAAGATTGACAATTTATTTCAGTTCGTGTGGAAGGGAACGAATGGTAGAAGTGATTGTATTTTGGTAGACTCTGTACCCAATATGATTGTCAGCTTTTCATGTCTCTTATCTACAGGGTAAGGAGATACGCATCTTCCAAATAATAGCTGGTATTAGAATACAGCGGACCGATGATTAGACGGAAAGTTTTCCTTTGGATTTATTCACTTTGCGTTTAAATTTCAGTTATAACCGAGTCCCAAACTGCAACATAGTACAAATGTATGTACATGAGCAATAACATAATAGCTCGCATGGGAGTAGTCTGAATCCAGTCTAAATTCGGAGCATGTACAGCCTCATGCTTTTTCGTTAGGTAATGTCAGTAACACAGATTACCAGCAGTCACACCGTTACCTGGTTACCAATGTTTATCACTATTATTCTTATTATCATCGTTTCCATCATTTTTTTTTTGGTGAGGGAGGGGAGATCATTTCTGTAAGCATTAAAATGAAATCCATTATAGCACATTCCCTGTATTTCATGTTGCCTAATTGTCTATATCTTTTTGTTTAATGTTTAATCTATACTTGAAATAGTAAGTAAATTGAAATATTGGAATGCAGTCACCGAGAACTCGTTGATGAACACTACTTCATTGTAGTCCTTAGTCACTTTAGATTTCATGAAGCAAGAATTTGCTTGAAATGAATTTAATGTTAGTTGGGGTTTTCTGGATGGTCTTACCATGAGTCCTCTGTGGATAAATAAATCCCAGTAATCTAAAGGATCTCTTTAAAAAAATGTGCAACTTATGTGCAACGTACCACCCACATATAGGAATACTTATCAAGTCTGAAGAGACAGGCTTACATTGACCAAGTTCCCATACCATCTCCAAGAATGTAATTTCGAAGAAGTTCTATGAATCATTGAAACAATAAAACCCCATACAAGCCTCTTGTTCCAGAGTTCTTCTACTCACTTCTGATATCTTGCTTCCTGCAGTATTGTGGAAATAGAAGCATTACCCCTCCCACTCCCCCCCCCCCCCCCCCAAAAAAAAACCAATAATAATGTCTCTACGAATGTTGATGTTTTGGCTGGCAGTTTTCAGGGCTTTGAGGCCTGCGACAGTATAAGCATAGTCACGTGATGTAAGGTTTTGTCCGATGGTCCCTTTTTAGATGTAATCAGCGGGTAGCAATGAACTGGTGATGTTCGTTATTGCGAAGATTCTTTAATCCGAAAATAATTCAGGGTTCGTTATTCCGAAGGTTCGTTTTTCCAAAACAGACAAATATTAAGCCCTACACCTATAATGTTCGTTAAATGGGGAAATTAAATATTGTTAGTTAACCAACGGAAGTCTTACACGAGCTTTATTTCGTTTTTGGATTAACGAACCCTCCGAGTGACGATATATATATATATTTCCATTTTCGCATTAAGGAACCATCGGAATTACCCGAACCGTCAGAATAACGAACCTCATTTCATTTTCGAATTGACAAACCTTTGGAATAGCGAACTTCTGCAATAGCGAGCTGTAACCTAATGGACGTACTACTGTACGAATTACATTTATTCTCACAATGATTACCCTCGTCTTTGTCTTTTTTGGGGGTTACATTTTGCATTCCAGACTTTCTTGGAGAGTCTTGGGAAGCTGATCTGTTTTACAGGTACTTACCTTCCCGACAGAAGACATGACAAGATATCTGACGGGAGAAAGTTCCTGGAAAGAGCCGGCATAACGGTAGTTACAACAGTCTTTCAAGGAAATCATCATCACTAGTTTTCTTTTACGTCTGAAGAATGTATTGTTGCACACATATCATGCACAATTCTGTTGTCATAGTGAACGCGACATATCGCTTAAAGATAATATAAAGTTTTGGTACCTCAAAAGTTTCCCTGAGTTTCCTTGTCTTAGTTTGTATTTCAGGTTAAAGTACCTTTCATGTAACTAACACTGTGAGACTTACTCGCCCCAAAGTGCTCTCATGTCTTAGTATTCATGCAATAATGGTTTCGTACAATACGTGTATATTGATTGTCGTGGTACCGCGTCGAGTCAAACAACGGCTCGTTCGAATTTTTCAGAGCCCGCTCTGCTCTGGTACGAAAATTTTATTGCATGATTACTAAGACATGAGAGCACTTTGGGGCGAGTAATTCTCACAGTGTTAGTTATATGAAAGGTACTTTAACCTGAAATACTGTCACAAATGTACACACTAGTAATTATGTACATGTATGATGTACTGTATGCATGGTTGTTTTAATGTGTATGTACACAGGTTGACCAGATTTATGGAGAACATTCTATGTGGTATAGATATAGTACATACAGGCTGACCAGATCAGTGGAGAATTTTCTAGGTGGTATGCAATGTAGCTATACAGTACATGCATGTAGCAGGAAATACATTATAGCTCACTCAATTTAGATTGATTTCACCCATTCCAGAATGTTCTGGGAAGTGCTAACATATTTGGCTGAGTGAGGCACTGTCCCTGTAGCCCAATGTGATTGGTAGTTATTCTTGGTAATGATGTTTTGTACATAGTTAGGCAGTGAGTCATCCAGGTTTCCTGGAACTTGGACTGGCTAGTAGGTTGGAGAGAGTTATAGAATGTGCTAGAAGGGGTTGAATGGATAGTATATAAGCCAGAGAAATTCTGCAGTAGGCAGAGTACCCAACACCTCTGCTCTGAGTGTTACGTCACTTCTGGCTCTGAAGCGACTTGTTATAGTCAGTCCTGTGTTACCTGCTGACCTGTTATGTTTGTGGAGATAAGGCCTGGGAGACATTTTGCCTGCAGAGAATTAATGTGCCTTCATTGGACTCCATATTTTAATGTCAATGGACATTGCTACGGCAAAGCTGTGACGGGCTGGATTCCTCGCTGGACACTATAAAGTGAATCATCATTCAATGCATCGACTGGACGTGGTCGTTGGATTCTGCACATTTCGCTGTGAACATTATACTGTGGATCTATTGTGGACATATACCCTGGATTTATAACGCGGACTATTGTAACCTGTGCCTCTGGATTTACGTCGAAGGAATCATTTATCGGTGCATCACGGATCATTCATTTGTGCATCAAGCATCGTATCTGGACACTTTCAAAGGATTACTTAATACGTGTAAGTGATTCCACTACCGATTTATAACTGTTTCTATTGATCATTGTACTGATGTGACGCCGATTACCAGTCTGTACCAACAATATCACTGTTAATAAACCGCCTGAACATCAGTTGATTGTTTCTTTTGTGCGATCATTCTCAGAGTGATTTTGGTCGTAACAAAATTGGGGGCTTGTGTCCGAGAAGTGAATTTAAAGCCAAAACTTATAATTTGGAACGTTCCGGAAGCCAGAATATTGGTACAGACAAAATACCAGTTGAGTTGATTGTTCAATTGTATATTGTGTGTAATACATTGTGACAATGTCAATCAGTACAATGGATGTTCAGGCATTTGTTCAGAGGACAGATTTGTCCCTCAAAGATTTGCAAAGGTTACGCAAATGTGATTTGACTGCTATTGCACAGCATTTAAGTGTAGATGTTCCACAAGGTGTAAGAAAGGCAGAGATTCTTGACTTGGTAGCTGGTCACATGGAGCTCAAAGAAGAAATTGACACTCCAGATCGAGCTCAAATTTCAGATCAAACACGGCTTGAGCTTGCTAAATTGCAACTGAAGGAGAAAGAAATGGAAATGAAGGAAAGAGAAAGAGAAAGAGAAATTGAAATGAGGAAACTTGAAATTGAAGAGAAGAAAATGGAGCAACAACTGAAATTGCGTGAGATGGAATTGACTCATGCACAGACTGTTGGAAATCGTAAAAGGGCTCCCTCTGAATTTGATTTGGCCAAGAACATTCGATTGGTGCCAAAGTTTGAAGAAAACAGAGTTGATGCATATTTTGTGTCATTTGAGAAGGTGGCTAACAGTTTGAACTGGCCACAGGAATTTTGGCCCTTGCTCCTGCAAAGTGTGTTTGTCGGCAAAGCAGCCGATGTGTACTCATCTCTCTCTGAAGAGCAATCACGTGACGATGCTACAGTCAAGAAAGCAGTGTTGAATGCTTATGAGTTGGTGCCAGAGGCGTACAGACATAAGTTCAGAAATTCGTACCGTAAACCAGGCCAGACACATGTTGAGTTTGCTCGTGAAAAAGAAATGATGTTTGATAGGTGGTACAGGTCCCTGAAAGTGGATCAGGACTTTGATAACCTACGTGAGGTTGTTCTCTTGGAAGAATTCAAAAAGAGTGTTGCTTTCAGTGTGAGGTCACATTTGGATGATCACAAAGTGACAAGTTTGCATAAAGCAGCCTTGATGGCTGATGAGTATGAGCTGACCCACAGAAATGACAACAGACCACCTTTCAGGAATTTCTCTGGAAACAAGAGAGACAAAATTCAGTCGAGCAATCCAAAGAATGCTGGTTCTGAAAAAGGCACGAGTTCTGAAACTTCATCGGCACCAAAGCCTCAATCTGACAAAGGGTCCAGTACAAGTGCAAATGTCATCAAATGTTTTCACTGTAACAAGACAGGGCATGTAAAGTCACAGTGTTGGAAGTTGCAAAACAAAACAAAGAAGGACTTGGGATTTGTCATGTCAAAAAGTGTCCTACCCGAAAACAGTGTCCCGTTCAGTGAAACACAGGCCGTTGAAAGTCAATCTCCCAAATTCAAAGATAGGATGAAGCAGGTGGATGAGAGCTATCGTAGCTTTTTGTTTGATGGTGAGGTGACCCCATGTACTTCTGGTGAGGCAGGTAAGCCAGTGGTCATCCTGAGGGATACGGGGGCCTCTCAGTCGTTGATGGTGGATGGTGGTATGACTTTTCCACCAGATAGTGCAGTGAATGCAAAAGTCTTGATTCAGACTGTTGATGGCAGTTATATGTCAGTGCCACTGTATAGAGTGGATTTGAAGTGTGACCTAGTTTCTGGTCCTGTGACTGTTGGAGTTGTTCCTGAGTTGCCTATGGCAGGCATTGACTTCCTGTTGGGGAATGACTTGGCTGGGGACAAGGTGGTTGCGTCTCCAGTTGTTTCTGAGCAGTTGCAGGAGGAGTTTCCTGGGATTTTCCCAGATTGTGTTGTGACTAGGTCTCAGGCTCGTAGAGCTGTTCAAGATGATGCGGATTTTGTTGATGTGGAGGAGAATTCCGGTGTTTGGTTGGCAGAAACCTTTTTCAAGGATTTGAATGATGGGGTTGCTGTATTAGGCTCCAAGGCTAACAGTGATGGGCTGTTTAGCAAGTCTTCCTTGGTTGAAGCACAGCAGGCAGACTCTGAGTTGAAAGGCTTGTCTCAGACGGCGTGTTCTGAGGCTGAGGCTGAAAAGGTCCCTGAGTGCTATTATGTCAAAGATGGCATTTTGATGAGGAAGTGGAGACCTCCCCATAGGCCAGCTGATGAGGATTGGACGGTGGTCCGTCAAGTTGTTGTCCCTCCTAGTTACCGCGGTGAGATCTTGAGGATTGCTCACGAGTTACCTGTTGGCGGCCATTTAGGCGTCAGAAAGACAAAGGATCGGATCATGAGGCATTTTTATTGGCCAGGGTTGAATGTGGATGTGGCTGAGTTTTGTAAGACTTGTCACACATGTCAGGTGGCTGGTAAACCACAGCATTCAGTGAAGCCGGCGCCATTGATTCCGATACCTGCGTTTGAAGAACCATTCAGTCGGGTTCTAGTTGACTGTGTTGGACCTTTGCCTAGGACTAGGTCAGGTCACAAGTACCTCTTGACAATCATGGATATGTCTACACGGTTTCCAGAGGCTATCCCATTGCGAAATATCACTGCTAAGACTGTGGTAGATGCTCTAGTGCAGTTTTTCACTAGGTATGGGTTGCCCAAAGAAGTGCAGTCTGACCAAGGGTCAAATTTCATGTCAGGCATATTTCAAGAGGTGATGTATCGTTTGGGTGTGAAGCAGCTGAATTCGTCAGCTTATCATCCCCAATCCCAAGGTGCGTTGGAGCGCTACCACCAGACCCTAAAGACAATGATTAGGGCGTTCTGTGAGGAGTATCCCGAGGATTGGGATAAGGGCATCCCTTTCCTGCTATTTGCAACAAGGGACTCCCCACATGAGTCGACGGGTTTCAGCCCATTTGAGTTGGTGTACGGTCATGAAGTTAGGGGCCCACTGAAGCTCATTAAAGAGAAATTCATGACTGAGGATGATGAGGTCCACCTACTTGACTATGTGTCAAAGTTTCGTGAAAGGCTTTCAAAGGCTTGTGAGGTAGCTAGGGAACACTTGAAAGTGTCACAAGACTCAATGAAGAGAAAGGCAGACAAAAATGCCAAAGCTCGAACCTTCAAATCAGGTGACAAAGTTCTTGTACTGCTGCCCATACAAGGTGAAGCACTGAAAGCCAAGTTCAGTGGCCCATACTGTGTCAAAAAGAAATTCAATGATCATGTGAACTATGTGATCAGTACGCCAGACAGACGCAAAGATCAGAGGGTGTGTCACGTAAACATGCTGAAAGAGTACTATGAGAGAAAGGCTAGTCAGCCGGTAGGTGTAACCCAGGTGGTAGAAGAAGAAGTAGATGAAGAGGGAGAAGCTCAAGATGAGAATGGAAGTGAGCCCTCTAGTGCCAGGTTGTCTAACTCAGAGATGTTAGGGAAAGTAGATGAGGCACTGAACTACCTACCTGAAAATCAGAGGAAAGATGTGACTAGTCTGTTACATGAGTACGAAGAATTGTGTAAGGACAAACCAGGCTGCACCCCTCTTGCTGTACATGATGTTGATGTAGGAGATGCTGACCCTATCAAGCAAAACCCTTACAGGTTAAACCCGATCAAATTGCAAAAAGTAAGGGAAGAGGTTCAGTACATGCTAGACAATGACATAATAGAACCGAGTAAAAGCAGTTGGAGCTCCCCAATCGTCATGGTGCCCAAACCGGATGGGTCTCAAAGATTCTGTATAGATTACAGAAAGGTGAATGCCGTGACGAAAACAGACTCTTTCCCCATTCCCAGACTAGAAGATTGCATTGACAGGGTCGGAAATTCTGCATATGTCAGTAAGATAGACCTTCTAAAGGGATACTGGCAAGTGCCCTTGACCGACAAAGCCAGAGAGATTTCTGCTTTTGCTACACCAGATGGCTTGTTCCAATGCAAAGTAATGCCATTCGGCATGAAAAATGCTCCAGCCACCTTCCAACGGCTGACGAACCAAATCATTGCCGGACTTGACAATTGTGTAGTATACATTGATGACATCCTAGTGTACAGTGACACGTGGGAGGAGCACATTACACACTTGCGGCAACTTTTTGATCGACTCAGGGAGGCTGGATTGGTGATTAATCTGGCAAAGAGTGAATTTGCAAAGGCCAAAGTGGTGTATCTCGGGTATGTGGTCGGTCAGGGACAAGTATTGCCAAGAGAAGCCAAGGTAGAGGCTATACTAGGCTTTCCCATCCCCCAATCCAAGAAGGAGTTGCTCAGATTTCTGGGCATGGCTGGTTTCTACAGGAAATTTGTACCGAATTTCAGCACTGTAGTCACCACCCTAACAAACCTGCTGAAGGGCAAGGCAAAGTACACCTGGACTGATGAGTGTCAAAGAGCCTTCGAGAAACTAAAGGCAGTCCTTGCTAATGAGCCTGTTTTGGCAGCTCCTGACTTCGCAAAGCCATTCAAGGTGGCAATAGATGCTAGCGATGTAGGAGTGGGAGCGGTTTTGCTCCAAGAAGATGAAGAAGGCACTGAACGACCAGTTAGCTACTTCTCCAAAAAATTGAACACATACCAGAAGAAGTACTCCACAATTGAGAAGGAGGCTCTCAGTCTCATCCTTGCCCTCCAGCAATACGAAGTGTACTTGACAAATAGCAAAGGGGAGATCATGGTCTATACTGACCACAACCCCTTGGTCTTTTTAGACCGGTTCAAAATGAAGAACAACAGGTTGTTCAGATGGAGCATGATGACGCAGCCATATGCACTCAAAATCAAACATGTGGCAGGCAAGAACAATGTAATTGCCGACGCTCTGTCAAGAGTGTAACATGAAGAGAGTATCAAAGGTGAAAAGTTTTCACCGTATATCATTTCCAGTGTATGTGTTTAGCATATTCATTAATGTGTGCAAAACAGTTTGATATGATTGTATAAGCTCTGAGAATCCAAGCAATATTATTGTAAATGGTATCCATGAAAAGATAACATGGAATTAATACAGCTATCCAAAAGGCATGTGATAGTATGTGATTATTGTAGCTTGACTTGGATTTTACCTCACATTCATTGTAAATAATAATGAAAAATTGTGAAGGTAAAAGAAACCCTTGCTACGGCAAGGCTTTCTTTTTCCCATGGGGGATGGTGTCACAAATGTACACACTAGTAATTATGTACATGTATGATGTACTGTATGCATGGTTGTTTTAATGTGTATGTACGCAGGTTGACCAGATTTATGGAGAACATTCTATGTGGTATAGATATAGTACATACAGGCTGACCAGATCAGTGGAGAATTTTCTAGGTGGTATGCAATGTAGCTATACAGTACATGCATGTAGCAGGAAATACATTATAGCTCACTCAATTTAGATTGATTTCACCCATTCCAGAATGTTCTGGGAAGTGCTAACATATTTGGCTGAGTGAGGCACTGTCCCTGTAGCCCAATGTGATTGGTAGTTATTCTTGGTAATGATGTTTTGTACATAGTTAGGCAGTGAGTCATCCAGGTTTCCTGGAACTTGGACTGGCTAGTAGGTTGGAGAGAGTTATAGAATGTGCTAGAAGGGGTTGAATGGATAGTATATAAGCCAGAGAAATTCTGCAGTAGGCAGAGTACCCAACACCTCTGCTCTGAGTGTTACGTCACTTCTGGCTCTGAAGCGACTTGTTATAGTCAGTCCTGTGTTACCTGCTGACCTGTTATGTTTGTGGAGATAAGGCCTGGGAGACATTTTGCCTGCAGAGAATTAATGTGCCTTCATTGGACTCCATATTTTAATGTCAATGGACATTGCTACGGCAAAGCTGTGACGGGCTGGATTCCTCGCTGGACACTATAAAGTGAATCATCATTCAATGCATCGACTGGACGTGGTCGTTGGATTCTGCACATTTCGCTGTGAACATTATACTGTGGATCTATTGTGGACATATACCCTGGATTTATAACGCGGACTATTGTAACCTGTGCCTCTGGATTTACGTCGAAGGAATCATTTATCGGTGCATCACGGATCATTCATTTGTGCATCAAGCATCGTATCTGGACACTTTCAAAGGATTACTTAATACGTGTAAGTGATTCCACTACCGATTTATAACTGTTTCTATTGATCATTGTACTGATGTGACGCCGATTACCAGTCTGTACCAACAATATCACTGTTAATAAACCGCCTGAACATCAGTTGATTGTTTCTTTTGTGCGATCATTCTCAGAGTGATTTTGGTCGTAACAATACAAACTAAGACAAGGAAACTCATCAGGGAAACTTTTGAGGTACCAAAACTTTATATTATCTTTGACATCATTATCTCCTATTGCTGAACCTCCATCACTATGTTGAAATTTATACATGTATGGCAAATCTTGCTGACGGTAGGCCTATGCCATACTGCCACAATCAACTGAAAGTGTCTTTGAGAAACTCTTGCTACAATGGAAGATGTAAATGTTATTTTAATACACAGAAGGCAACTCGGAAGAAAGGAGTGATTAAAGAACTCGATATAGTTGGGATTTTAGTGATGTGCTAAATTGTTGATCTCATCTGAATCTATTTCATGACTAATTTAAAATTTGTAACCAACTACATGTAATTGGTTGTTCACGTCCGGCTATGTGTTATTCAAGGCAACCAGAGATGGAACGGTTTATCAAACAGGAAATCAATGTACGATTGATTTTATGCAGAAGGAGGTGTTGAACACACTGTCCTGCATTCACGTAGCTGGGACCAAGGGCAAGGGGTCAACCTGTGCTTTGACAGAACGTATTCTCAGGACCTGTGGATACAAAACTGGACTTCTGACGTAAGGATACATTTTTCCTCTCTGTGGTCACCTTATGTATTCTGGTGTTTCGTTACTTTTGATGTCAACACTGAAAACCATGTATGATGTATCAATGTATTAATTTTTTTTTTAATCAATACTTTGTTTTTTATTTCTTTTTTTTCAAGAAACTGATACTAGTAGCTATTATCTTTACATTCTATTATTCCCTAAGCAGTAATTTTTCGTCTTCTCTCTCTCTCTCTCTCTCTCTCTCTCAGGGCCGGCGCAAGTAATGAATAGGAATACATAGAGGGTCTATAACCCTCTGCCCTGAACCTTTTTTTTTTTTTTTACCCCGGAAGTGGCACCAGAAATAGAAATTCCCCGCCCCCTCTCCTTGAAAAACCAATCGAACTTTCATGTTATTTTTTCTTCAATCATCTCTCCCTTATATGCGTTCAAATGTCTATCCTCTTTTGTTTTCTTTTATGATAAACTTCATAATGCTTCATCCCTCTGTTTTTTTTTTTATTATTAAAAGAAAAAGGTTGTCGGGGGCATAGAGTTATTCGCTGGTACACTAGTTATACTCACATTTTTAGTGTTAAGGGGGAAATCCAGACCAAACATAAGTTAACCTGATAAGAAAGAGTAAAATCTGCTCTCAAATCTAATCTCAAATCTACTTAAAAGTTCAACTGTAACAATTTGACTGAAATCGGATGAAAAATAAGGAGGTTACGACACTTTGAAGTTTTGGTAATTTCTGCAAAACAGTTCTTTTGCAGTGGATATGAATATGGTTATGAGTGAGCTACCCATGCCATGACCTCATATAATTTTCCATTTTCAAAATCAATTTTCATAACTTCTTTATTTTTTATCCGATTTCGATCAACATGATTGTGACCATTGAACTCGTAATATCTTACTCCTTCTTATCAGACTAACTTATGATTGGACTGGATTTCCCCTTTAAAGACTTGTCGAAATGCACAGCTTTTGCATCGCTCGCGCCAGTCTTCGACCAGTCCAAACGGGGTCGACTTGATAGGTCTGGCTCAAAACATGTTCAGGCCCCTTTTTTTTCCCCGATGGAAACTACTCACATGAACAATCATGATTTCACTATGGATACTACGCAGCTTATCAGAGATAAAATTATTGCAAATGGATTTTGAATTCTGAGAATTACACATGTACACACACACTCAAATGTGATGGAATAATAAGTATGTTTATATATATATATATATATATATATATATATATATATATTTATTTATTTATTTAATTATCTTAAACATTCCATTCTTTCTTTTTTAGTTCACCACCACTGGTTGAAGTGAGGGAACGAATCCGCGTTGGCGGTGCAGCGCTCCCCCGGGCAAAGTTTGCTCGTTACGGGATCGACTTCCTCAACATGATCCAGACGAATGCTCATATAAATGAGAAGGACCCAGTATTTGCCAATGAAATCGGACCCTACCAATTGTTAACGCTTTTGACATTTTACGTTTTTCTGCAAGAGAAGGTTTGTTGGTTGTCCTTCTTTCCATTGCATTGCTTTTCTCAAATGAAAGTAAGAATTGCCAAATCACATACTAATGTAATCAGAACGTCACAACTAGTTAGTATACTTTTAGAATAGTACTAATAACTTACCAAGGCTTGGGTTTGGAAAGCCTTGAATGAATTTATTAGTACACACTGAAATTAGTGACACAACAAACAACAGGACTGATGATGCATCGACAGGTAGGAATCAGGATAATTTGTGATGCGCTCCGTCGGAATGAGTCAAAAGTCGCAAAAAATGAAATCGTAGTTATGCCTATATGTGAATTCTACAGACTCTAAGCTTTACACTGATATGTAATACAACTCATTTCGACATCCCTATAGATCATTAAAACGAATATCAACTATGTTCATGACGTCAGTCCATTTTCTAAATAACGGAGAAAATCGTTCTCAAAGTTCAGGCTATGTTCAAGCTCACAACCTGTTTCTTTCACGGGACGAAACAATACGACAGTCCCGCTTAGCGACGGCGTTTACGCTCCATCGCACGTACTACCGTATAAGGCGATAGCTTGGTTATGTAAGATAATTAACCAATCGCAGGACAGGTCTATCATTAACAAATCTGACCAATACGGCAGCCCGAATGTAAACTTCGGCGCGTTTGTGTCCGTGCCGTTGCCGCCGCATGAATGAGTCGGTACGCGTTGCGTGTCGGCTGCGTTGTGGTTTGCCGCAAGTTTTTAACTCACAAACAATAGGAAACAGTAGAAAGAAAAAAAGGCACGCAATGCGTCTTACGAGAAGCGTCTTTTAGCGAGGGCGTTGATCGCTTCCATTCTCCTCCCATGTTGTTGTCAATGGAAACTAAAGAGGATGCGTTTAGCAACTACCAATACCTAAATATAGAGCCTGAGAACCTATTGTAAGCGGGCACGCAATGCGTCTTACGAAAAGCGTCTTTTAGCGAGGGCGTTCATCGCTTCCATTCTCCTCCCATGTTGTTGTCAATGGAAACTAAAGAGGATGCGTTTAGCAAGTACCAATACCTAAATAGAACCTGAGAACCTATTGTAGGCGGGGTTCAAAAGACAGCATCGGTAGAAAAAGTCAATGACGTTAATTAACGATAGTCGTCTTTTTAGATCGTGTTCTTTGCGTGTACTAAAAACCCTCAAATTACGCACATGGTCGTAATGTTGCAGAGCATCAAAGACTGCTTTCGCGTCTGTTCTGCTGCAGCTGTATACAGCCGTAACATTCTGAATTCCCGCCATATTAGGCACATTTCCTTTATAGGCGTTGCGTGCACAGTAATCATCGCTTATCACGCTTGCCAATGCTGCACATATTATACGTATATCAGAAGCAAAGGTTGATGTAGGCTTGACAGCTTCACGTTGGGTTTACAATGATTGTATCATAAATATACTTCTTATTCTCAGTCACTTCTGTAATACCATAGCATATAAAAAAACATTAACTTGTAGCTTAAGCTGATTTTTTTTTTTTACATCACTTTTGCAGTTGGAGTTTGGAGTATAGATAATAATACTGACAAATATTCGGAATTAATACTTAGGCCTTCTTCACTTCGTTTTATATTCACAAACCTTATTAGAAAAAATGATTGCTTGATTACTTTCGGGTAAAGGAACCACCGGAAAGGAACCGCATTTAATTTTCTTGTTAACGAACCTAAGCTAATAGCGAACCATGTTTCCTTGTGTGATTAACGAACCTTCAGAATAATCCATTGTATTAACCCCCCCCTCCCCCAAGGATAAAAAAACACATTTCAATGCCATGCGTTGTCAATAGTGATAAAAGGCCCGTTTTTATTTCGTAGTGTGTCTCAGTACTCCTGTGCTTACTTTTAAGGATGTGCCTCTCTTATATAGTGATTGCGATTGATGTTCAACTATTTCTTTCAGGCTTGAACAGGAAGAAGCTAAAATTCAGGCAAGGAGACGAGTTTTCTTCCATAAGATACAATCATTAAGACATACATCTATTCCCGAAAGTTGTGTGATTGCTTATGTGCTGAAGAATTGTGTCCATTACATGAATCAGGCACTATACAAAACAGTTGAAATCTACTGAAAGTCGAACTTCGTGTTTTTTTTTTCATTTCCATTTAAAGCGGGGATAGACTAGAATTTAGTTTCTCTATACTGGCAGGAGACATTACATTTTTCCAGTACATGCTCCGCATTTGAACAGTCGCCATATTTTCGTGGTCAGAATCAGATAATGGACAAATGATATATTATGAAAATGAAAATACAAAACAACGAACACGCCATATGTACAAACATTATGAACTTCAATGAATTAAACTTACTTGTGATATTCTGCATAAAAAACAAGCACGCCGATCAAATAATTCAGTAGAATTAATAGAACACACAGCGATGTCATGCACGGCAGATCAAATTAAGTTCAGTTGGTGAGAAGCTAAATGAAGTTAAAAAGTTGACTTCTTTTCGTTTCTCTTTCAATTCATGAAGACAGAATTACATTGTATATCTAATGAAGAGGATTGTCTCTGTTGCGAACGATTGCCATATATAACACTGTTAGTCTTCTGCGCAAAATCCGAATCCCTAAAATACTTTAATTTTTGCTTGATAATGTAATAACCCTGCTTATAACTTTATAAAGGACTCGCAAATTCAAAGTTTCAACACGTATACTAAAGCATTATATTGTACACTGTGTATTTTTATTAAAAAAAAACAAACATTTTGAATGCGTTGTGTGTTAGCATGTTAATAGCATCAATCTGCCTTTTATTTTCCGTACGTAAAGCGCACAGAAACGTAACGAAACGTTACCAAATACAGTGAAATGCATTGTACGGCGTGGCACTATCATTAGAAGTAAATCCCATTCCTTTTTATTTTATTTGCTTGAAGCAGTCGTCAAACCATTTTCGCAGCGACATCACTTAGGAATTAGAATGTATGAAGATAATCGTTACTCATTTATTCTGCGCTACTGACATAGCATTTACATTTTCCAACTTTTATTTTTATTTATTTATTTATTTATTCAGTTTTCTTTACCCAGGGTAGCCCCATCAGTGGTTTAAACACTGTTATCCTAGGGGGCCCTGCAACAGAATGACAAAATATAACAGTTCAACAAACACAAAATAACAAATCAAGGACATTCCTTTTTACATCATAACATCAACACAATATCAATATTCTATATAAATGAAAAAATGCAAAGTTAATCGTTGACGATGATAATACACAAACTCATATTATTTGAGAAAAAAATACCTTAACATTAAACAGGAATATCAAAAATACCCGAATTCTACCCCAAGTGAGATACGTATGCTCTTACGAACGCTTGAAGAGAGGTGGCGTTTCGGACTTCAGCGGGGAGCTGATTCCAAATACATGATGCATAGTGTGAAAACGATTTTTTTCCGGCTTGAGTTTTAACTTGTGGAATTATGAGACCATTATAACTTGTGTTTCGCGTACGATATGAATGTATGCTACCAAGAGGCGTGATGAGTTCTTGCACATATTCGGGCATGTTGCCATGAAGTGTCTTAAAGACTGCTTTACAAGTGTTCAAACGCCACCTCTCTTCAAGCGTCATCCAATATTGACATGCAGTATTATGTTACTGTATGGTTACGATTACGAATGTTGGTTATGAATTCAAAAGACTGGTTTATTAATTGAACTATAAAGGTAATAGCTGTTTTGAAAGTAGTTCGATGCAAGTTCAAAACGCAATCGAAGTCATCGTCATAGGGGGAACTGATAGCTCTAGAAAACTTGTTTAGGCTAGTAAAGATTGCCGTACGCAATCTTTGTAGAAAGTTTTGACCTAGGCCATCTTTCGAGTATTTTGAGAAATTATATAAAGAATTATTTGTTTTGATTATGTCAAGAATTAGTTTGAACTATGAGAATAAAAAGGCACGGTTACCCAAACAATGTCGTGGTTCGATTAGACATGATGGGTAAAGTGAATTCATGACTTGACTAATCCTTACTGAATTGATGATCACTTCTGTAAACCATCAGTTATGTCTTGTAGATGATACCTCTGTAATCGTAGTCAAAATTCTTTTGAGGCGATCACGTTTGATAATCAAAGTAAGAGATTACAATCGGCCGTGCGGATGTATATGATTGCCATGTTTACATGTCTGATTTCTGTAAACTATGTTATATTTAAATTTAAGTTCCCTTCCCTCGATAAAAGTTGTTTTGGGTTTTCGCTATAGGCATTTATTAGGAAACGCTGTAAAAACGACAACAAATGCCTACTATACGGGTCTAGGAACAGTACCCCCTGAAAAACCACCCTCCGGATAACTACCACCCGGATAATTACCCCCCAGGACAATTCCCCCCAAGGGCAACTACCCCCCGGACAACTACCCTCCAAGGGCAATTACCCTCCAGGGTAATTACCCCCTGGGACAACTACCCCCAGGACAACTACCCTCCTAGGGCAATCACCCCCAGGGCAATTCCCCCTTAGGAAACCTACCCCCTGGATAACTACCCCTCGGATAACTACCCCTGGATAACTACCCCCGCGGATAACTACCCCCTGGATAATTACCCCCCGGAAAACTACCCCCTGGATAGCTACCCCCTGGAAAACTACCCCCTGGGTAACTACCCGCAGGAGAACTACCCCCCGGATAACTACCCCTCGGATAACTACCCCCGGATAATTACCCCCGGATTATTACCCCCGGATAATTACCCCCCGGATAATTACCCTCCGGATAACTACCCCCCCCCCCCCGATAATTACCACCAGGATAATTATCCCCAGATTAATTACCCCCTCCTCCGATAACTAGACCCCAGATAACTTCCACCCGATAACTACCCCCTCCGATAACTCCCCATGGATGATTACCCCGGATAAGTAGGCCTACAACTTCCCCTCCCCTATAACTATCAAGAGGAAAATTACCCCCAGGACAGTGCACCACGTCAATTACTCCCTGGGTAACTACCTCCCGGGTCACTGCCCCCACCCCCACCCCGACTCTTACTTTTAATAAAAAGGATATCATTACTACAGAAAACGAAGTTCTTTGTATTATTTGCCAGGAATCACGGAGATGCCATACTGATACATCATCTTATGAAAACAACATCTTAAGGATTTACGATTTGTATCGTTTGCATTTAGGACGATTTATGTACAAGCTTAATTTCTCCCTGTGTATTCTAGTAGAGCGGTTAAGCCCTCAAAATCACGAGAATTGTGCAAAATTTGACTAAAGTATGAAACTTTCACCAGTGTTAGTACATACCATAAGATTCATTTTAAGATCGGGAGGTAAGTCTGATTTGACCTCTGATGACCTCCAGAGGTCAATGAACTTTAAATATCAGAATATTGATGTTTGGAGGCATTTGTGAATGACAGGCTTAGATCTTGGTTACGCTGCACTAAATATGCATTTGTACTACAAATCTTCTGATTCCACAGGGCATTGACAGGTTTCTACCTTTGACCTCTGATGACCTTTAGAGGTCAATGACCTTAAAATACCGTAATATTGATCTGTGATGTTATTAGTTAATGATAAACATGGTTAAGATGTGCAAAACAAGCATATCTGTTTTGCAATGAAACTGTCTTCATATTCCAAAGAGCAAAGACAGGTTTCTAACTCTGACCTCTGGTGACCTTTTAGAGGTCAATGACCTCAAAATATCATAATATTGATCTGTAGTGTCATTAGTTAATGATAAACACGGTTAAGATGTACAAAACAAGCATATACCTGTTTTACAAGAAATTGTCTTCATATTCCAAAAAGCACAGATAAGGCTCTACCTCTGACCTCTGGTGACCTTTAGAGGATGTACAAAACAAACACAATTGTAGCCCAGATGGCTACTAGCACGTGTTTATAATAAAGAATAAAATATAATAGAATAGAATAGAATAGGATAGAGAGTAAAGGAAAACAACACTGCAGTCCTTTTCCTAGCCCTTTTTACACTTGTGTTTCTTAACCCGGACTTTCTCTGACCCAGGACTATCGTTAGTCCCGTATCAATTGTTTCAGCTTTTTACACTGGCCAATCAGTCCCGTACTATCTCTTGTCCGGGGCTAAGGAGAAAACTGACCTTTTTACACTCGTATTTCTTAGCCCCGGACTTTCCAAACCACATTAATATTCATGATTACGCTGTGCACTGTACACGTACACGCACGCACCGGCAGCACTTGATTACCTCGTTTCTGATTCGTCAGTGGGGGTCGGACTTCGTCTCCGTTGCTTAGCCCCGGATTATTTTTTCGTTCTGTTTACACTCACTTGCTTGGCACCGCAATTGCGGTGCTAACCCTGCTATTTTGCAGGGCCAGATAGTACGGGATTATCGGTGGGGCTAGCCCACTTTGGCAAAAACGAGTGTAAACAGTGGGCTAAGGATAGTCCCGTACAAGCGGTGGGGCTCAGCCCCCCCCCCCCTTAGCCCCACCTTTGGTACGGGACTAAGCAAAAATTTACAAGTGTAAAAAGCCCTTATGAAACCGTTTATGTTCCTTCCAGCTATTTCCTTTCTTTTGTGTGTGTGTGTCAAAACCACCTCTTCCAAGAAAAGTCTATGGTCATAGGAATTTATGAGTTTGATGTTGGCTACTTTCCCCGCTAGTGGTCAGCACTCTCCATCCCCAAAGATCCGCGCCAAATTACGGGGAATGACGTGATGACTTGTTTTTGCCCTCTGATCCCCAAACATAAATGACCCTCTGAGCTGGAAGGTGGCCCTCCTGCCAGAATTTATCCCTCTATTTTAGCATTTATTGTTTAGTGGAGTGGGTCAAACAGGAACTCCAAAGACAAATTCAGGGATAATGACCCAGAACAACGATGACGTTGGTTGCCATAAGGACACTAATATTCATTTGGTTTATCATTTTGATATCCAAGAAACAATAAAGTCTTTACCAGTGGTTACAGAGAACAAGTGAATGAAGAAACTAAAAGACAGTGGGCGAGTTAATCAGAAATTGAGATGAATCATAGAAAATTGAGTTTTCACAGAAACGAATAGGAGGAGCAAATTGAACATTTGACCGGTAAGAAATTAATTTCCAGTGAACGCCACACCCCAATGTAAGATTGAGCCAATGAAATGCTTTAGGGAAAGGAAGTTTGTTAGTAAATTAGTTATAAAAAAACATGTCTCAGCCGAGAAATCAGTTAGAGTGGCAAGCACAGTGGGAGCGGCTTCACACTATGTAGTGAAGCAAAGACTGCAGAGTATTTTGGAATTTTGAGGAAACTTTGAGAATAGTTGGAGACCACAGAGATAAAGTCAGGTGTTCCCCTTTCTTGGTACATCATGCCCCCTCCCCCCTCCAAGTCAACCAACTAATCTTTATCGACGCCGAATGCACCATCGACCTAAGCTGTGAATGTGATGAGGATCTGACTGTCATGACTGAACCGGCGAGCCAGCAGGACATGTTAGGAAAAAACTAGGAGTCACGATAGCACAAAAACTTTGGTTTACGCCAATTTGGAGTGCAATTACAAACTCCAAATAGTCAACTGGTTGTCATCGGAGATGTTGAAGCGCCCTGTCAGACTGATACAAAGTGGAGAGTGATGGTGACGAAGAGAATAGGCCCTACTGACAGCGTGACGGCAAGACCGCTCAACGGACGGCCCATGCAGTCACACTGACGAGATCGACAATGACATGCAGACGAGACCTCATTCGTCGACCGAGAGTAATCATTAAGAGGAATGACTTTAATTTACGTTTGAAGATATTTCAAGAGATGTAGTAGTCTGACATGTTATAGGGCAAATTATTTTCATTCTACTCTTTGCAGGTCTTGTGAACATCCGCTTGTATATTAGCGAAGAACTGTTCGAGTACGTGGACAGTGATAAGTAGGCCCTATAAGTCACTCTGTCGAGTAAATTATATATGAACCAAATGCTTCTTTTTGAACATGTATTGTGTTGAAAAGTTCTTGGTAATTCTTTTCCAGGCAAAATGTGTACATGAAAATTCCGATGTTAAAATGCATGTGATGGGAAATGTAAACAGTATGTGCGAATGCCTCTATTATGTTTCCTGCTATACTTGTTTGTTAGTGGGGAAAAGAAAAGAAAAGAGAAGTCTCGCTCTACCACGACTACATACTACAATGCCTACGGATATCTTTGTTTCACATTGTTAGTGGGGAAAAGAAAAGAAAAGAGAAGTCTCGCTTCATGAGAGATGTTCAGATCCCGCTCGACACCACAACGTCTACGGATGTCTAGGCTGAAGGTGGGTTTGAATGTCTTATAGGGCCGATAGAGCACTAACAGTAAGTGCAGATTAATTGGCACGCTAAAATGCATGTGATGGGAAATGTAAACAGTGTGTGCGAATACCTCTATTATGTTTCCTGCTAAACTTGTTTGTTAGTGGGGAAAAGAAAAGAGAAGTCTCGCTCTACCACGACTACATACTACAATGCCTACGGATATCTTTGTTTCACATTGTTAGTGGGGAAAAGAAAAGACAAGAGAAGTCTCGCTTCATGAGAGATGTTCAGATCCCGCTCGACACCACAACGTCTACGGATGTCTAGGCTGAAGGTGGGTTTGAATGTCTTATAGGGCCGATAGAGCACTAACAGTAAGTGCAGATTAATTGGCACGCTAAAATGCATGTGATGGGAAATGTAAACATTATGTGCGAATACCTCTATTATGTTTCTTGCTAAACTTGTTTGTTAGTGGGGAAAAGAAAAGAAAAGAGAAGTCTCGCTCTACCACGACTACATACTACAATGCCTACGGATATCTTTGTTTCACATTGTTAGTGGGGAAAAGAAAAGAAAAGAGAAGTCTCGCTTCATGGGAGATGTTCAGATCCCGCTCGACACCACAAAGTCTACGGATGTCTAGGCTGAAGGTGGGTTTGAATGTCTTATAGGGCCGATAGAGCACTAACAATAAGTGCAGATTAATTGGCACGCTATCTTTTGAAGAGAAACAATACTTTGTTTCACAAAAAATGAAAAAGCAGAAAAAACAACTGATAATCATCCGCTCATGTAAAAGCAAGCAGAAGTTTTTCAAAACATTTTAAGAGGCATATTTGTGAGTTACAGTCTGTTAAACATGCCAATACACTCTGAAAAACAAATTGAAGGCCACCTTCAATAGGCCACCTGCAATACAGCCTCGCATTTTCGGAACAGGAACTGATTCCACGTAAAATACATAAACATGTATTTTGATTTTTCCATGCATTTTTCCCATATCATTACACACAATCATTACACACGTATACTTGATATGGTGTTCAGCTCACTGTGTGCAGACTGAGCACGACCTGATAATTCAGAACCTCTGCCTGAGAAAGGAGTGTAGAATATCCCGCGATTCAAAAAGAACCTTTCTTATCAGCTCGTGCATCCTGTACTCTATGTGCAATGCACTCATCATAGAGACAAAAGCTTGCCTTCACCCAAACTGTTTAGATATTGCCATTGGAAGACTCTGATGATCGCATACAGTGGCTGTGGACCTATAAGAACGCTGGTCTGACTACAGGATGTCTATCCAGTTTAGTCGTGGAGGAGATCTGTGTGCCGATCGCGTGCTTCACTGAAGACGCAGATGCTGCCCTGTCTTAAAAGAGATCGAGGGTATAGATCTAGACCAATTTCAGCAGGTTACACTGAATCACCACTTGCTGGCAGAGAGTCTTTACCGGATCATGCAGGTGATATTACCCGCTGCCAGCGTACCCTGATTCACACATATGATGCAAACCGGATGGCGGCATATTGGAAACAACCAATATTTGGGCATGGGGGCACAACTCTTGGCCAGGCCCAAGTGTTAAGGAGTATCGAGCATAAAGAAGACAATTAGAGTAAATAGTAGTTCCACTCCTATTTGGAATTGAGGTTCCTAAACAGGTCATTGAAAAAATGCCCAAAATTGCCTGACGTAATGACCCAACTTAATTGGATGACAATAGCAAGTTGCAAGACACAGGGTTGCTTCATGTGGAATGCATGTTATGCCTCACAGTATGTCGCCTTCCAAATGGTCCATGACGTCACTGTATGCTCCTGGACCATGAGTCATTCACTGGAACCATACAGCCCACGAGCTTGACACTGACCAACACAGGCCCGCCAGCTGGAAACTAGGTAGCATTGCCCATGAGCTTGACACTAAGGCAAACCAGGCCCATACGAATCCGACACATGGAGGGGGGGGGGGGGGGAGGGGGAGGTCCACAAGACCTACACTGAATAGATTAAGCTTTCTGATGTAATACATATATTAATCTCGTGGGCTTTGTTTTCCTCGAGTGTCGAGCTCGCGGACCGCACAGCTTGTGGGCCTATTATATTTGATGCCGAGCTCATTGACCTTGTTTATCTAGTGTTTAGGTCACGGGATGTATGACTCGTGGGCTGCGTAACTCATGGGCTGTACGAGTCGGGTTGTTTGACTCGTGACGTACATCGCTGATGAGGTGGGCCTGTTGTTTTCTGGTTAGCATCTGTCACCCTTTCATCCAGTTCAAGGGACTTTGCCATATGCCTGTTCACAAACTATTAAGCATCAACCCAAAATATGGTACTCCTCTCCCCACCTTCCATGTTTAAGCGTACAAATTTTGTCCAGTGCAAATTGGATAATGTTGCATATAATTTCATGCAAGCTATAGTCTGCATAACTTACCCAAACAAATATTATATTTGAGGTCACTACCATCACTGAAGACACGTAAGCTTCATTTCTGAAATAATTGACCGCTCACATTCCTCAGACCTGTTACTATGAACCAATGCTTTAAAGTGGAATGTGCATACATACTTTGATTATAACGTCAAGGCGTGATTTGTACATGATTAAACATTTAGGATTAAACCAATGAAGCCAAACATCAATACTTGCAATCCTACACAAATTTTTAGTGATATTCTAAAAGTCTGACCTCACATTGTCCTTAGAGGTCAAAGTTGGATGTACTCAGGGTAATGACCAATGTTCTGTGGAATGAGAAGACACTTCTTATACTATGGAGTATATGCTAATAGCATAATGCATGATTGCACACCAGGTAAACAGTTAACCATTGAATATACATCAAATATCAATATTTTGATATTTTGAGGTCATTGACCTGTCACAGTCCTCAGAAAGGCAGAGACGCGTAAATAATTTCCCTTGATCTGAGGAATAGGAAAAAGATTCAGTTGTAACACAAATTAATTTTTAGGACAGCGTTATGTTTATCATCAACCAATTGCACCAAATATCAACATTCTGATAATTTGAGGTGAATAATTGACCTCTGGAGGTCATTAGAGGTCAAAGGTAGAAACCTGTCAAGGATCTATGGAACATGAAGACAATTCCAATGTAACAAAAATGAGTTTTTAGTACATCATTACCATATTCAAAATTAATCAATGACGCAAAATGTCATTTTCTATCAAATTTTGAGGTCATTGACCTCTGGAGGTCATCAGAGGTCAAAGGTAGAAACCTGTCAGGGTTCAATGGAACATGAAGACAATTTCACTGTAACGGAAAAGAGTTTTAGTACATCATTACCATATTTAACATTAATCAATGACGCAAAATATAAATTTTTATCAAATTTTGAGGTCATTGACCTTTGGAGGTCATCAGAGGTCAATTCAGACTTACCTCCCGATCTTAAAATGAATCTCGTAACATGTACTAACACTGGTGAAAGTTTCATGCTTTAGTCAAATTTTGCACAATTTTTCGGCTTATCTACTCTACTATTCTGACTCTATGTTCATAAAACACGAAGCTGTCCCTTCATATCCTACCCGGTAATCCAGTAAATGTCAATGCCTTTCACCAAAACTATTTTCGCTAAATCTGTATTTTCTTTTACTGTTCCGAAATTTCGGATTTCTCTTGATAGTATAGTATAAAAGAAGTTTTAAAGGGTATGTACAGTTCTGGTCGAGGTGAGAATTTTGCTTTTAACGTTTTGCGAGATATTCAGAAAGCACTCTATGAGATGTCAAAGATCATGCAATTCTAAGGGGTATCAAAAGTTTATTTGATAAAAATCGGTTTTGAAATGGCTGAGATATCCAAAAACAAGGTGAAACAAAGAGATCCTAATAAAGGTGGGGCATGTCGCCTTTTATTATCACTTTTTTTGGATATCAGCCATTTGAACACCAATTTTCATCAAATAAACGTTGAATCCTTTTAAAAATTACATGCTCTTTCATATTTCATGAGATGTTTCTCACTATCTCACCGAAGAATGTTCAAAACATGAATCCCCACCTCAACCAGTACTGTACAGTCCCTTTAAGTTTGAATGCCTTTACCATTGAATTAAAGACATTTTGAAGTAAATGTTACACTTCAGAATGAGTTATTCTTTTTGCAATATTTTTTTAGCCACAATGGTTTACAACAACTCCATGTAACACTTCTTTATTTTGAGGAGCTTATATCTCATGCCTCACGTGCCCTGGTTTTGACCCATCATCTTCCTCTTCCCTCTCGCTTTTCTCTGTCCACCGTGAAGGTAGTCTATTCCTGTCATTCATTACTCACCTTTCCTCTTTCTCTCATTACAAGGGATTTATCTCGTGTGTTCATGTGCAATGCACTCCCGTTAAAACGAAATGCTCAGGACCGGCAGTTTTGTTTTTGTTTTTTGGTTTTTTTTTCGTTTTAACGAAATTTCATTATAACCGAACAAATATAATATGCAATGTATAAGGAAAAGAAGGAAACCACGCATAAAAAATTTTGTTTGTTGAATCCTCATACGGTGGAAAGCTATGTGAGATGGGAGAATACCTTTTTAATTTCGTTTAAATATTACATTTTAAAAAGAGCATAAAGTTGTTTGTGTTGTCACACATGTGGAGAAAATGACGGTGTAGGATTTGGTTACAGTTCGCTATTCCAAAAGTTCTTTTCTTACTATAAAAGTACGTTACTCCGAAGGCTCCTTATTCCGAAGTTTTGCCATTCCCGGGATTCCGATGGTTTGTTTATCTGAAGTTTCGCATTTCTGAAGAATCATTATTCCGAAAGTTCATGATTTAGATCAAAATAATATATTTTTCATTTTCCCAAGGTTCGTTGATCTGAAAATGAAATGAGGTTCGTCATTTTGAAGGTTTATAAATCAAAAAGTGAGAAAGGTTCACTATTCAGAAAGTCCTTTGTTCCGAAGGCTTTTTCATCCGAAAATGAAATAAGGTTCGTTATTCCGAAGAAATTTTGTTAATGAAAAAAAAATGAGAAAGGTTAGTTATTTCGAAGATTTATTTATCTTAAGACGATTATAAGGATTGCAGTTCTTAAGTTTTGTTAGTGTACTCTCCTTTTTTCACCATGCATTAACGATATTTTTGTAATGTTCCGATTAACGAACGTTTTGAATTCCTATCATGTTCGGACTAACGAACCGTATAAGAATGAGAATAACGACCATATTTTATTATCGGATTAACGAACCTTTGTTATGGAATAACGCCAAAATGTGCTTAATATTTCATTTCCGAACTATTACGGACATTTAGTTGTATCAGAATCTGTGTTTTGTATTAAAGGACTTCGGAACAATGAAACTAACCTTATCTGAATTCAGATTATTGTATTACAATAATGCAAGTTCCCCTCGGAAACTATGCGTGATACACGGAGTGAACATTCAATGATGCGTTCGCTCATGCAGAGACGCTTTAAAAATGCTTGTTCCGCTACGCATTTTCGAATGCGATCCGCATTTCGTTAAAACGGAGCACATTTCCTTTATTTTTCTTTGTCAGTGGTGCTCAGAAAATACTTCGTGATAACGAAAATTTTGTTATAACCGTCTTCGTTATAAGCGAATTGTGTACCATAGACTTTAATGGCGATAATTTGGGGACCAGAAGTTTTGCTTCGTTAGAACGAAATTTCGTTATAACCATGTTCGTTGTAATGGGAGTGCACTGTATCTTTATTTGTGTTCTTCGTCTCTGTCTTAATTTTCTCTCTTTGCATTGTTTCATCAATTTTGTAACTATTTTACTGTTATACCGTTAACGCTCATTTCAGAATTGCCCTACTGCATCATTGGGCATTAACAACTAGTATATCAAGAATGTGGGAAGAGATTGTCACCTCCTTGGTATGATCACCGCAGAGCATTACCTCCCTTGACAATTACTCCTTATTAAAATTAGGCTCCAAACAGTCACCCCTCTTACAATAACTCTGCCCCAGAAAATTACGTTTCTTATTGTTATTTTCGAACAACGTTTGCTATTTGAATTGAAAAAAACAACAACATTTTTTCACTACATATCGTCTGGTTTTGGTCGAGACCTAACTTCAGGTTTTAAATATCTTTTGGGTGAGAAAATTAGAAATCCCTTACGAAATATTAAAGAGCATGTTATTCCAAGAAAGATTCAAGTTTTTGTGAAAAAAAAAATACTCTTGAAATGGCCGGGATAAAACAGAGCAGCCATATAATGTAAAAAGGATTCTGTCAACTACAACTCTCTATAGATCTATTAAAAAAGAGGGTGCAGGACAAAAGACTTCGTTAACAACTAGGGGTGTTTTGTTAAAAAAAAGAAATACCGTTAAACTCGTAATATTTTACTCTTTCTAATCAGACTAACTTATATATGAACTGGATTTCCCCTTAAAGTGTCGAGAACATTTAACTTGAAAACTAGCACAATTCTACTTGTATGTAAAACAAGCTGTAATCTTACTCTTATGACAGATTAGGGCACCGTTTGATAAAAGTTGCCAGTTATGACATCTTGTTAGTCTTTAATAATTTCAATAAAACCATGGGTTCTGCTTGATTGATAAGCTCGAGTCACCGACTTGTTACCATGGACCTGCTTTGATCGACCTACAACGATTGGTAATTGTGTGGAACTGACAGCTTGTCAGGACTGACTTCATAAAACCGTGCCCGGATCCTATCAGAAATTATGGCTTTATGTCGAAGGGTCCCTCGCTAATGTTAAGGAAATATGAATTGCAGTGAAATCAACTCTCCTTTTCTTATGTTTATCTTCTAATGTGTTATAACGGTAGAAAATGACAAGCCAAAAGAGTAAATGATGACAGTGTAAGAGAAAGGTGCATCTTCTGATATGGTGTTATGAACTTATGGAAAAATTACAAAGGGTGGTACTTCTTTCGGGGGGCGGGGAGGGAGGGTTGTCCAGTAGGTATCAGGAGAGGGCGGGGGTGGGGGTCGGGGTATGGTTATGGGGGGGGGGTAGTAATCCGGGTGGTAGTTCTCCGGGGGGTAGTTCTCCGGGGGGTAGTTATCCGGGTGGTAGTTATCCTGGAGGTAGTTATCCGGGGGGTAGTTACCCAGGGGGTAGTTCTCCGGGGGTAGTTATCCAGGGGGTAGTTATCCGGGTGGTAGTTATCTGGGGGGTAGCTATCCGGGGGGTAGTCATCCAGGGGGTAGTTACCCAGGGGGTAGTTATCCGGGGGGTAGATGACCTAAGGGTAATTGCCCTTGGGGGTAGTTGCCCTAGGAGGGTAGATGACCGCCGGCGTATTTTTTATTTACACGCAAGCCTGTGGCTTTTGGCAATCAAATTCAATAAAACCGCTCGTAAAACGTCTATGCTTACTCCGCTCGGGTTGTGTGCACAGATATTCTGTGGTTGTGTGTTGCGAAGAGTTCTGTGAGTATTTCTGTGGTCTCGCGACGATTCGATTCGTACACGTTCATTAGTGAGTGTGTGCACGCGCTGTGAAAGTTTTGCTCGCCGTGGTAGACCCTCATCCAATAATTACTAGTAGTACGTATAAATACGTATAAAAACGGGTGAGAGTGCGAAAAACAAGACAATACAAAACAAAACAAAAAATCTGACAAGAAGGAGGAGGGGGGGGGGGGGAGAGAATCATAAGGAAAGAGATAAAAAAGCAATGAATATTCTGTGATATCTCATCAATCATGCACAACAGGAATCAATATTATTGCGGGTTCCATGGAAGACCACAACTTTATTGGTGTATGATGGGGATGTGTAGGCCCCTAATGGGCTACCTGCAGTGACCAAAGATTATATAGTTAACGCTTATATATATATATATATATATATATATATATATATATATATATAATATATATATATAGTAGAGCAGATAAGCCGAAAAATTGTGCAAAATTTGCCAAAGCATGAAACTTTCACCAGTGTTAGTACATGTTATAAGATTCATTTTAAGATCGGGAGGTAAGTCTGAATTGACCTCTGATGACCTCCAAAGGTCAATGACCTCAAAATTTGATAAAAATTGATATTTTGCGTCATTAATTAATGTTAAATATGGTAATGATGTACTAAAGACTCATTTTTCTTACAGTGGAATTGTCTTCATATTCCATAGAATTCTGACAGGTTTACCTTTGACCTCTGATGACCTGCATCAGAATATCAGAATATTGATATTTTGTCATTGATTAATGATCAACACGGCAATGATGTACTAAAACCTTTTTTTTTTTAACAGTGGAATTGCCTCAATGTTCCGCAGATCCTTGACAGGTTTTTAGCTTTGACCTCTAATGACCTCCAGAGGTCAATGACCTCAAATTATCAGAATTTTGATATTTGGTGCAATTGGTTGATGATAAACATGATAACGATGTCCTAAACATTTATTTGTGTTACAACTGAATCGTTTCTTATTCCTCAGATCAAGGGAAATTATTTACACGTCTCTGCCTTTGACCGCTGAGGATTGTGACAGGTCAATGACCTCAAAATATCAAAATACAAACGGTATTGATATTTGATGTATATTCAATGGTTAACTGTATACCTGGTGTGCAATTATGCATTATGCTATTAGCATTTATGCTACAAGAAGTGTCTTCTCATCCCACAGAACATTGGCCATTACGGTACCCTATGTATATCCAACTTTGACCTCCAAGGACAATGTGAGGTCAGACTTTTAGAAGTTCAAAATTTGTGTAGGATTGCAAATATTGATGTTTGGCTTCATTGGTTTAATCCTAAATGTTTAATCATGTACAAATCACGCCTTGACGTTATAATCAAAGTATATGTATGCATATTCCACAAAGCATTGGTTCATAGTAACAGGTCTCAGGAATGTGAGCGGTCAGTTACTTCAGAAATGAAGCTTACGTGCCTTCATCAGTGATGGCAGTGACCTCAAATACAATATTTATGTTTGGGTTAGTTATGCAGACTAGCTTGCATGAAATTATGTGCAACATATTTACATTATCCAATTTGCACTGGACAAAATTTGTACGCTTAAACATGGAAGGTGGGGAGAGGAGTACCATATTTTGGGTTGATGCTTAATAGTTTGTGAACAGGCATTATGGCAAACTAAGTCCCTTGAACTGGATGAAAGGGTGACAGATGCTAACTAGAAAACAACAGGCCCACCTCATCAGGTGTATACGTCACAAGCCGAACAACCCGAGTCGTACAGCACATGAGTTACGCAGCCCACGAGTCATACATCCCGTGACCTAAACACTAGATGAACAAGGTCAATGAGCTCGACATCAAATATGGTCGGCCCACAAGCTGTGCGGTCCGCGAACTCGACACTCGACGAAAACAAGGCCCACGAGATTAATATATGTATTACATCAGAAAGCTTAATCTATTCAGTGTAGGTCTTGTGGACCTCCCCCTCACCCCCATGTGTCGGACCCTTATGGGCCTGGTTTGCCTATACTATAAGCAGGGCTCGACACTAACGGTGGCCCGGTGGCCCGGGGCCACCAAAAACGCACATCGGGCCACCAAAATTTCAGAAATGAAGACTTTGTGGCCTGATCGCGCCACCAAAAAATGTCGGATGTTTGCCTTTGGGCCACCAAAAATAAAAGTTAGTGTGGAGCCCTGCTATAAGTGTCAAGCTCATGGGCAATGCTACCTAGTTTCGAGCTGGCGGGTCTGTGTAGGTCAGTGTCAAGCTCGTGGGCTGTATGGTTCCGATGAATAACTCATGGTCCTGGAGCATATAAGTGACGTCATGGACCATTTGGAAAGTGACATACTGTGAGGCATAACATGCATTCCACATGAAGCAACCCTGTGTCTTGCAACTTGCTATTGTCATCCAATTAAGTTTGGGTCATTACGTCAGGCAATTTTGGGCATTTTTAATGACCTATTTAGGTACCCTCAATTCAAAATAGGAGTGGAACTACTATTTACTCTAATTGTCTTCTTTATGCTCGATACTCCTTAACACTTGGGCCTGGCCAAGAGTTGCGCCTCCATGCCCAAATATTGGTTGTTTCCAATATGCCGCCATCCGGTTTGCATCCAATGTGTGAATCAGGGTACGCTGACAGCGGGTAATATCACCTGCATGATCCGGTTAAGACTCTCTGCCAGCAAGTGATGATTCAGTGTAACCTGCTGAAATTGGTCTAGATCTATACCCTTGATCTCTTTCAAGACAGGGCAGCATCTGCGTCTTCAGTGAAGCACGCGATCGGCACACAGGATCTCCTCCACGACTTAACTGGATAGACATCCTGTGGTCAGCCCAGCGTTCTTATAGGTGCACAGCCACTGTATGTGATCAGTCATCAGAGTCTTCCAGTGGCAAAATCTAAACAGTTTGGGTGAAGGCAACCTTGTCTCTATGATGAGTGCATTGCACATAGAGTACAGGATGCACGAGATGATATAGTAGAGCGGTTAAGCCCTCAAAATCATGAGAATTGTGCAAAATTTGACTAAAGCATGAAACTTTCACCAGTGTTAGTACATACCATGAGATTCATTTTAAGATCGGGAGATAAGTCTGCTTTGACCTCTGATGACCTCCAGAGGTCAATGAACTTCAAATATCATAATATTGATGTTTGAAGGCATTTGTGAAAGATAGGCCTAGACGTTGGTTACGCTGCACTAAATATGCATTTGTACTACAATTCTTCTGATTCCACAGGGCATTGACAGGTTTCTACCTTTGACCTCTGATGACCTTTAGAGGTCAATGACCTCAAAATACCATAATAGTGATCTGTGGTGGCATTAGTTAATGATAAACATGATTAAGATGTGCAAAACAAGCTATCTGTTTTACAATGAAACTGTCTTCATATTCCAAAGAGCAAAGACAGGTTTCTACCTCTGACCTCTGGAGACCTTTAGAGGTCAATGACTTCAAAATATCATAATATTGATCTGTGGTGGCATTAGTTAATGATAAACATGGTTAAGATGTACAAAACAAGCATATCTGTTTTACAAGAAATTGTCTTCATATTCCAAAGAGCACAGACAGGGCTCTACCTTTGACCTCTGGTGATCTTTAGAGGATGTACAAAACAAACACAATTGTAGCCCAGATGGCTACTAGCACATGTTTATAATAAAGGATAAAATAGAATAGAATAGAATAGAATAGAGAGTAAAAGAAAACAGATCACTGCAGTCGTTTTCCTAGACACCCTGTGACACCAATATGCTAAGTATTTTCCTCTTCTTGGAGTTTTTAAAACCGTTTACTAGTATCTTCCTTCCAGCTGTTCCCTTTTTTTCAAACCCCCCTCTTCCAAGAAAATTCTATGGTGAAAGGAATTCATGAGTTTGACATTGGCTACTTTCCCCGCTAGTGGTCAGCACTCTCCATCCCCAAAGCCCCGCGCCAAATTACGGGGAATAACGTGATGACGTGTTTTTGCCCTCTGATCCCCAAACATAAATGACCCTCTGAGCTGGAAGGTGGCCCTCCTGCCAGAATGTATCCCTCTATTCTAGCATTTATTGTTTAGTGGAGTGGGTCAAACAGGAACTCCAAAGACAAATTCAGGGACAACGACCCAGAACAACGATGACGTTGGTTGTCATAAGGACACTAATTAGGTGATCCGAGTATCCTCTCGGATCACCTATTGTATCTGTACTGAATCTTTCTTCTTTATTTCTTTCTCCTCAAATGTTGTGCAGCGGTTAACTCAAAAAGTCATTCACCTATCACTTTTAAACTTACACCATATATGTATCACGTCATAAGGACGACAGATCTAATGTATCATTGTGATCAGACAACCATGACGTCACTATGACGTCATTATCTGAAATCACGTTCACATTCGTATCTCATTAATGGAATGGAATTTCTCAATAAGATTTACATATCATATAGTTCAAGTCAAGTTCTATCGATATATCTCATAAAATTTGTATCGCGAACCTGGTAAATGAGCGCGTACGCGCGCGTTGAAATTTTAACATGCTCCAATCGAGCTCAAAATTGTTTTGCACACGTTTCAGGTCATTTGGAGTATTTCAGAAAAAATCGACGGACGCGTACGCGCGCGCGCATATACGCACGCAAAGCTCATATGCGACAAAAATATCCCGTTTTTTCACACGGATCGGATGTTTGAAATGTCAAGGAATATTTCTACCAAGTTTCAAGTCAATCCGACTCAATATGAGGTCATACGGGCCCGTCAAAGTTGAAATTCCGCGCGCGCGTCAATGGCGATATACAATGCAACTATGTCAAAAAACCGCCAATTTTCAATCCGATTTTACTCGTCAGGATGGACGGTGACCCCCCATTTTCTTTACATATTTTGAAAGCTGATGAGTTGTACATGCCATTTCATGGGGTGGTAATGCTGGCAAAATGATTAAAAGATATCAAATTTCTTAATAAAGTAAAAAAAGTAAATTTTCAAAATGACGTCATCAAATTTCAAATTTAGTCAAGCGTATCTTATCAATCCTTTATCAATTTTCACCCAGATTTCAGTATGTTGTAGTTTATTTAATGTTCTTGCAAACATAAAATTACAAAATTTTGATTGGATATCAGCATCACCTCGTAAAAATGGATTGAAAGTAATCTTGTCAAATTTGACCAGTTTACGTGTTATCTCTATGGGAGTGCAGTTTTTCTGCAAATGAAAATTGACACGACTATCTTTCTCGAGCACTAGCTCACTTACCCTTCGGTGAATTTCTCCCAGATTTTAATATGTTCTAGCTGAGACTTTACGCTACCGTAAATGTGCCCTTCATTGTTTCATACGATGTCGGGATCACGTCAAAAATTTTGGTTGAAATTCAAGCTTATTTTCGATGTATTGAGATATTTCTTCTATCACACCTATCTTTTGCATATGTTTAGTTCATGTCACGTACATTATTTCATAAAATAACAACTACTTGAGCAGACACCATCTTCGGTATGTAAATTAGGGTCAAAGGTCATAAATGTTTCATCCTGTATCTTGGTGAATACCTGTTCTATCTTTCCCATATTTTGCACACGCAAAGACCATATTACAAGGATCATTTCACAAAATAACTACTTTTTGCTCAGATGCCATCTTGTCTGTGCAAAGTGGGGGCAAAGGTCATATGTACATCTTTCTGTATCTTCGCTATGACGTGTCATCTCTATGGGAGAGAATTTTTCTAGATGTGAAAATTGACGTGATTGTCTTTATCGAGCCCTAGCTCACTTAACCTTCGGTGAATTTCTCCCAGATTTTAATATGTTGTAGCTGAGACTTTGGGCTAGCGAACGTGTGCCCTCCACTTTTTCATACGACGTCGGCATCACGTCAAAAAACTTGGTGAAATGAAAGCTTATCTTCGATGTATTTTCATATTTCTTTCTTTCTGCAACTTTCTTTGCAATAACTCAAGAAAAAAACAGGCCCTATCACCCCCATCTTTGGCACATGTTTAGTTCATGTCACGTACATTATTTCATAAAATAACAACTACTTGATCTGACAACATCTTGGGTATGTAAATTAGGGTCAAAGGTCATAAATTTTTCATCTAGTATCTTGGTGAATACCTGTCCTATCTTTCCCATATTTTGCACACGTATAGACGACGTCGCAAGAATCATTTCACAAAATAACCACTTTTTCCTCAGATGCCATCTTGGGAGTGTAAAGGTGGGTCAAAGGTCGTATGTATTTGTTGCTGTATCTTCGTTATCTAGTGTATACAGAATTTGGTACCAAAGATGGCAGACTTCCTTTTCTAAATGAGAATCCAAACATCACACGGCCAATGTCTCTAAACACAGATGAAACCTGTAATGATGGTCATCAGGATTCGAATCATTGATTTAAAAAAAAATCGGATCACCTTAATTTGTCAGTAATGACAAATTACAATCTCTAGTATCCATTTGGTTTGTCATTTTAATATACAAGAAACAATAAAGTCTTTACCAGTGGTTACAGAGAAGAAGTGAATGAAGAAACTAAAAGACAGTGGGCGAATTAATCAGAAATTGAGATGAATCATTAGAAAATTGAATTCTCACAGAAACGAATAGGAGGAGCAAATTGAACATTTTGACCAATAAGGAATTAATTTCTAGTGAACACCACACCCCAATATAAGATTGAGCCAATGAAATTCTTTAGAGAAAGGAAGTTTGTTAGTAAATTAGTTATAAAAAACATGTCTGAGCCGAGAAATCAGTTAGAGTGGCAAGCACAATGGGAGCGGCTTCACACTATATAGTGAAGCAAAGGCTGCAGAGCATTTTGGAACTTTGAGGAACTTTGAGAATAGTTGGAGACCACAGAGATAAAGACAGGAGTTCCCCTTCCTTGGTACATCATGCCCCCTCCAAGTCAATCAACTAATCTTTATCGACGCTGTGAATGTGATGAGGATCTGACTGTCGTAACTGAATCGGCGAGCAGCAGCACATGAGGAGAAACTGTGCGTCACGATAAGACAAAACTTTGGTTTACGCCAATTTGGAGTGCAATTACAAACTCCAAAGAGTCAACTGGTGTCATCGGAGATGTTGAAGCGCCCTGGTAGACTGATACAAAGTGGACAGTGATGGTGACGAAGAGCCTAATGAGAGCGCGACAGCATACCACTCAACGGACGGCCCAGCCGCACTGACGAGATCGACAATGACATACAGACGAGGACCTCATTCGTCGACCGTACCGATGTCCAGATAAGTGACCACACCCACTAGCATCATTTCTCCCTACTAACTAAATCCCTCCATTTCCCATAGAATAAGACGGTATATGAAATGGTCTCAAAAGCCGTAAAGACGTTCCTAAGTGATGAGTGGAATGCTAAACTAAGTTGTGAGGAAAGAAACTTGTTTGTGAAGAAGTTTTTTGTTTCAGACCTACAGGAAGGCAGGTCGTTGGAATAAATATGCCGTTAGTAGCAGTGGTGTTATCCATGTAAATTTTATCATTCTAACGCATTTTACATTTGGTGTTGTGGAACAATATTTAGTTTCTTCTACTTTTGGAATTTTGGTGATGATTGGTGTCTATGTGAGTATTTAACCCCCGACCAGTACAGAGAGAAGGTGACAGACCAATCCAATATCTATCTGCCTCTGTACAATAATTGGTCGCCGGCTTGGAGAAAGTAGTAAGGAGTTTTAGGGAACTTACACAATAATGACATTGTCTTCATATATTCCAAAGAGCACAGGCAGGTTTCTACCTTTGACCTCTGATGACCTCAACAGTTTAATGACCTCAAATTATCAGAATATTGATGTTTGACATCATGATTAATGGTAAACATGATGATGTTCTGTAGAGAGCATTGGATGGTCCTATTTATTAATCTGGTCTGGTGCATACTGAAAACGGAAAAAGCATAATTAAAAAATCGACCATTGACCCTTGCCAAAAACGCTGCCCCGGAGCCCTACCCCACCCCCACACTTAAAACACACACATACACACACACACAATTCCGCCGCCCCACTTAAGGTGTACTCTTTAGGAAAATTGAACATGAAATTGTAAAGTGCACATCACCATGTCCCCGGTGAAGAAATATTAATTGCACTGTATAATGCTCTCGCAGATCTGTCAAACCTGTACCGCCCCACCCTGGCAAAAGGCAGCAAGTGACAAATGCGATTTATTTCTTATAAATGAACAAAATAATATTGCGCTGGCGATTCCAATGACATATCTCACAGGATTGATTTCCAAGCCATATTTTTTTTCCAGGAAAATATCACTAAATCGGATTTGAGCAATTTGTCGAACCCTCCCCCCCCCCCCACTAAAGTAGGACAGTACGTGTATATATATATATATATATATATATATATATATATATATATATGTGTGTGTAGACAAGAGAGTAATCATTTAAGAGGAATTACTTTAATTTACGTTTGAAGACATTTCAAGAGATGTAGTCTGATTTGTTAAGGGGCAAATCATTCTAATGTTTGCAGTCTTGTAAACATACTAAAATCTTTAGCGAAAACTGTTCGAGTACGTGGACGGTGATAAGTAGGCCCCTATGAATCACTCTGTAGAGTAAATCATATATGAACCAAATGGTTTCTTTTGAACATGTGTTGTGTTGAAAAGTTCTTGGTAATTCTTTTCCAGGCAAAATGTATAAATTACATGAAAATTCCGATTTAAAAGCATGTGATGGGAAATGTAAACAGTATGTGCGAATGCTTCTATGTTTCGTGCTAAACTTATTTGTTCGTGGGGAAAAGAAAAGAAAAGACGAGAGAAGTCTCGCTCTACCACGTCTACATACCACAACGTCTACGGATATCTTTGTTTCACATTGTTAGTGGGGAAAAGAAAAGAAAAGAGAAGTCTCGCTTCATGAGAGATGTGCAGATCCCCCTCTACACCACAACGCCTACGAATGTCTTAGGCTGAAGGTGGGTTTGATTGTCTTATAGGGCCTATAGAGCACCAACAGTAAGTGCAGATTAATTGGCACGCTATCTTTTGAATAGAAACAATACTTTGTTTCACGCAAGATAATAGCAGAAAGACAACTGATAATCATCCGCTCATGTGAAATCAAGCAGAACTTTTTTCAAAACATTTCAAGAGGCATCTTGGTGAGTTACAGTCTGTTACACATGCCAATATAATGTGAAAAACAAATTGAAGGCCACCTGCAATAGGCCACCTGCAATACATCCTCGCATTTTCCGACATCACAAAAACTTTGATCAACACGTTCCATATGTACCCGTGATGGAGAGGTAAAATAATAAACAACAACATTGCAAGATTGGTGCATTTCTGCCAAGACAACAGACGGGAACTGATTCCACGTAAAATACATAAACATGTATTTTGATTTTCCCATGCATTTTTCCCATATCATTACACACAATCATTATACACGTATACTTGATATGGTGTTCAGCTCACTGTGTGCAGACTGAGCACGACCCGATAATTCAGAACCTCTGCCTGAGAAAGGATTGTAGCCTATCCCGCGAATCAAAAAGAAGCTTTCTTATATATATATATATATATATATATATATATATATATATAAAGATATATATAGTCTAGGTCTAAACATGTTGCGAATTCACGTATTGGCTGTGTGAGGAGGGGGGGGGGTGGACTGAAGATCGATGAAGCCAATCCTGCCTACCGCCACCCCCCCCCCATATTGACACGCATATTGACCAATAGGCCTACACATGACGAGTAATGTATAATGTAACAATTTTCGATCTCCGTTGATTGGTGATTGAAATATTAACAAGAAAGATTGAAGGGAAAAGGAGTGGAGAAGAAGCGCATGGATGGAAAGCTTGAAGGGAGAGTAGTTGAAAGTTATGGAATAGGCTATAAAAAATGGTACATGTACATGCATAAGAGTTGTGAAATAACATGATCGCTTGAATCTATACATATGTACATGTATTTATTTCTCAGCCCCCAACCCCCTCTGTTATATCTGTTGCTATTAAAGGCCCCTAAGTTTATCTTCAGACTGATGGTATATTATTTTGTTTCTCAAACCTGCCCCTCTTTTCTTCATATGTACTACTTTCAAAGACTCACTCTGCATATTAATTTTCCGACCTCTCTCGACTTCCTCCTTTTTCAAATGCATATGACTCGTGTATTTTTTCCCTTCCTCGATCACTGCTTGAATTATCACACAATTTATTTGTTTCTCATACTCTCTCTGTCTCTCCCCCTTCTCTCTTTCTCATTTTAAAACTTTACAATGTTTGTTTACAAGACCAATTTCTATAACTCTCTACATTGATCAGTTTGTCTAGAAACGTGTACAGTCACGTGCAAATATGTACGAAGGAAAATTACACAACTATAACGGATTGCAGGAATTCATTATGCATTTTATTCACTTCTTTATGTTCAAGCACTTTTTTTTTTCATGAAGATATACTGAGTATACAAATGTAATCTGATCCTCCAATATCCAAGAAGTATTGTAATACAAACTAGAACTATCACTCAATGTTGTACTTTAACACTAACATCTCAAGTAAAATGCCCAAAACCTGAGTAAGTAAATAAATCAACAATTTCTATGATTTTCATTAAAGATACTGTTACCATGGCAACACAATGTTTGACATTAAGAAAAAATGAAGTTTGCACAGCTCTATATCATAGCTGTCACATGTGCCAAATTTCAAGTCAAATGCTCAAAAACTGAGGGGGTTAAGTTAATTCACAATATCATTGTATGATTTTCATTTAAAATAAAACTATGCTGTCACCATATTGTGTCGAGCCCATCAATGTCAACAATATTCGACCACTAATGTGGCTGTCGTATCTTTAAGCTATATATGCTTATTTGACGGCAGTCTTCTGCATTTACACTCCCGATCTTGTGCCATAATTCAGTGAGATCATTTATTCCAAATGGTTCCCAATCGACGTGTTCTCTTACTCTTTTCTTTAATCTGTACACGTACAATGTATATCTCAGTTTTATATTCGAATGTACACACTGTATGTTCCATTCTCTTGTAAACAACAAGAAATGACTATTTCATTTTTGTAAAATATGATCGATGCAGAAAATTCCTAATTAATTCAAATTTATATCGTGTAATGTCATAACAACCACTTATGTCATAAGACGTAGACGACAAATTTCATAACGACCGCTAATGTCATAACACTTCGACGACAAAGTTCATAACGACCGCTAATGTCATTACACGTCGACGACAAATGTCATAATGACCACTAATGTCATATACCATGTCGAAGACAAATGTCAAAAATTTCCATTTTTATTGCAAATGTCATAACACGATGTGTTACACGACCACAAATGTTAATGGCAAAACCAATGCTGCATTACAGGGGCGGATCACGGAATTCCGTAAAGGCGAGGCGCCCCTTGCAAAAGTAAAGACTGCCGCACCCACTCCTTTCTTCTCTTTCTTTTTTCGTGTAAACAAAAGAAATAAGAGGAAAATAATAAGGGGAGGGGGTTGCGCCAGCCTTTCATTTTGAAAAGGTGTCTCCCCTTTACGGAATTCCTGGATCCGCCCATGAAATGCAAGCAATGAGTTTGACATAATTATTTTGTGGATGACGCAATCGCCGGTTGAGAGGGGGCGCACCCCCTTTGATGAACCTTTCTGTTTTTGTTAAAACAACAGAAATAAAAAGAAAAAAATAGGGGGTTGCGCCAGCTTGTATAGTTTTGAAAAGTCGCCTCCCTGTGATGCAAGCATTGGGTTTTGCCATTAACCTGTGGCTGACGCAGTCGCTGATCTAAAGGGGGCGCGGCGCCCCTCCCCGTCTCTATATAATAAGGGGAGGAGGTTGCGCCAACCTTTGATTTTGTAAAGGTGCCTCCCCTTTACGGAATTCCTGGATCCTCCCCTGTGACGCATTATGACATTTGCAGTAAATTTGGAAATTCTGACATTTGTGGTCGACGCGTTATGACATTTGTGGTTAATTCGATTTTGACATTTGTCGTCGACGTGTTATGACATTTGCAGTAAAAACAGAAATTTTGACATTTGTCGTCGACGTGTTATGATATTTGTGGTTAGTCCGACTTTGATATTTGTCCAATGTTATGACATTTGTGGTCATTATGACATTTCTCGTCGACGTGTTATGACATTTGTGGCTAATCCGACTTTGATATTTGTCCGATGTTATGACATTTGTGGTCATTATGACGTTTGTCGTCGACGTGTTAAGACATTAGTGGTCGTTATGACATTTGTCGTCGACATTGTTACAACATTTGCAGTAAAAATTGATATTTTGACATTTTTGTCGTCGACGTGTTATGACATTATGTTGTGGTCAATCCGATTTTGACATTCATCGTCGACATGTTAAGACGTTATAGTGGTCATTATGACATTTGTCGTCGACTTGTCGTGACATTAGTGGTCGTTATGACACTTGTCGTTGACGTCTTATGACATATAGTGGTTGTTATGACATTACACGATCCAAATTTACATTGATTTATTAGGAATTTTCTGCATCGATCATATATATTACAAAAATGAAATAGTCATTTCTTGTTGTTTACAAGAGAATGGAACGTACAGTGTGTACATTCGAATATAAAACTGAGATATACATGTACGTGTACAGATTAACGAAAAGAGTAAGAGAACACGTCGATTGGGAACCATTCGGAAAATGATCTCACTGAATTATGGCACAAGATCGGGAGTGTAAATGCAGAAGAATGTCGTCAAATAAGCATATAGCTTAAAGATACGACAGCCATTAGTGGTCGAATATTATTGACATTAGTGCATGGGCTCGACACAATATGGTGACAGCATAATTTTATTTTGAATAAAAATCATACAATAACATGTGAATTAACTTAACTCCGTCAGTTTAATGACTTGAAATTTGGCACATGTGACAGCTATGATAGAGTTGGGAAAACTTCATTTTTTTCTTAATGTCAAACATTGTGTTGCCATGGTAACAGTATTTTTAATGAAAATCACAGAAATTGTTGATTTATTTACTTACTCACTCAGGTTTTGAGCACTTTACTTGAGATGTGGCAAATGTCAGTAACTGTGTTAGTACAACATTGAGTGATAGTTCTAGTTTGTATATATTACAATACTTCTTGGATATTGGAGGATCAGATTCCATCTGTATACTCATATACCTTCATGAAAAAAAAAAGTGCTTGAACATAAAGAAGTGAATAAAATGCATAATGAATTCCTGCAATAGTGGTGTAATTTTCCTTCATGCATATTTGCACTGACTTAACAATGTTTCTAGACAAACTGATCAATGTAGAGAGTAGAAAGTGGTCTTGTAAACAAACATTGTAAAGTTTTAAAATGAGAAAGAGAGAAGGGGAGAGACAGAGAGAGTATGAGAAACAAATAAATTGTATGATAATTCAAGCAGTGATCGAGGAAGGGAAAATATACACGAGTCATTTATGCATTTGAAAAAGGAGGAAGTCGAGAGAGGTCGGAAAATTAATATGCAGGGTGAGTCTTTGAAAGTAGTATGAAGAAAAGAGGAGCAGGTTTGAGAAGCAGAATAATATATACCATCAGTATGAAGATGAATTTAGGGGCCTTTAATAGCAACAGATATAACAGAGGGGTTGGAGGCTGAGAAATAAATACATGTACATACAATGTATATAGATTTAAGCGATCATGTTATTTCACAACTTTCTGATACATGACAGTCATATACCATTGTATAGCCTATTCCATAACTTTCAACTACTCTCCCTTCAAGCTTTCCATCCATGCGCTTCTTCTCCACTCCTTTTCCCTTCAATCTTTCCTGTCAATATTTCAATCACCAATCAACGGAGATCGAAACTTGTTACATTATTACATTATACATTACTCGTCATGTGTAGGCCTATTGGTCGATATGTGTTTCAATATCGGTGGGGAAGGGGGGGGGGAGGGGTCGGGCAGGATTGGCTTCACCTTCAGTCCCCCCCCCCCCCACATATATTGTAGCCAATACGTGAATTCGCAACATGTTTGGACTTATAGACTATACACTGTATAATCTTTGGTCACTGTAGCCCATTAAGAGCCAGCCTATACTCATCCCCATCATACACCAATAAAGTTGTGGTCTTCCATGGAACCCGCAATAATATTGATCACTGTTGTGCATGAATGATGATTGATGAGATATCACAGAATATTCATTGCTTTTTTTATCTCTTTCCTTATGATTCTCTCTCCCCCCCCCCTTCTTGTCAGATTTTTTTTTCGTATTGTGTTGTTTTTCGCACTCTCACCCGTTTTTACACGTATTTATACGTACTACTACTAGTAGTAATTGGATGAGGGTCTACCACGGCGAGCAAAACCTTCACAGCGCGTGCACACACTCACTGATGAACGTGTACGAATCGAAACGTCGCGAGCGGAGGGTACTAGTACCACAGAAATACTCACAGAACTCTTCGCAACACACAACCCGAGCGTAGTAAGCATAGACGCATCAGGAGCGGTTTCATTGAATTTAATTGCCAAACGCCACAGGCTTGCGTGTAAATAAAAAATACGCGACCGGGTGGTAGTTGTCCTAGGGGGTAATGGCCCTGGAGGGTGATTGCCCTAGGAGGGTAGTTGTCCGGGGGGTTGTTGCCCTAAGGGGGAATAGACCTGGGGGTAATTATCCGGGTGGTAATTATCAGGAGGGTAGTTGCCCAGGGGGTAAGTGCCCGGATACGCTACTATACATCAAGAGATGATACATACATGAAACACAAAAATTTGTATACGTTCTGATATAATGCAACTGCTGGTTTGTTAGTTAGTTAGTTTGTTTGTTTGTCTGTTTTGAATTACCATGGTCTTTGTTGGGGGAAAGATGAAGAAAAGTAGTAGACGGTGTATCACTCTCAAATCCGGATGATTGCGATAAGTGTGTATCCCTGCCCTTTCTATACAGGTAAACGATTTAAGCTTGGTATGCTATTATAAAAGCCTGCATGTGTCACGCAGAAGAACTGATTCCGCGATCACTTTTAACCTTTCATAAAATTCACGTTTTAAGATAGTAACGACAGCTTGTAGGAGATAGAGTAAGTTAGCGTCCCTGACTGTGGTTCTGAAGACAAAAGGGGACTGAAAAATTCTTTTGCAAATTAGCAGACATAATGCCGATCCTCCAACACTGTTACTCCATTCCGTCACTGATTCTGCTATCAACATGATCAATGGCGACGAAAGAACACTGGTTGCGTGATTATCCACCCCTTGATAGCAGGAAGTTTACCTTTCATTGTTTAAGGCTTCGTTGATGCGGGGTTTATTCGGATACAAGGCGTGAACAGTGTCGTCCGAGTTCTTTCATTCGAAATTCCTCAGAATACGCAATTCAATGGGCAATTAGCGCTGCTACTTCGCAAAGCTGTTAGCCAAATTCTTTGCAGACTTGACCTCTCACATGTCAGCTACACGCAATACACGACAAACAGCTATCATTACACACATTCTGATCAAAAAACAAAACAAAACTAGAACCGGAATTTGTCAACACTGACAAATTAGGTGATCCGATTTTTTTTTTAAATCAATGATTCGAGTCCTGATAGTGTAAAGTCTCAGCTACAACATGTTAAAATCTGAGAGAAATTCACCGAAGCATAAGTAAGATAGTGCTCGATAAAGAGAGTCATATCAATTTTCACATCTAAAAAATTCCCTCCCATAGAGATAACACGTCATAACGAAGATAGAAAAAGAAGTGCATATGACCTTTGACCCCACTTTGCACCGACAAGATGGCATCTGAGCAAAATGTGATTATTTTGTGAAATGATCCCTGTAACATGGTTTTTACGTGTGCAAAATATGGGAAAGATAGGACATGTATTTATCAAGATACAGGATGAAACATCTATGACCTTTGACCCTACTTTACATACCCAAGATGGCGTCTGATCAAGTAGTTGTTATCTTGTAAAATAACGTTCGTGACATGAACTAAACATATGCAAAATATGGTGGTGATAGGGTATGTTTTTCTTGAGTTATTGCACAGAAAGTTGCAGAAAGACAGAAATATTTCAATACATCGAAGATAAGCTTTAATTTCAACCAAGTTTTTAGACATGATCCCGACAACGTATAAAAAAATGAAGGGCACAATACGATAGCCCTACGTCTCAGCTACAACATATTAAAATCTTGGAGAAATTCACCGAAGGGTAAGTGAGCTAGTGCTCGATAAAGATAGTCATGTCAATTTTCATTTCCATAAAAATTGCACTCCCATAGAAATTACACGTAAACTGATCAAATTTGACAAGGTTACCTTCAATCATTTTTTTCGAGGTGATGTCGTCATCTAATCAAAATTGTGTAATAATATTCCTGAAAGAACATTCCATAAGCTACATCATATTGAAATTTGGGTGAAAATTGGCAATGGATAAGTGAGATACGCTCGAGTAAACTTGAAATTTGATGACGTCATTTTGAAAATTTACTTTTTTTACTTTATTAAGAAATTTGATATCTTTTAATCATTTTGTCAGCATAACCAACCCATGAATTGATATGTACAACTCATCAGCTTTCAGAATGTGTCAAGAAAATGGGGGGTCACCGTCCATCCTGACGAGTAAAATCCGATTTAAAATTGGCGGTTTTTTGGCATAGTTGCACTGTGTATCCCTATTGACGCACGCGCGGAATTTTGAATTTGACGGGCCCGTATGACGTCATATTGAGTCGGATCGACTTGAAACTTGGTAGAAATATTTCCTGACATTTTGGACATCCGATCCGTGTGAAAAAACGGGAAATTTCTATTGCATATGAGCTGTGTGTGCGAATATGTGCGCGCGCGTACGCGTCCGTCCAATTTTTTCAATTTTTCAAAAAATGCTCGAAATGGTCTGAAACGTGCGCAAAAAAATTTTTAGCTCGTTTTGAGCATACAAATATTTCCACGCGCGCGTACGCGCGCGTTTTGAGATAAAAATGAATTTTGAGAAAATGAGTAGAATTCACTTGACTTGAAATATATGTGACGTAAATTTCATTGAAATATTCCATTCCATTAAGGAGATATGCATGAAAATGTGTTTTCATATAATGACGTCATAGTGACGTCACGGTCAACTGATCACTATGATTTTACTTGCGCTGTCGTCTTTGCGACATGATACATATATGGTATAAATTTGATATTGATAGGTAATGCACTTTCTGAGCTAACCTCTGTACAACTTTTGAGGAGAAATAAAGAAAGAATCAGTACAGATACAGAAGGTGATCCGAAGGATACTCGGATCACCTAAAGAAGAACAAAGAATCCGTACAGATACAGAAGGTGATCCGAGAGGATACTCGGATCACCTAATGAAAAAACACACTTTTGAGTAGCGACACAGCTTTCTGTCCCTTTCTCAATTAGGTCCTACTTCTAAAAAATACACAGATGACAAGAGTCAGAATATCCTCAAAAGGGAACACGACCTATTTGGGCATTAATAATGTTTGTCTTCCGATTTCTCTCCATACCGTCACGGCACAAACCATCATAAGAAATAGGGCAATAAGTTTTATTAACCAGGGAAATAATAGTACGCATTACATACATTTGGCGAATTATCACACGAATTGTCGACTTTATAAAAACGATAATACATTTAATTGACAACTTAGGCCCTACTATATCTCCAGAGATGAACTTTAAACAGCAAGTCACATACCAGGGAAAGAAAGTTATGATTATTTGAATGAATTCATTAATGAGGCCAATTAAAAACCGTTGTAAAAGTACACACTCGCATAAAGAGGTTTCATGTTCGATATATGATCATTGTATTGGCTCATAGATAAAGTATCATAAATTTTGCGTGATCGTTCGATGGAATTATTTTTTTTCAGCGCGATTTGTGCGTCACATCAATCACCACTTCATGAAATGGAGGGCATGTATAAAACGAAACTCGCTGGTCATGCAATCGATAGCCTTGGTCAGCTCACTATTATTGCGTAATATTCTAAAGCCCTCGCCGCTTGGCCGCCGACGCCGCCGCGCGCATCATGCTTTGTTTTGTCTTCAATGGGGTCAAGAGCAATGCCTCATTAGCATACACCCTAGCAACGGAGGCGGAGTCTCGATCGGGCAAGAACAATAGATGCGAAACGCAACGCAAAGGCGAACGTTCGAAAAAAATGTAACCGAAAAAAATTGTCTCAGAAAAACTGTGATTTGGGACACTTGTACTCATTCTTACACGCTGAAATTTTCTGTACAAACAGATAAAACATCAAGGAATCAAAATCCGTAACAAAAAAAAAATTCGACCGGAGCAGTGCTTCCCCTTCATTTTCGGCTCATTGCGGGAAAACTCCCCGTGCGACTTATGACTCATTTCGTCGGAGCGCCACACATTTATCGTGCAATACATTGCATCATAGATACCAGAGTGAGGACGCACAGAAATTCCGAATCTATGTGTATCGCAAAGACTCACAATTCATACTTATACTTTAGTATGTCCAATACATTTACATTTACCAATATATATATATATATATATATATATATATATATATATACATATAATATATATATTATATATATATATAATATAGATACTACATATATATTTATATATGCATATATTATATATATATATGAAGAGTTTGTTTGCAAAAACCGATAAGTCCATATTTGCCAAATGGAGATATTTGCGATTAAAGGTCAAGAAAAATAAAGAGAATAATAAGAAAAGTTTTGCTTCTTTTGACCATAACTTCAAAAATGTACCTTTTTATGTAGTGACCAGTATATCAATTAAAAGATATCATTTTGTACTTTATGAGAGAGACTGTACTTCAAAATCTTCAAAAATGGACTTATCGTGTTTAGCGAACAAACTCTTCATATATATATATATATATATATATATATATATATAAAGTATATCGCTTACATCTTATAATTTCTGGCTGCGAAGTGTCATCGTGATTGAATGATAACTAGAAAAGCACTCTGAGAGCGCAGACCTCCGCCAAGCATGCAAATCATTTTCACCACTGATCTTGTTCTTCCGTAGAGATATCAGTGATTTCCACCCATACGTACTGTTATAGCATTGTGTGCTGATAGTTGCCAGATTTCCCAATATAGAAGCCTTTGTTACGTCATAAACACTCAGCTGCACGGCGCGCCTCACCCCAGCAGAAACTAGAGCACGCACTTTAGTGCGCGCAGGCAAACCTCAAATGCGCGCAGGCAAACCTCAAATACGCGCAGCCTGAACTCCCAAGTTCATTGACCCTACCTGCCAAAATGTCAAAAATCCTTCATAAATTTCCCCAAAATTTTCGGATCACTACCAAAAGTTAATCGTTTGGTACTTGTGTCATTCTCAACCTTTTCTGCAAGTTTCATCCCAATACGTTAGCTACTTTTTTAGTTATTTTGCACACGGACAAACTAACTAACTAACGAACGAACTAACTAACGAACAAACCAACGGTAACAAAAACATAACCTCCTCCCTTGGCGGAGGTAATAAGAAGATTGACACAGAAACCTATATACTTCCTTAAAAAAAACAATAAACGCCTTCGAACCACCGCATTGATCAATACGCTCTTTCAGATGTAAGATATTTGTGCGCCTCTAATGTATGAGATAAGATGTTATTGATTACTTTGCTGTAAAGTATGAAATGTAACAGAGAAGCTTATTGCTTTTAGGATGGTGAAAACTGTATGTTTAGGAAATTATATGCATAAGTAGAGCCTTACTTGGATGGCCGCCGATAAACTACGTATATAGTGATGTAAAGATACTGTGACTAAACTATGTCACAAAAGCAAATCTGGAAAAAAAAAGACGAGAGGTATAACAGATTTTGATCAGAATCTATAAATGTATGTGTGGGTATGTATGTGTGTGGGTGTGTGTGTGTGTGTGTGTGAAATGGCCCAAGAAACTAGAACAGTACATTCACATTCGTACGTTATATATAGGTACAACTTAGTGTCTATATATCTAAATACCAAGACGGTAACTTTTGCCCCTAAGAAATAAGTATGGGTAGGTTTTGAAATGAAACAAAGCTTGCACAATCTTATTGATCTGTAATTAATTGCATCGTATTGTCTGTCACTTCGCCCTGATGAATTTGTCTTATAAAGGTGGACGTTGCTGTCATCGAAGTGGGTATGGGAGGCGAGTACGACACGACTAACGTTATTTGGTAAGAGATTTTTTTATAAACAACCATTTTTTAAACACACAATCACACACACACACACACACAAACAAACACACACACACACACACACACACACACACAAAGGAAGTCAACGTGTTTGTGGTCTCTGGTTCGTTTCACAGGTAGTTAACTCATTTCAATTCAGGATTTATTCATTTTCAACGAAATGCAAATTAACAAGGTACGCAAGTGAAATAATGATACAATGCATTCAAATGACGTAACATTCTTCAAAATCCCAAGGATATGCTTGCCATAACAATGAAGGGTACGTTAAAGAAAATGAAATATATATTTTATATCACTGTCGAGACAGTTCCTGACTCGGGGACCATGTGTACATGAAAATATGTTTTCAGGAGGGGAAGATGATTTTTTTTTTAGTCTGATAGGATTACAAATTGTGGAATTATCGATTTTTTTTTCAATATCATATCAAAAGCATTTGGAGGGAAGAGAGCGAGAGAGAGAAAGAGAGTTATCATTGTAATTGTACATAAGATTGGCCTCGCTGAAATGAATGTAAGTGTTCGATTTCCATGGTTTTGTTTTGAAGGAACATTTACTTTGTTTGTTTTAGAACGTGCAGCGCAGTACTGAAAAATAATGGTGCCTGGTAAACATGTCAGAAATAAAAACGTCAGAGGTAATAATGTCAGAGACAAACATTCCAGAGGTAAAAATCATATCAGAGGTAAAAAAAGGTCAGAGATAAAAATGTCAGAGGTAAAAAATATCAGAGGTAAAATATGCCAGAGGTAAAAAAAAAATGTTGGCGGTAATCACCTGGTAATAATGTTAGGTACAAAAATGTCAAAGGAACATGCGTGTAAACCCAACCCACTGCGCTGCGGACACAAACATTTCGGTTTAAAATTTATTGAAATTTGCGTATTGATTCCAACGGATCTGATATTCTAATCTTCATACCCTTTTCAACATAGGATCACATGCAGTTACGTAATAAGTCAGAGGAAATATACGTGAATAATGACAGCGATTGCCATGTCAGATGTAAAGATGTCACTGTCACCAAATGTCACCAAAATATCAACAAATGAAATGAAAAAGCTTGAAATTATTTGATGAAGTAAAATCGTGATATTTTGGAGTGCATGTGCTTTTGGATTCATTTGGAAAATGACAAGTGTATTGCTTTTATATTACCCAGCGTTATCAATTTCTGCCATATTTAATTTTTGCCTTCTTGTTTAGTCTGTCTTTCGTTGTTTCAATTCTCCTATCATAAGCATTGAGATGTGTCTTTTTTTTTCTCAATTATGAATAAAATCGATCGCACCAATAAAAAAACCCACCCCTTTGCGGCCTGTCTGTTTCTGCTCGCTGGTCCCCGGAGTTGTCATGTGCTTCAGTTTATTGGGTATTATTGTGCATACATTCTTAGAAATTTAGTAAACACTGTCATGTGATTTAAAATATGAAAGAAACCCCTTTCAGGGGGAACTGCCGTTGACACGTGCACCGTGTCTGCATGAAAGGAAACTCGTGAAAGAGGGTATGTTTATCAGTAAGTGCGTGGCGCGGAACCCGCGTATTGCAAAAAGGGCGTCAACTATGACAAATCGGAAAGTGAGATACAATGTATTAACTTCATGTATGTTGAAATGATATCAAGGCTGGGAAATCAGATCCCTTGCAATCAATGGGCAAATTTCAATAAGTTTTAAACTTAAATGTTTACGTCCGCAGCGCACCAGTGCTTAAATAGGATTGTCATAACACTGTTGCCTCTGACATTTTTGTTTCTGATATTTTTACCATGTGATTAGCGCTGACAATTTTACCTCTGACAATTTTTTTACCCCTGATATTCTTTAACTCTGACATTCGTACGTCTGACATTTTTGCCTTTGAAATTTTCACCTCTGACATTTTTACTTTTGACACTTTTACTTCTGCCATTTTTGCCACTAACATTTTTACACCGATTTATACACAGTGACTTTCATTTGAGGTGAAGCTAATCTATCTCGTAGGATTTTATGTGCAATGCGTCTGTTAAGCTATTATGGGAACGTCAAAGAAGAGTACAGTAGAATGTAAAAAGAATGCAAAAATTCAGCCTATTCAACTACGCCGATATTACGTAAATAAGTGTAATAAATTACAAGCGATGTGTGACTTCCAAGACAATTTAGGTTGTTATACCTGCATTGAGGTTTCTCCTGGCGGAATTCGTCGGTACAGCAGCTCCCGAAATTAATTCGTCTGAGATCAATTTAACTCTACAAGATTCCATGATTCAAGCATTCTTATATTCACTTACAGGCATTTATTAGTAAACGAAGTGACAATTACTTTTGATTTTAACATTTTGACAATTTGAATCCACGATTGGCAGAGTCGATTTCGCTTGCAGCGGACATGATAGTCAAGAATTTCTAGACTGCCCAGTGATATGTGAACTTTATCTCTTGAATACTGCAAATGGGGTACAAAGTAAAATGTAAAAATGGTCACAAATGAAAACTACATTCCTTCACGACTTGCGAAATACATCTCTCGTTTTTCTCAGTTATGAATAAAATCGACCGCCAACAAAAAGACCGCCCCTTTGCGGCCTGTCTGATTCTGATCGCTGGTCCCTGGAACAGTCATGAGCATCAGATTATTGGGTATTAATGTGCATACTTCTTGAGAAATGTAGTGAACACTATCATGTGATTTAAGATATGAGAGAAACCCCTTTAAGGGAGGCACTGCTGTCGAAATGTGCACCATATCTGCATGAAAAGAAACTCGTGATAGAGGTTGTGTTTATCAGTGTGGGTGTGGCGCGGAACGCGCGTATTGCAAAAAGGGTGTCAAACAATGAAAAATTGGAAAATAAGGTACTAAGCTCATGTGATCCTATGTTGAAATAGTATCAAATCTAGGAAATCAGATCCGTTGCAATCAATGCGCAAATTTCAATAAGTTTTAAACTTAAATGTTTACGTCCGCAGCGCAGCAGTGCTTACGATTGTCATATTATTACCTAGTCGGTAGAGCACCGGTCTAGCAATCCGGAGGTCTCGGGTTCGACTCCCGATGGAATCCCATTTTCTTTGCTCACTTTTCCACTAATAATTCATATTCTTTCTGGTCAGTTTATTCTGTCTTTATTTGTTACAAACTCAAAAAGCTGCATCACTTCGGTGATCCCTCGCATTTATCCCCAAGTTGAATTATCCTTTGGGTTTATGCCACACACAAGCACACTGCTATAGCTTCTGACCACCCGAGCATTGAGAATTGAGGGTTTCTGGGACGAACACAGTACTAGGGCTTTCTATAGCTCAGTCGGTAGAGCACCGGTCTCGCAATCCGGAGGTCTCGGGTTCGACTCCCAATGGAATCCCATTTTCTTTGCTCACTTTTCCACTAATAATTTATATTCTTTCTGGTCAGTTTATTCTGTCTTTATTTGTAACAATAAGTATCTCTGATATCATTACCATGTGACTACCTCTGACAAACTTTTACCCCTGATATTTTTGACCTCTGACATTCGTACGTCTGAAATTTTTGCCTCTGAAATTTTCACCTCTGACATTTTTACTTTTGACACTTTTACTTCTGCCATTTTTGCCAATAACATTCTTACACCGATTTATACACAGTGACTTTCATTTGAAGTGAAGCTAATCTATCTAGCAGGATTTTATGTGCATTGCGTCATGCAAGGATTCCATAGTTAAGATATATGGGAACGTCAAAGAGGAGTACAGTAGAATGTAAAAAGAATGCAAAATTTCAGTCTATCAACTACGCCGATATTACGTAAATAAGTGTAATAAATTACAAGCGATGTGTGACTTCCAAGACAATTTAGGTTGTTCTATACCTGCATTGACATGATTGAGGTTTCTCCTGGCGGAATTTGTCGGTACAGCAGCTCCCGAAATGAATTTGTCAGAGATCAGTTGAACTCTACTAGATTCCCACATCTCATTTCTTTGGCTATGCTCACCTGGTATCAGTCAATCCATGATTCAAGCATTCTTATATTCACTTACAGGCATTTATAAGTAAACGAAGTGACAATTACTTTTGATTTTAACATTTTGGCAATTTGATTCCACGATATGGCAGAGTCGATTTCGCTTGCAGCGGACATGATAATCGAGAATTTTTAGACTGCCCCAGTGATATGTAAACTTTATCTCTTGAATACTGCAAATGGGGTACAAAGTACAATGTAAAAATAGTCAAAAATCAAAACTACATTCCTTCTCGACTTGCGAAATATATCTCTCGTTTTTCTCAATTATGAATAAAATCGATCGCCAACAATAAAAAAAAAAACACCCCTTTGCGGCCTGTCTGTTTCTGATCGCTGGTCCCCGGAGTTGTCATGTGCTTCAGTTTATTGGGTATTATTGTGTATACATTCTTAGAAATTTAGTAAATACTGTCATGTGATTTAAAATATATGAAAGAAACCCCTTTCAGGGGGAACTGCCGTTTAAACGTGTACCGTATCTGCATGAAAGGAAACTCGTGAAAGAGGGTGTGTTTATCAGTAAGTGCGTGGCGCGGAACCCGCGTATTGCAAAAAGGGCGTCAACTATGACAAATCGGAAAGTGAGATACAATGTATTAACTTCATGTATGTTGAAATGATATCAAGGCTGGGAAATCAGATCCCTTGCAATCAATGGGCAAATTTCAATAAGTTTTAAACTTAAATGTTTACGTCCGCAGCGCACCAGTGCTTAAATAGGATTGTCATAACACTGTTGCCTCTGACATTTTTGTTTCTGATATTTTTATGTGCATTGCGTCATGCAAGGATTTCATAGTTAAGATATATGGGAAAGTCAAAGAAGAGTACAGTAGAATGTAAAAAGAATGCAAAATTTCAGTCTATCACCTACGCCGATATTACGTAAATAAGTGTAATAAATTACAAGCGATGTGTGACTTCCAAGACAATTTAGGTTGTTATACCTGCATTGAGGTTTCTCCTGGCGGAATTTGTCGGTACAGCAGCTCCCGATATTAATTCGTCAGAGATCAATTTAACTCTACAAGATTCCATGATTCAAGCATTCTTATATTCACTTACAGGCATTTATTAGTAAACGAAGTGACAATTACTTTTGATATTAACATTTTGGCAATTTGAATCCACGATTGGCAGAGTTGATTTCGCTTGCAGCGTACATGATAGTCGAGAATTTTTAGACTGTCCAGTGATATGTAAACTTTATCTCTTGAATACTGCAAATGGGGTACAAAGTACAATGTAAAAATAGTCAAAAATAAAAAACTACATTCCTTCACGACTAGCAAAATATATCTCTCGTTTTTCTCAATTATGAATAAAATCGATCGCCAACAATAAAAAACCCCACCCCTTTGCGGCCTGTCTGTTTCTGATCGCTGGTACCCGGAGTTGTCATGTGCTTCAGTTTATTGGGTATTATTGTGTATACATCCTGAGAAATGAAGTGAACAATATCATGTGATTTAAGATATGAAAGAAACCCCTTTCAGGGGGAACTGCCGTTTAAACGTGCACCGTATCTGCATGAAAGGAAACTCGTGAAAGAGGGTGTGTTTATCAGTAAGTGCGTGACGCGGAACCCCGCGTACTGCAAAAAAGGTGTCAAACTATGACAAATGGGAAAGTGAGATACAATGTATTAACTTCATGTATGTTGAAATGGTAGCAAGGCTAGGAAATCAGATCCCTTGCAATCAATGGGCAAATTTCAATAAGTTTTAAACTTAAATGTTTACGTCCGCAGCGCACCAGTGCTTAAATAGGATTGTCATAACACTGTTGCCTCTGACATTTTTGTTTCTGATATTTTTACCATGTGATTAGCGCTGACAATTTTACCTCTGACAAATTTTTTACCCCTGATATTCTTTAACTCTGACATTCGTACATCTGACATTTTTGCCTTTGAAATTTTCACCTCTGACATTTTTACTTTTGACACTTTTACTTCTGCCATTTTTGCCACTAACATCATGAACATTCTTAGACTGATTTATACACCGTGACTTTCATTTGAAGTGAAGCTAATATATCTCGTAGGATTTTATGTGCATTGCGTCATGCAAGGATTCCATAGTTAAGATATATGGGAAAGTCAAAGAAGAGTACAGTAGAATGTAAAAAGAATGCAAAATTTCAGTCTATCACCTACGCCGATATTACGTAAATAAGTGTAATAAATTACAAGCGATGTATGACTTCCAAGACAATTTAGGCTGTTATACCTGCATTGAGGTTTCTCCTGGCGGAATTCGTCGGTACAGCAGCTCCCGATATTAATTCGTCAGAGATCAATTTAACTCTACAAGATTCCATGATTCAAGCATTCTTATATTCACTTACAGGCATTTATTAGTAAACGAAGTGACAATTACTTTTGATATTAACATTTTGGCAATTTGAATCCACGATTGGCAGAGTCGATTTCGCTTGCAGCGGACATGATAGTCGAGAATTTTTAGACTGTCCAGTGATATGTAAACTTTATCTCTTGAATGCTGCAAATGGGGTACAAAGTACAATGTAAAAATAGTCAAAAATCAAAAACTACATTCCTTCACGACTTGCAAAATATATCTCTCGTTTTTCTCAATTATGAATAAAATCGATCGCCAACAATAAAAAAAAAAACACCCCTTTGCGGCCTGTCTGTTTCTGATCGCTGGTCCGGAGTTGTCATGTGCTTCAGTTTATTGGGTATTATTGTGTATACATCCTGAGAAATGAAGTGAACAATATCATGTGATTTAAGATATGAAAGAAACCCCTTTCAGGGGGAACTGCCGTTTAAACGTGCACCGTATCTGCATGAAAGGAAACTCGTGAAAGAGGGTGTGTTTATCAGTAAGTGCGTGGCGCGGAATCCCGCGTACTGCAAAAAGGGCGTCAAACTATGACAAATGGGAAAGTGAGATACAATTTATTAACTTCATGTATATTGAAATGGTAGCAAGCCTGGGAAATCAGATCCCTTGCAATCAATGGACAAATTTCAATAAGTTTAAAACTTAAATGTTTACGTCCGCAGCGCAGCAGTGCTTACGATTGTCATAACAATATTACCTCTGACATTTTTGTCTCTGATATTATTGCCAAGTGATTAGCGCTGACATTTTTACCTCTGGCAATATTTTTAACACTTATATTTTTTTTTTACTCTGACATTCGTATGCCTGACATTTTTGCCTCTGATTTTTTTTTTCTTCTGACTTTTTTAGTTCTGACATTTTTGCCACAGACATTCTTGCACCGATTTGTTCACAGTGACTTTCATTTTAAGTGTAGGTAATCTATCTATTATGATTGTATGTGCATTGCGTCAAGGATTCAATAGTTACGATATATGGAAACGTCAAAGAAGAGTACAGTCTATCAACTACGCCGATATTACGTAAATAAGTATAACAAATTACTAACAATGTGTGACTTCCAAGATAATTTAGATTGTTAAACACGTACCTGCATTGAGGTTTCTCCTGTCGGAATTCGTCGGTACAGCAGCTCCCGAAATTGATTCGTCAGAGATCATTATTTAACTCTGCTAGATTCCCACATCTCATTTTTCCTTCTTTTTTTTTTGGGTATGCTCACCTAGTATCAGTAAATCCATAATTCAAGCTTTCTTATATCTATTTACAGGCATTTATGAGTAAACGAAGTGACAATTACTTTTGATTTTAACATTTTGACAATTTGATTCCACGATTGGCAGAGTCGATTTCGCTTGCAGCGGACATAATAGTCAAGAATTTCTAGGCTGCCCATTGATATGTGAACTTCATCTCTTGAATACTGCAAATGGGGTACAAAGTAAAATGTAAAAATGGTCAAAAATCAAAACTACATTCCTTCTCGAAATATTTCTCTCGTTTTTCTCAGTCATAAATAAAATCGACCGCCAACAAAAAGACCGCCCCTTTGCGGCCTGTCTGTTTCTGATCGCTGGTACCCGGAGTTGTCATGTGCTTCAGTTTATTGGGTATTAATGTGCATACATCCTGAGAAATGAAGTGAACAATATCATGTGATTTAAGATATGAGAGAAACCCCTTTCAGGGGAACTGCCGCTTAAACGTGCACCGTATCTGCATGAAAAGAAACTCGTGAACATGGTGAAAGGGGTGTGTTTTTGTCGAGCCCACCGGAGGTGAGGGGAGAAGGGAGCGCCTGCGGCGTCTGTCCGTCTGTCGTCCGTCCGTCCGTCCGTCGTCTGTCCGGAACTCTACAAAAACTTCAATATCTCTTTACTTTGGGCTTTAATTGCAATGAAAATTCGAAGGAAGAGGGGTCATACAAAGTTTCACATTTTACCATATATGAAGGTCACCTCAAGGTCAAAGCTCACAGACAGGGGTCAATGAACTTAAGGGCCCAATGTTAAGTTTTTATGGCGCGTTTCTATTATGGGTCATAATTCTTGATCCATAACTCTATTTGTGACTAAACTTGGATGGTAGATGTCCCTTGGGGAGTGGATGGTCACCACAAGGTCAATGGTCACAAGCATGGGTCAACAAACTTTTCGAGGCCAATGTTAAGTTTTTTATGGTGCGTTTCTATTGTGGGTCATAACTTTTGATCCATAACACCATTTGTGACTAAACTTGGATGGTACATGTCCCTTGGGGAGTGGATGGTCACCACAAGGTCAAAGGTCACAAGCAGGGGTCAACGAACTTTTAGAGCCCAATGTTAAGTTTTTATGGCGCGTTTCTATTTTGGGTCATAACTCTTGATCCATATAACTCCATTTGTGACTAAACTTGGATGGTAGATGTCCCTTGAGGAGTAGATGATCACCACAAGGTCAAAGGTCACAAGCATGGGTCAACAAACTTTTCGAGGCCAATGTTAAGTTTTTTATGGCGCGTTTCTATTATGGGTCATAACTTTTGATCCATAGGTCCGTTTGTGACCAAACTTGGGTGGTAGATGACCCTTGGGGAGTGAATGGTCAATTCAATTCAATTCATTTATTTTCATTCTTCTTCTCTTTTCTTTTTCAACAAAAACATAACACAAGATCAATCAGGTTTTACATCATAAACAAAGAACATTTGTCTTAATTAATAAATGGTATCAATAAACATAGGAACGCATACTGGCAAAAAAAAAAATAATAATAATACAAAGTCATGCTTCAGTTGAAAAAAAAAGGAGAAAGAATAGAGAGGTCCACTAAAAAGCAAAGCTTGTAGATTATGAACCACTCATAAAACCTATGAATTACTTATTTACAAACACTTGTGACGAATATAATATACGACAGGACGGGACAAAACAGAAGAAACGCAACAACATGACACAACTTGCCAGAATAGATGACAAGTATGGAAGGAAAGAAAGAAAAAAGAGAGAATGAGAGAATACCTACACGCTGAATAAGGGAAATGGATCAGAGGATGGTAGAGAATGTGCTTCATAGAGTTGGTGCTGCATGCAGCTGAGCAAGAATTGTAATGGCTACTTCTTTACGTAATAATAAATTCAGTGTTTGAATGATTGGTGGGTGGATGATGAACTCTGAGGTTAACAAAAACTATAGCTGTTAATGGAAAAAAAAAACATATCAGGGAGGATTTAATAAAAAAAGTTTCAACTTGCGCTTAAAAGAATACAAAGATGGGGAAATTTTTATTTCACAGCTCAGTGAGTTCCAAAATCTAGGGCCAGTGTATACAAATGTATTCTGAGCCAATAAAGTTCTCAGGAGGGGTAAATGAAACTCATTAGATTGTCTAGTGGGATAATCATGAAAAGACTGGTTCCGTGGGAAAATTGAATTAAAAATACTGGGAAGTGCATTTACATTGTAATTAAACATAAACTGACCAAGTTGAAAAAAATACAAATCTTTAATTTTCAAAATCTCATGTTTAATAAATAATGGCTCTGTATGGGAACGTGGCGGGACGCCACAAATAATACGAATAACCTTTTTTTTGTAACAAAAGTAATTTATCTAGTAAGTTTTGATGGGCACTACCCCACGCTAGGAGTCCGTAATTAAAATAAGGTAAAATTAGAGAAAAATACAACGTCAACAAAGAGGACAATGGAATATGAAACTTGAGTCTATTAATAATACCAATATTACGTGAAATTATTGTACTAATGTTAGTAATATGCGGCCTCCACGAAAGTTTATCATCCACTGTGATACCAAGGAATTTTATATGAGGAAGTCGTTCTAACAAAGTGTTATCAAGAACAATACCTGAGTCTAAATCTTCTAAAGAATTACTTAAAAGCATATACTTAGTTTTCTGAAGATTAAGAGATAATTTATTAGCTCTTATCCACTGAGTTACTTTTTTCAATTCGGAATTAACTATGCGTACAAGAGTATCTGGATTTTGGTGAGAAAAGAAAATATTTGAATCGTCAGCAAAAAGTATAAATGAGAGTATGTCAGATGATCTACAAAAGTCATTAATATAAATGATAAAAAGTAAAGGTCCTAATAAACTACCAGAAGTCCAGGAAGATACCAATAAGATGAGAATGATTATCAATAGTGTGCGCAGCGTGGTCAATAAACTTTAAAAGAGCATGAAGAATTTGTAAAAACATTATGCAAATTCAAAAAATTAATTGTTCTTGTAAATATCAATTTTTCCAATATTTTAGATAAAGATGAAAGCAAAGAAATAGGTCTATAATTACATATATCAGAATCATCTCCTTTTTTAGATAAAGGGAAAACCTTAGCTATTTTCATAAAATCAGGAAAAACACCACTTAATAAGGATTTATTGAAAATATATGAAAGTGGGTCAGCAATTGAAGATAAAATCCCCTTTAAAATAAAATTACTGATATCGTCATAACCGGCACTTCGCTTGTTATTCATTGCGGTAACAATATCTATTATTTCATATTTTGTTGTTGGAACAAAAAAAAAATAGAACTGGAATTGGATTGACCTAAAAATTCAGAAAATGTATATTTGACTGCGGTATTTTTTCTGCCAAATTCTCTCCAATCATTGAAAAATAAGAGTTAAAAATATTGACTATATCACTAGGATCTTCAAAAACTTTATTATCATGTCTTATTTTTATAATTTCTGATTTCTTTTTTGATATATTCATAGCCTGCTTCAACACCTCCCATGTATTTTTCATATCATATTTATATTTTTCTAACTGAATCATATAATATTTTCTCTTTTCCAACCGTATAATCTTCGTTAAAATATTTTTATACGAAGTGTTTTTTATATTTTAACTTCTCAGTTTTTTTTCATTTTGAATTTATAATATAACCTATTTTTCCTATTTATTGAACGAAGAAGAGATTTTGGTCACCACAAGGTCAAAGGTCACAGGCAGGGGTCAACGAACTCTAAGGGCCCAATGTTAAGTTTTTATGGCGCATTTCTTTTTGCCATAAATGTTTACCCCTTTATATCTCTTTTTATCTGTTATATCTTTTTTTTAATATGTTATATCCCATTCGCGTACAATTTCTTGTACGCGAATGGGCGAGACGCATTATGGCACTTGCCTTGTTCAGTATGTGCGTGGCGCGGAACCCGCGTATTGCCAAAAGGGCGTCAAACTATGACAAATCGGAAAGTGAGATACAATGTATTAACTTAATGTGATCCTATGTTGGAATGGTAGTAGACGGCGAGTTGTAATGTTCTTAAAATGTTCTTTCTGTAGATTTTGATTTTTTATGCTATTTCCCCTATTTTGGGGGTGCTGAACACGAATCCACTTGTTGCCATTTTTCTAACCGACGTCTTCACCCGTTGCCATGGCAACACATTATTTTCCTTAAAAGAACATGTATTCTTCATTAAACATCATAAAAACATGATGTAAACACCAAAATATGTCATTATAAATCCTTTTTAATCAGACTTGAGAAAGAATACAATTTTCATAATGTCATGGTTACCTTATAGCAATGACGATTACCATGGCAACAACTATTTATAGAGAGAAAATCATATTTTTTATGAAAAAGCAAGAAAACAAGATTGAGTGGAATATTTATCATAAATTACTATCTAGATTATCAGCTTATTTTTCCACTATGTTAATTTCACATCATTTTCGTTGCTATAGCAACAACATGACAAAAGCTGCCTTTTAAAGAAAAATAAGCATTGCGATTGAAAGAAAAGCAAGAATTCGTCCACAGATGATAAATTTCTGTATATTGAGATTTTTTTGAGCTATTTCCTTTATTTTGTCGGTGCCAAACAAAAATTGACTTATTGCCATATTTTTAAATGACATCTTTAGCCGTTGCCATGGCAACAAATTATTTTCTTTGAAATAACATGTATTCTTCATTGAACATCACAAACGCATGCTGAAAACACCAAAATAAGTCAATATAAACATATCACGCTTCAATCAAATTAAAACTCACAATTTCCGACTGTCACAGCAACCACATAGCGATAACGGTTGCCATGGTAACAGCTATTTTTTTAAAAGAAAATGATTTTGTTTATGGCAACAACTTTTTTCCCTAGAAAGGAGAAGTACCCAGTAAAAGAAAAACTAGATAAATAAATTATTAATTTTGTAGAATTTAATTTTGTTGGCACTTTTTTTTTACTTTTTCGGGAATGCTGAAAAGGAATCCACCCATGGCCACTTTTCTAAATGATGTCTTCAGCCGTTACCATGGCAACAAATTATTTTCTTTAAAAGAACATGGGTTTTTCATTAACATAAAAACATGTTGTTAAGGCCAAAATATGTCATATATATTTTCCTCAAGTAATAAAAACAATCTTTTTTTTTTCAATTACATTGATATCTCCTAGCAATGACAGTTACCATAGTAACAATTCTTAAAAAGAAAATATTGATATCTTAATGAAAAAAATTGAAAAAATGACGAGATTGAGTACCATATTTATTACAAATTACTATCGGCTTTTTTTTCACAATGTTCATTCCACATCATTTCTGTTGCCATAGCAATAACATGAGAAAAATGATTTGTAAGGATTAAAGTTCTATAGCAATCTGTTGGAAATTACTATAGAGGAGGTATCATAGTCATTTAAGGTTATCAAATGTCTTGGAGACATTAATGATGAAACAGAGTACATCATGACGAGAAAATTGGAACTTTTGGGGAGGTTTTTAGACATTTGTATTGCTTACTATTTGTATTTTATGTTTCCTGGGTATATCTATAGTTTAAAACAAATCTATTCCTTAACATGTTGCGATATAGGAACAGAAATGATGTGAACATAATTATATATGGCTAATAGTCTTGCTCATTTGTAATACTTCAAAAGTTAGGCCATAATTTCACATTTTTTTCTTGAAGATTTTTTTTCTACAAAAATTGATGCATTTCCATGGCAACCATGTTGAATATTAACCATTATTTCGGATATTTAAGGTTTTAAAGGTGCAATGTAATCAGAAATTCGGGAAGCTGACTAAATATTTGTGTTTTTACTAGTGTTTTTTGTTTAGTGTATTCTTTCCTTCCATATCTAATTAGTAACGTTATTTTTTTCTTTAAAAAGCGGTTTTCTCATGTTAATTCTAAAGCACCAAGAACGATGTGGGATGACTATAGTGAAAAAAAAAGAACTGACAGTAATTTGTTATGAATATGTTACTCAATCTTGTCATTTTTTATGTTTTTCATAATAAATTGTTATTACCATGACAAATGTCATTGCTATGAGGTAACCATGAAATTGAAAAATCGTGATGTTTTACTAAATTAAAGAGACATGTTTATCTTGACACATTTAGGTGTTAACAGCATGTTTTCACAATGTTTAAAGAACACATGTTCTTTTAAAGAACATTTGTTGCCATGGCAACGGCTCAAGACATCATTTTAAAAAATGACCACGCACAGGTGCATTCCTGTTCACCATCCCCAAAAGAGATGAAAAAAATCACTTGTTTATTTTATTCTTTCTTTCCTTTTTAATGAAACGGTTCTTCTTTCTATGAAAGAAAGTTTTCCTCATGTTTTTGCTATAGCAACGATAATAATGTGAGATTAGCATAGTAAAAAAAAGCTGACAATCATAGTTAGACTCTAACTGGTTATGAAATAACTTTTTCAATCAATCTTTTAATGATTTCATGCTTTTTGATTAAAAAAAATCATTATTTTCCTTTAAAAAATAGCTGTTACCATGGTGACCGTCATCACTATGAGGTAACTGTGATATTCGGAAATTGTGATATTTAATTAAATCAGAGAAATATGTTCATATTGACATCTGTTGGAAATTACAGTAAGTTTTTATAATGTTTAATGAGGAATACATGTTCCTTTAAAGAAAATAATTTGTTGCCATGGCAACGGCTAAAGATGTCAATTAGAAATATGGCAACAGGTGGATTCGTGTACGGCACTCCCAAAATAAGGGAAAAAACAAAAATTCTAACTCTTACAGAAATGTATTATCTACGGATTTACTTCATTCTTACTTTCCTGTTAATTGAAATATAGTACCTATTTTTCTTCTTTAAAAGGCAGTTTTTGTCATGTTGTTGCCAAAGCAACGAAAAGGAAGTGAAATTAACATAATGGCGAAGAGGTGATAGTCATGATAGTATTTAGTAATCAATATTCCACCCGATCTTGTCACGTTTTCTTGTTTTTTTCATAAAAGTATCACTACTTTCTTCAAAATAGTTGTTACCATGGCAACCATCTTTGCTATGAGGTAACCATGGCGTTATAAGAATTGTAATTTTTAATTTGATTAAAGAGATGTTTAGATTGACTTATTTCGGTGTTTACTGCATGATTTATGATGTTTTCAATAAAGAATACACGTTCTTTTAAAGGTAATAATAAGAAATTATAACATAATTATAATAAACAAAAATTGATCATTTATTTATCTAGTTTTTCTTTTAATGGGATACTTCTCCTTTCTCGGGAAAAAAGATGTTGCCATAGCAACGATAATAATGTGGCATGAACGTAGTGAAAAAGCTGATAATTATCCGATAGCAATTTGTAATGAGTATGCTACTAAAACTGTTCATCTTTTCATGCTTTTTGATAGAAAATCATTTTCTTTTAAAAATAGCTGTTGCCATGGCTACCCTTATTGCTATGAGGTTGCTGTGACAGTCGGAAATTGTGATTTTTGATTTAATTGAAGCGTGATACGTTTATATTGACTTATTTTGGTGTTTTTAGCATGCGTTTGTGATGTTTAATGAAGAATACATGTTATTTCAAAGAAAATAATTTGTTGCCATGGCAACGGCTAAAGATGTCATTTAGAAATATGGCAACAAGTCGATTCGTGTTTGGCACCGACAAAATAAAGGAAATAGCTAAAAAACTCACTATACAGAAATTTATCATCTATGGATGTATTCTTGCTTTTCTTTCAATCGCAATGCTTATTTTTCTTTAAAAGGCAGCTTTTGTCATGTTGTTGCTATAGCAGCGAAAATGATGTGAAATTAACATAGTGGAAAAATAAGCTGATAATCTAGATAGTAATTTATGATAAATATTCCACTCAATCTTGTCATGTCTTCTTGCTTTTTTATGAAAAATATGATTTTTCTGTATAAATAGTTGTTGCCATCGTAACCGTCATTGCTATAAAGGTAACCATGACATTATGAAAATTGTATTCTTTCTTAAGTCTAATTAAAAAGGATTTATAAGGACATATTTTGGTGTTTACATGATGTTTTTATGATTTTTAATGAAGAATACATGTTCTTTTAAGGAAAATAATGCGTTGCCATGGCAACGGGTGAAGACGTCGGTTAGAAAAATGGCAACAAGTGGATTCGTGTTCAGCACCCCCAAAATAGGGGAAATAGCATAAAAAATCAAAATCTACAGAAAATTTTAAGAACACCCCAATATTGTGACAACTTGCCGTCTACTATGGTTTCGAGGCTAGGAAATCAGATTCATTGCTTCAATGCGCAAATTTCAATAAGTTTTAAACTTAAATATTTACGTCCGCAGCGCAGCAGTGCTCGTGCACGATTACATGATAATATTACCTCTTACATTTTTGTCTCTGCTGTTATTACCAGGTGATTACCGCTGACATTTTTACCTCTGACAGTTTTTTACCCCTTACATTTTTCAACTCTGACATTCGTACGTCTGACACTTTTGCCTCTGAAATTTTCACCTCTGACATTTTTACTTTTGACACTTGTATTTCTGCCATTTTTGCCAGTGACATTCTTACACCAATTTATACACAATGACTTTCATTTGAAGTGAAGGTAATCGATCTAATATTTTGGGGGCATTGCGTCATGCAAGGATTCCATAGATAAGATATAGTTATGCGGGAACGTCAAAGAAGAGTGCAACAGAACGTAAAAAGAATGCGAGATGTCAGTCTAACTACCCTGATATTACGTAAATAAGTGTAATGAATTACTAGCGACGTGTGAATTTCAAAACATTTTAGATTGTTATGCCTGCATTGAGGTTTCTCCTGGCCTGTAAAATTTGTGTCTGAGTTGTTGATGTTGTTGTTGTTGTTGTTGTTGTTGTTGTTTTGGGGGGTTTTTTGTGGGTTTTTTTTTTTACATTTGACAGGTGGCATGCGCAAAAGTGAAAGTTTCTGATCCGTCACGTTTTCGCGCGTTTACGAAATGTGCCATTGGTCAGTTAGCTATACTCACCGCCAGCACTGGTCCTGTCACGGAATGCGAACGCTGATTCGCTCTTTCTCCTGACCAGAATAAGGCTCACTGCACGTCAAGGTTTAGTCCCGCCACAGAAAGCGAATGCAATGAATAGTTGAAGAATGGAACCCGAGTTTCAGCCCAGCCATAAATGGAGATAGGAAGCTTCGATCTGGGAATAGAACGAATGAAACAGTAAACAAAACAAATGTTAGTGATTTGTTGCTAATGATAATGTGCATGACATAACAATAACATGATGTCATACTTTTGCATGCCTAGACATAGACTTTCCACCATTAGCTTCAAGCCAGTCGTTAAGACCAAGGCAAGGGCCTGTAGGCCTATAATGTTTACCTCATGTGTCTTTAGAGATGGACTATAATCGAGCCAGGAAATCACCGTCCCATTTATGAATATCATGTCATAATATCTGCAACATACTAGTATTAGTTCTGTCATTTCTACTGTATCTATATAATTTCCTAAATAGGAACATATGAACAAAAAAAAAACCAATGTGTTGTTTTCCAAACGGTTTGTTGCATCGACCATTTCTTTTTTCGCCTGGAATGCACAACACCAGTTTCGTGATGAGTATTTTCATTGTCAGGTCTCCAACGGTGGCTGGTGTGACGTCACTCGGCATCGACCACGTGAACTACCTTGGACATACAATTGAAGAAATTGCCTGGCACAAATCCGGTATCTTCAAGGTTAGAGCCAGTGTCGATTATGTTCCACATGACCCGTCAGCTTTGTATCCACTTCTATCCTCAAAGTCTTGAAGATATACATCGTAGGCCTACTGTTGCTTTTAGAACTATTTTGTTAAAGAGCGAGGTCTATATCTCTATTGTATTTTACGCTAATCGCATGACAAGTCATTGGGCGAGAAAACAATCTTTCATGTGCACCGCCGGCGCCACGTTTTCAAAAGAGTGTGTGTGTGTGTGTGGGGGGGGGGGGGGGCACTTCCGGATTTCATGAGCAAACAAGCAAAACAAACAAACAAATAAAAAACAGGAATTTGTCAAGCCTGACAAATTATGTGATCCGATGTGTCCGGAAAATGAAGTTTTTTGAGCCCCGACCACGCTTTACACAACCCTATCTGTTCCATCTGCGATTAAGGGCGAAAGGCCATATGATTTTTTTTTTTTTTTTTTAGTTTCTCGTCAAAGAAAAGGGAATCAAACCTGCCATGCCTTCAGATTTAAAATGGAAAGGGCATAATTATGCTAACAGAAAGAAAAAACAAGCATTTTGTATCTCTGTACCTCACTTTTCTATACAAGATGGCGTCTGAGGAAATAGACGTTATCTTAAGAAATGATCCTTTTGACAAGGTCTATATAGCTGTACAAAATATTAGGGCAATATACCATGTATTTACCAATTTGTTTGATCCTTGACCCTACTTTAGACAGCCAAGATGGCATCTGATTAAAAAGTTATCAATTTGTGAAACAATCCATATGACGTGGGCTTAATGCGTGCAAAATAATGGGAGTGATCGGGCGTGTAATTACCAAGATATACAGGACAAAGTAGTCTTGACCCTTGACCCTACCTCGCATAGCCAAGATGGTGTCTGAGTCAAAAGTCGTTGTTTATGAAATAATACAGGTAACATGGTCCATATATGTACAAAACCTGCCCCGATTGCGCATTTAGCAAGCAAGATACAAAACAAAGAATATTTGGCATTTGAAACTCATTTGCACAACCTAATTAACGTGTGACCAAAGCGTCGTTTTCTCGCTAAATGATCCATTTTGTCGAGGTCCATGTGTGTGCAAAATATGGCGGTGATTACCATCAATAATGAAGATACAGAATGAAGTATAAATATTTGACCTCTGACCCCACTTTACACAGCCAAGATGGCATCTGAGCTAAAAGATGTCATGTTGTGAAATGATTCTTGCAACATGGTCCTCAGGGGCGGCGCAGCCGTGGGGGTCGTGGGGGCTCGGGCCCCCACACTTTTTTTGCTTGTCAGCTGAAGAAACCCGGAAGTGGACGGGGACGGGGAGAGATGAGCTGAGGACCTTTTTTATTTTTGCTTGTTAGGTCATGAAACCCGGAAGTGGCCCCCACACTTTTGAAAACACTGCGCCGGCCCTGGTCCTTACATGTCCAAAATGTGGGGAAGATTGGACATGTATACACCAAGATACAGGATTACACATTTTTTTATATTCGACCCTAATTTACCTACCCAAGATGGTGTCCGATAAAAATAGTTGATATTTTCATGAAAAGATGTTCTTGACATGAACTAAACATGTGCAAAATATGGGGTTGATAGAACTGTTGTTCTTGATCTATTGGTCAGAAAGAAGAAGAGAGAAAGAAAAAATATAATGAAATAGCGTATTATATAGAAATTTCCAAGGAGAAGAATAAAAGGATCAGAAATAGATAAAGTTAGGAAAGGAGAACGAGACCAACTTAAGAAAAAAGCAAAAATGCAAAAGTAAAAAAAAAAAAAAGCAAAAGTAAAAATGGCAAGGGCGAGCATCGAACACACGACCTTTAATAGGCTAAAAGTCCACTGCGCTATCCACTGAGCTATTTCATCCACCATAGGCTCTGTGTATTAAACAATATGACGTTACATCGAAGCCAAGTGTCAATTAAGTAAGATATGAATGAGAATGAGATTTGAGATAATGACGTCATAGTGACGTCACGGTTGACTAATCACATTGAAACATTAGATCTTTCGTCCTTCGGACATGATACATAGGCCCTATATGGTGCAAGTTTGAATTGATAGACAAAGAGCTTTTTGAGATATGTAACAAAAACACTTATAGGAATTTTTCACATTTGCATTTTCCAAGCATAATAAGAGCAATCGTGACCTACCTCCTTCAGAAGGCGGGGCGACACAGAGTCATCTTTACAGAGTCATCTGTAACGACTTACAATTTGAGATGATAGTAATATTGTTTTATATCATTTTCACATAGAATGGGCGACCTGCTTTCACAGTTGCCCAGGACAGTGGGGCAATGCAAGTACTGGTCCGCAGAGCTGCTGAAAAAGGGGTATGGATTTAGTATTCATCTGAGTTAAGGAGAAGTCCTTGAAAACAAAAATACATAAATGAAAAATAGATATATCATACAAAAAATGTATATACAGTATGTGTTGTATGTATGTATGTATGTATGTATGTATTGGCAGCAATTGCGCAGAGACGTGGCTGTGATGTTGGGTATGTGTATAGGTAGGTATGATATATATATATATATATATATGTAATAACAATCAAATAATAAAATAATAATGATGATAATAGTAATAGTAATAATAATAATAATAATAATATATGTACATATATATATATATGTATTGGATGTCTTTCCTTCATCATAACGCTATAATAGTAATTTTTGATTTAAGACTCATTTTAGTTTTGATTACGCCATTTGAGTACTCAGTATTACTGAACATTTGTCACTCCCACCCTTGAGTTATGACTTGGAATTAGTACGACCATTGTCAAATACCATTTGCGTTTTGACATATCCCACTCGTAATTCGCAAAATTTTCATTTAGTAAATTCCAGATTATTAATTGCACAAAAATCTATAAGACACAATGGACCAAATCTTTGGAATATACTCCCAGATTATGTTAAATCATGTAAAACTTTATATTCTTTCAAGGCTAGATTGAAAACTACATTACTGTCAGATTACAATCTATGAATATAGCATTTGAATATATATTTTGTTTTGTTTGATCACAAATTGTAAATTGGATTTAAAACTACAATAAATATACGCAATGTTTCTGTGTCTATCATTTCATTTCATTCCCATTATCTTCAGCATCACCACTATCACTTTCATCTTCATTATCACAGTTTTCTTCATCATTACCCTGTCAACATCATCATACATCATCATCATCATCATCATCATCATATTCACGTTACTCTTATTCGTATCTATGCACTAGGAATATAAAAAAGATAATGTATTTACAGTGTTTTATATTTTGTAGTATTTCTCCATTCCGTAAACAATATAATTTTTTGATGTTGATAGGTCCCTGGGTTGCCACGTGCTCAAGCCTTTGCTTATAGTGGCAGTCCTTCTTCCGCATAATTTCTCAGATAATTATTTGGAAAATTGGTAATACGATTTATAATTTGTTAATGAAATTAATTTACACATCGATTTTCCTTCTTTGAATAATGTACTTGTAATCTGCTTACTGATATTTCATGTGATATTACTGAAAATAATTTTGATTTATGTATGAAATTGTGTTGGAAGAAAAATAAATCAAACAAACAAACAAACAAACAAACAAAATGAATTTTCATCAGCGCATGTCATTATTCATAGACTAAACGTATCATATTTGCACGATCAGGCAACTCTTCGGGTGTGTTTGCCAATCGAACACAACGACTTCCGGGGCAACCCGCTCAAAGTTGGTCTCGTTGGAAAGCATCAACTTATCAACGCAACTCTGGCAGTGCAGATGGCTAAAGCTTGGCTCGAGGAGAAGGACCCAGGAAGATTCGACTTTCAAGGTGGGAAATGAAAATATGTGGAAGATTTAAAGAGAAATTGCCATTGTGTTCGATATCAGTACACAGTCTACAGTTATAGAGAATTGGGTTTAGGAGTAAAATACATTTCAGCGTTAGTACATCTATAGTGACTTACCGATCGATATTAGTACAAAGTCTACAGTTAAAGAATTGGGTTTAGAAGTAAAATACATTTGAGCATTAAAATATATCTTTAAGATATACCGATGGTTTGGAGGAGAAATGTTAGAGAAGAAGAACTGGCCATTTTGGAAAATTGCTTCATTATAGCTTGAAAACAGTAATATAAGTAATTTAGGATCAAAACAAATATATTTGCAATTCCTTATAGGAAGAAAACGTGTAGTACCGGTTAAGATACTCTTAAAACAGCAGCAACAACAAAAACGATTGAAAACAAAAATATCTTTGAGTGATCAACATTAAACATTTTCACTAAAAATTCACTCGAACTTGTTCACTCATTTGTTTAAAAGAGTTATAGAACGAAGCAAAACTATGTGTTTTCCCTGGAAATGAACTTTAAACAGCCGATTACGAGAGTTTCAGTTCAAACTGGTGTATGATATTGTACAAACAAATCATTATCTCCTCCAGTTTAGTTTAATTTCAAGTAATTTATGTTCTTTCTTGTTTTATAGGAAAAAAGCAGAAGAAGCATAATATATCTTATACCTGCGAGTTTAATACGCATGTTGTTGTTGATGTTGATTTACGAAACTGTAATTGGGAACAAATTGTGTTCGGGATGAAAGAATGCAATAAGGAAAACGACAACTGTTAAATCAAATTTTAATTCTTGTTCAATATTGGATTTTAAAAGCAGAGGATATAAACAGCCGCTTTCATTTAATGAAATAAAAATGATATTTTAGAAGATAGATTAGAGAAAGGGAAATTAGCATCAAATAATAAATATTCATTTTAGGAAAATCTTGAGATATAAAGTTAGTATGGAAGTACCCGGACCCGGATGTCCACAGGGAGGGAGGTGGGGGTAGAAGAGGTAGAGAGAATAGTGGGGACATTGAATTTTAATTACTGGGAGGGGAAACAAGTCAGTTCGTAATTAGCTCATGGGCACGTTGGTACTTAAATGGTCTTTCTTTTTTTCTCAGTTGGTTAGGCACTTCACTCGTTTTTCAAACCAACATAATGCGTACCGGTAAGCTTTCCCGGCGCAACAATTTATGGAATTCGTGTTTAAGAAAAACTGATCTTGCATAGCGAGACCAGGTGACCAAAATGGTCCTTCAACAACCCTCGAGGGTTTCGTCGTTTTATATTGAATGTATTAAGACATGTTATCAGTCGTATTGCCAAATCCAGGCTTCCTGTCAGGTGGATGTATTGGCAGGTACCATTTACAAGCATTGCATGAATAATCATTGTATGACAGATGCTTATCTCAGTGAATTAAAAAACCATCATGCGTTTTGGTACGAATGATCTTTTTCTGCCCATGCGCAAAGTAGAACTACGAGCTGGCTTATTGGGAATAGATCCCATGTGTTTTGTTTGAGATTTTTTTTTAATGTATATTGTTTGCTAATAGTACAGCTTGATTTGATTTGATCGATTATAACTATATGTATTGTTGATTTGTGTTGATTTTGGTATATACAGTTTTATATGTACTTTGATTTGCCATGTATTTGAATTGAATATGGTATCAATAAAAGATTATGGAAAAACAACAAAAAGTCTACATATCATTATTAGGTCGAAATGTATGAGGGGAAGGGGGTGTAAGGGAAAGCTCTAGATTTGTACACGTTTTTCTGTGTTTTTTGTCCTTTCGATCTTCTCTCAGTTCCGGAGCACCCCGTGGATCCAGACTCTGTCACGGGACTCATTGACCCCACTGGTGAACAACAGTTGACATACGGAGAGCTCGAAAGGGCAATGCCATTTACTCTTCCTTCAGAGTTCATTCGAGGTAGGTAAAGCTGAACTCAACGAAAGAATAAAAACACCAGACAAATCTCGGTAGCCCATAACAACAATACAAGAATAAGAACAAGACCAAGAACAACAACTAGAGCAAGAAGAAGAAAAAGAAGAAGAAAAATATAACAACAACTTGTCATGATCGGAAGGACATTGCCCTGTACTTTTCTGAATTTATTCAATTTTTGTGATGCTGACCTCAACGAAAGAATGAAAGCACGTGACAAATCTCGGTAGCCCCAAACAACAAAACAAGGATAAGGATAAGAACAATAACAAGTGCAAGAACAAGAACAAGAACAGTTTTAGAGGAACAAGAACATAACAATAACATGATCAAAAGAATATTGCCCGATTATACTCTTACTTTTGAATGATTATTTATTCACGGTAGTAATGCTGACCTCACCGTAAGAATGAACGCACGTGACAAATCTCGGTAGCCCATAAAAACAAAACAAGGGTAAGAACAATATATATATATATATATTGGAATTTTCCACGTGTTGGACTTCGAATGTTGTAATTATTAGAAGAAAGAGTCTCAAGTACGCCATGGATCCAACGATTACAAAAATTTTTATTACAAAATTTTCGGTCTGCCTCAGACCTTCGTCAGTGCAAAGACAATGATGGACAATCATGATTGTCCATCATTGTCTTTGCACTGACGAAGGTCTGAGGCAGACCGAAAATTTTGTAATAAAAATTTTTGTAATCGTTGGATCCATGGCGTATTTGAGACTCTTTCTTCTAATAATTATGTATATATATGTATATATATATATATATATATATATATATATATATATATATATTTATTTATTTATTTATTCATAGTACAATATATATTAGGATGGAAGGCGTTGCTTTATGAGTGACTCTAGCTGGACAGTTTGTTTCGGCCGCAGCTTCATCATCAACTAAATCAACTTAGTAACAGTTTCTTGTTAAAGTACGATGTAAGACATTCAGCTCTGGTGCACTCAAGCCCAGGGTAGTGTCATTATCAACTTTATTGTGTTGTTAAGTAGCCACGTGCAAGTATCTTTTGTATCTTTTGTTTGCTTGCTTGAGCTCACATATAGTTGAGCACTGTCAACCATATTGCAGTTCACACTCTACTTACGTATATATATATATATATTTTTTTTTTTCGGTTAGCACTGGCGTCCTGTCACTGGCCTGGGCGAAACCAAGTGGTCAAAGGCAGCCATGTAACATACTACCTTGACAACGCACACACCACCCACAGTGCGTTCATGTGTAGAGACTGGTTCGCTGAAGTGGCAGAGCGTGACGCGGAGGTCATGGGAGGGGTCGTCAAGCGAGTGCTGATGTTCTACCTCGGTGGAGATAGACAAGTGCATGACATTATGGCCCCTTTTGTGGTAAGCTTTTGGGGAACCAATATCATATGATAGAGTCTGCTCAATTATAAAGAAAGTTGTGTCCTCACGTCGGATACTTGCATAGCGCCACCACTCGATTCGTCGCGTCAAAATCAAGAGACCCAAAAAAGGAATAGATTATTAATAACCCCAAGATATATGCCTGAATTCAAACCATGACGACGATGACAAAATAATGTAAAGCATCACAAACTTGAGGAAGTACAATGATATAATCTTATATTTCTTGTACGTTGTAATTTAATTACTTTCCTCGCCTATCTTCTGCAGTGTTAGTTATCTTTTCGTCTTCCTGACTGTCATAGGAACGTAACTTCGATGCTGTGGTCATTTGCGGAAGTCGGAGCGTATCTGACAAAGAAAATGAAGTCAGAGGTAAGAATATTGCTTTCCTAAGATTTTAATTTGAATTGCTAAGATTTAAGGATTTCATGGAGGTTGTTGTTATTAAAACAAAAGTATGGCAATGTTTATCAATTCAAAACGAAGACAAAATAGAGAGGATTGAATAACCGCCTGGTTTGTTTTGAGGAGGTACATTGCGTTTCCGTTCAAATAATCTATTTTATTATAACGCCAAGTGCACCTACCATGTGTTCGGACCGTGTCAAAAGATGAATGGAACTGGAATAGTCTAAGGAGAAAAGTTCTGGGAATATCACAACAGGCATAGGCATAGTACGCTTAAAAAGGAAAGTTTCCTCGAAGGTAGGTAAATTCAGAGAATGCAGAAAGATTAGTGAAACCCCAGAAAAAGCTTAAGGACTATCGAATAATCTATGAAAAAAGAAGAAGTAAATTGCACCAATTTTGGTTGTTTGTTAAGGCAAATATTCTTTTGTATGCCTTTGAATCAAATAGTTATGTTGCTGTTTCAGAAACATATAATTCTAGGTTCTCCCTGTACATTTTCTTTATTTTCTGACAAATTGATGCAGAGTTCCTAACTACAGAGGGCGGCATGCAAGGTTACCACAAAGGTTATAACTTTGAACAGACCTGTCCTCAAAAATTCGCTCAAAATTGTACTATTTCAGTGATCGTTCTGCATTCCCTGAACTCACGTGAATGTTCAAGGAAGTCCATAAAGGAAACCAAATTTTTTTTCACTGGTGTTACTTTAAATGTGAAATTCTGAAAGCATGAATGAAAAAAAAAGAAAGAAAAAGAAATGAAAAATGGTACATGTACTGTATTTTTAAAGGCACCACTGTCACAAGAGGGCGGAAGTCAAGTTTAGACATGGTTATCTAGAGATAGGTTCTTCAGTGTTATAAACTCTTCTGGTCGTAGAAAATACCGTCGAATTTCATTTGCAGATACCACTGGGTGTTTAATTGTCTTATGAGCCGCCGCAGTGCGTGGCCCAACTTCATGATATGCCTGCATGCTGCAGCCAGACTCCAGAGAAGATTATCTAAACGACCGAAAAGAGGACAATAAATATACCCGTCTAGAACTAAGCCTAATGAGATTTCTCCATGTGTCATGTAAATTTGACTGTCTTCTTATCAGCTAGGAGCCAAGGAACTTTTTTTTTTTTAATGTATGGGTGTGTTTCCCCTCCCCTTTTTTTTTTGGGGGGGGGGGAGAGGGGGGGGGGGTAGAGTCCCGATTCCTCTCCCCATGTTTGAAATCGTTAGTTTTCCACAAAATGTTAATTCATTGCTTTTATCTAAACTTGTTGGAATAATGATTAAAGTTATGCGACAAAATACTACTAATAATAGTGTGTTGTTGTAGAACCCATCATATCTCGTCCTGCTGTCTCTCATTCTATGGTATTATGATTAGACTTCAAACAGTCACCACTGAAGCTGCCTGCTCTACTGAAGAAGCTGGCTACACTATCGGATGCATATCGAGATTTGCACAAGAAGATGAAGAGCGAGTCGGATCCTCCAAGCACCAACAAAGATAACGGTGGGACTCCCATCATTCGGGTAGCACCGTCCGCCACCGAAGCGCTCCAGTGGGCAGTGGGACCGCTGGATGATAAATACTGCCCACTCAACGGCGGGGTAACACAGAACCAGGAAATATCACCGTTCGCTGAGCGAGGAGCTCCTCAATCGGCAGATCACCTTCAGATCTTGGTAACTGGCAGCACATACTTGGTTGGCTCGGTACTAAAGGTTCTAGATCCAACTCTTGCTACTGGTACCCTCTAAACCACTTTCATGCAGCAATAGAATAAAACGACAACATAGACATCCCTCTTTCATCTTCACATTTACTATTATTTTCTGTCTTTTGAAGGGTCATTTCTTTGAGTGATTGTTTGGTCACTGCTTGTTAATTGAATCTATGTTATCTTTTATTACTAACGATTGAAAGGTATTGGCAATAAACAAGCTTGTTTTCATGTCGGCTACATCATGTTTCTTGTTTCCTCTGGTTCCCCTCACAGTAGTGTGTCATAAGTGTCAACTTGTACCGTCTGTCAGTGAATTCATTCAATGTAATGAATAAATTAGTCTCATCATTTTTTTTTTCGTTAATGAACTATTGAAATGAATGAAACAAGATGATATAACATTTAGAGCTAATTTTATTGTGGGTATAGGTATTATCAAAAGCTGCTTAACACACATTATGAATGTCACACACGTGACGTAATATTTTCACTAATCCTACTGATAGCTGATGTCTTACTACAATTTTTACGCCAAAGGACAACTGCAAATGGATTGTGTTTGTTCCTAGGTCGATTTTTTTCTTTACACCTTTGAGCGATTCAAGTCTAAATGTTGAATCTCCTATAAATACTCACCTGTTTAGATTTTTGATCGGTCGCGTTTCGACCATGAGTGAACAATTTGGATTACGATAAGTAAATAATCCAAGCTGGTTTTCATTATTGGACCTCAATTCCTAGAGATAAGCAGCAAAGAGCACTTTTACAGTACTTATGTAATTATTTTGTCATACCTTTTTTTTTTCATACAAGTAAGATAAAAATATGCCATATTATGTAATGTTATATCATGTGGAACTCAAACAAACTGAAGTTGTTTGATTCCTGCGATCAAAACCTAATACTCTCCTATATACAAGTTTATTTTTGCATTCCATTATAAATCATGTAAGAAATGTTTACTACAGTGTTGGATGATCATTTAAAATCGATATTTCATACATACGAATAAAGTAATAAAGTAAACATATAAATGATACTGCATCTACACCAGGATAGAAAACACTCAAAGTAAAATTTCAATGAAATAATATGAAATGCAGGAGATAGACAATCCTTGACCAGGAAGATGGACCGAGATTATGATATCGCATCTTGAAATGAACTATTATAAAGTACACTGCAAAAAGTCCGGTGTTAGATATGAAACACTGAGCTGGTGTTTAATTTCCAGTGCTCATTTTTGGTGTTAGATTAAACTTACCTAGCACCCCGGATGTCACTTTAAAATATAAAACTTTTTTGAAATAATTACTTAGTTACTGTTCTTCCGTTGATTTTGAACTTCAACAAGACGATTAAGAACTTTCCAATAAATTGCTTGATTAAAAAAAAAAAATGATGTGAACACATTTACACCACAGTAACACCAGTTGGTGTGGTCTCCTATTGACACTAACCATTGACATTAACACCAACAACATCAAATCAACACCATGCGGTGTCATTGTTGAATTAGCACCAGCGCAGTGTCACTACGAAGTGCCAGGTGAAACACTTTTCAACACCATCACAACATACTTTTTATACTTCTTGGTGTGGTCCTCTATTGACACTTGATCGGTGTTGAATCTAACACCGATGTTTTTGCCCCCACGGCTGCGCCGCCCCTGCGTAGTATGTATGTCGGTGTGATTTAGGAAACATATCTTAATATGATGTTAAGTACATTATATAAATCTTACCACTCACTGAGTGGACGGCTGTCGGTAGAGGGCGTAGGGCAAAGCAAAGTGTGTGTTCTGAGATACAATCTTGATCTGTAGAAGTACGTATCATGTATGTCGGTGTGATGTGGGAGACATAATTGTAATGATAACAGACGTAGTGACAACGACAAGCACATTGTGTATAGAGTAAGCGGGATCTTGAAGGGGAAAAATGACGGCCAGTAGTAATTAATCTCATATCATATTTTTGGAGAGTAAGAATTGGATTTATTTGGTGCAGCCACCATTTCCCAAATAATACTGCAGTATGTAATACAGCAAGATTATAGCATTATATAGAATAGTAGGCAAGTGGTAGGGAATGTTTGGGAGAAGAAAGTTTCTGTCGCTATAAGACGACAACTGTTCTTGAGACATCGGTGTGACTAATTGTGACCATAATCATTCCAAGTTAAACTTAATTCAGTTGTGATTCCTAGGAATTACTCTAGGTGGATCTCAGATTGATTTTAAGAGACTGTATCAATATTTTCATCATTGTTTTTGCTGGGTTTGTTTTTGTTTTGTTTTGTTTTGATTTGTTTTTTTACGTAGGCCTAATAGGTTTCAGACATAAAAATGTGTTTTCGAGGTTACTCTTGAACAGTTTTTTCATACATACGAAAGTCTAATTACTTGATGATTACCGATGATTTCCTTCAACACTTTCTTCTTATCATATAGTATCATGCGTATTTGTATCAGGCTATTGCTGTACTGTATTAAATGTAATCTTTATTTTATTTTTTTTTTTGCTGTGTCTCTTTCGTAGTCAATTCAGTTTCATACTTAATGGACTATACATTGGCTGACACATAGGATATTTTCCTAGTTCCCTTGGCTCGTCTTGGTTAAATGTTACAGTTTTGAATAGAAAGTTCAAGTTCATTGTTTTTTCTCAATTTCCAACATATAATTAACAGCACATACGTATAATGTGAATGAAGAAAAAGAGATTCCAATATTAAAGTAATCGAAAAGCAGGGTACTTTGTACTTTTAATGAGAATTAAAGAAGCGAAACGGTTGGTAACGTGTTGGTTTGTTTGTTTTTAATTTCACAAACTGTGAGTTTAAATGTAACAATTTATCTCGTCATGATCACAGTCGTTAGACGCATTTGCTTGTTAGTTGATAATATATTGGCGGTTATGGGGTCTCAGTGGATGATGATTTACAAACGAATAGATTACTATAAATTTTGTGGTAATGAGTATTAAACATGCACTACACAAATTGGGAAGATGAGTAACCACTGTTAAAAGCTGGAAAATTAATCACTACCGGGTCTATTTTGAGTGAATAAACTAAGCTTGTAACATTGAGTATGACGTGATGGAAGTTTGTATATCTTCGTAAACAAAGGGAAATTGTCCATTTTCATATGTCATGAAAAAGCGCCGAGTTTTTGAGAGTTTCTTTTTCTTGAAATCCCAAGATGACAAAAAAAAAATCAAGTGCGTTTTCGATATAAAGAAAGATTTGTTGGGTTGATGACCTTCCATGGTATTCGTAAAATGCGTGATATTAAGTGTGATTCTCAATTTGGAGGTGCTTTCGATTGCATTTTGATTATCAAAACAAAAGTGTTTCTTCTTAGCTCATCATTTCCCAGTCTGCAATCTGGGAAAGCGTAGGCCAGTGTGAACATGTTTAAAAAATACAGATCGACAGGTCTCCATCTGGCAAGTGATAAATGCGCTAAAGCGCCCTCTTTTGATATACATAATGGCATAAGAATTCTTTCGTACCAATGATACCTCCATGCTCTTACATTTGGGTGTAAACGCTGTAAATAAGGGTCTTTTCACGTCTTAATGATACCTGTAAAAAGAAAAGAATAATTTAATCACCTTAAATGGCAAGGATATAATTTTGAATAGGAAGTAAGAGCATTTCTATAAATAACCAAAACATGTATTGCCTTTCGGTTTTGGCGATTTAGCACTTTTATTGATCATGCCCTGTCTAGGTATGTTTGTTTTCTGAAAGAACAAAAACAACAAAAAACAAGAACAAAAACAGAAGTTGCTGTCGTTTTGAGAAAGGCTGTGTTTTAGTTTATGATTTGTGCTGCATCTTCCAACTTTATTTTCACAGGTCAATTGTTAACTACGGAAATTCTGCGACAATATTCTTCGCTGGATTATGGGAGCCTTGCTATTGTTCCCGCTTCTTGATTGTGCCATATGCAAACCCCTTTGCTATGTCGTGTGCACTGACTGTATCCGGTTTGCACACACACACACACACACACACACACACATATTATCTATATATATATATATATATATATATATATATATATATATATGTGTGTGTGTGTGTGTGTGCGTGTGTGTGTGTGTGTGTGTTTAATTCAATTCATTTATCTTAATTCTCATTTTCCAACCAAAGATAACACAGAATAAATCAGGAATATCATAAACGTTTATACGCATTTAAAAAAGTACACCCACTTAGTTAATCGAAACGGCCTATAACTTTTTTAACGGAAAAGTTTTGAGCAAAATGATTTGGCAGTACTATTCCTATGCTACACTTATTGCATTTTGCTGCTGGTGGATGTTTGCGTGTGTTTGTGTTTTATCATCGAGTTCTCCCCCCCCCCCAAGCCATTTTAACAGTTTTTGTTTTGTTTTTGTTATTGTTTTTTTTTTTTTTTGCATTTCTTGCTCCATCTTTACAGTGCGCTCACTCAATCAT